>NC_088867.1:17096868-17419090 GCF_032884065.1 Artemia franciscana | reverse complement strand
CCCTCAACCGTTGACTTTTAATTAAAAGGAATAGTTGTGGGAAAAGTCAAGTCATGGCCAATTGTAGAAAAAGCCAAGACAGATTGTCCAATTAAGTGGGCATCAGGTCAAGGTAAACACTGATCAAAGTTTATAACTTGTAGCCCCTCCCCCGGGAACTATGGGGGAGTAAGTCGTCCCCAAAGACATCTTATTATGTTTTTTGACTATGCTTAAGAAAATGGCTATCTCAAAATTTTGATCTGTTGACTTTGAGAAAAAAAATGAAAGTGGGAGGGGGCCTAGGTGCCCTCCAATTTTTGGTCGCTTAAAAAGGGCACTGGAACTTTTCATTTTCATTAAAATGAGCCCTCTTGCGACACCCTAGGACCAATGGGTCGATACAATCACCCCTGGAAAAAGAAAACAAAAAACAAATAAACACGCACCCTTGATCAGTCTTCTGGCAAAACAATTCTATGACTTTTAGGGCGTGTTTCCCCCTTTTTTCCAAATAAGACAAATTTTCTCAGGCTCTTATCTTTTGATGGGTAGGACTAAATTTAATTAAAATCCGATTCTTTTGACGTATTTATTAGTATCAAAATTTCGTTTTTAGACTTTCGTTTACTATTGAGCCGGGTCGCTGTTTTGTTTTTCTATGGTTCTTTTCATTTTTTTTAGAAAGGTGCTGCTTGGAGAACAAGATAAAGATAATTTGTCAAATGGATCGAAATTTCAGAAGAATTTTCAGCAAATCCTCTCATAGACGATTCAAATAAATTGGGAAACGGTAGTGGTTCTTACGGTGTTGATTGCCCCGATACGAATACTGAGATAGACTTATCTGGAATTCCAGATGGAAACTGCATTGTGAATCTAAGGTATTTCCTTGCTGAAGTAATTTCAGCATTCAGACACAAAATCAGTTGCGATCACGGAAAATTGATTATAAAGCAATTAGAAAAGAAAGGCCTGAAAACTGAACTGAAAGTTAAGTGTAATAAGTGTAACTGGGAAAAGAGGATTAAAGGTGAACCAGAATGTCCAGCAACAAGCGTAAAAGAATATCTTTCAAGTTTTACGGACCAGACACAGGTTGCTTTTTCCGAAAAAAAATCAAGTCTTAAAGGCTGCTTGAATTCGAAGGCTGTTTGGGGAGCCATGGGTAGTGGAGGAGGGTATTCTACACTGTGTGAATTCTTCGGGGTGCTTGGAGTGAAACCAATGTCACGAATAGTTTATTCCCGTATTGAAAGGCAGCTTGGTAATGCTTGGATGAATAGTTTATCGGAAATTTTGCTAGAAAATGGACGAGAGGCCTTAAAATCAGCCATTCATGATGATAGGTATAAGGAGGACTCATACTGGACAAAAGTGATATGTGATGGAGGCTGGAATAAGCGTAGCAAAGGACACGATTATTCGGCCAAAGGATGTGTTGCAGTTATCATAGATGCATTTACGAAAAAACTGTTATATGTTGGCATAAAAAATAAATACTGTTATATATGTTTTTCTTCTGCAAACGCCAAAGTAATTCCCAAAGATCATTTCTGCTTTCTGAATTATAACGGAAATTCAAGGAGCATGGAAACAGATATTCTAGTTGAAGGCTTTCGTTCCAGTGAGGAGATGCACGGATTACAGTTTTTAGAGTTTATCGGTGACGGTGATTCCAGTGTTTTTTATAAGCTAAAACAAAGTGTTTCCTACGGTTCCAACATACGGAAACATGAATGTGCAAATCACGTCACAAAAAACTATACAGCCCATCTATATAATTTGTGCAAAAATAAAAAAGGTTTGTACACAAAATGTCTTCCCCGAGGAATTATCCAGCAACTGACAAAAAATTTATGGGGTGCGATAAAAATAAATTCTGAAAATAATGGAACAGCAGAAGAATTGAAAATCTTGTTAAAAAGAGGTCCGTACCATGTTTTCGGAAACCACACAAAATGTGATTCTGGATGTCCTAAGATTGCTGAATTGACCGTGAATAGTAAAATAGAAGATTGGTGGAATAATTTTCCCCTGCACGTGTTTGAAGATGTTATGACAGAGGTCGATATTGTGTGTCGAAAAGCAGAGCAGCTTCGAAATGACGCAACTACAAACTTAGCTGAAAGCTACATGTCAGTTGTTGCTAAATTCATCGGAGGAAAGCAAATAAGCCGGTCTAAACGAGGTTCATATCATGCAAGAGTTCATGGAGCAAGTCTTGCTTATAATTCAGGTCCAAAATGGCATCAATTAGCTTGGAAAAATATTTTTGGGCTTAGTCCTTCTAGCGTAACAAAAAAATATTGTAATAAAACGGCTAAACTCCGTGTAATATCTAAACGTAATTTGACCAGTTATTATAGTGCTCTTGGAGGAAAACACGTTGCTAAGTTAAAAAATAGAAACTATAACTTTGGTAATCGTGACTATGGACCAAATTGCAATAAGCCAGACATGACTTCTGATGAAATGAATTTGGCCATACAAAAATATACTGACGAGAATTTAAAATTGGATTTTGCCAGTATAAGCTGTTTGTTCAACAGTACCAAGGGCCAATCCAAAAATGACACTTGGGTTGAAGAAAGATCTAAGAGAATAACTAGTAGTTACTTCCACAGAATTGCAACCAGAAAAAACAGCACCAGAGTTGCCCCAATTGTTAAGCAAATTCGAAACTTGGGACCTAGATTCTGCTCTGCCCTAATGAAAAAGGGCTTAGATTTAGAAGTAGTGGCACTAGAAGCATATGAAAACAAATTCAACTTAAAAGTCGTAAAGGGAGATCAAATAGGACTCAGTGTGCATCCACAGTATCAGTATCTTGCTGCATCTGTAGATGGGCTGCTCCCTAATGGCACACCTATAGAGATAAAAACGGTGCATAATATACCAGAGTTCAAAACCATTTATGATGTGGCCCAGTCAAAAAATTTAGTTAAAGCATTTTTTCTTGAATTATCCAGTGAAGGTCTTCAGCTAAAAAAAAATCACAGGTATTTCGCCCAGATACAAGGCCAACTCGAGATACTGGATAAAATGGTATGCCACTTAATAGTTTATAACTCTATTGAGGATTGGGAAATAATTACAGTTCACCGATCGAAAGACTACTGGGAAAAAATATTTCCGAAGCTTGAAGCCTTCTGGAATGAATCCTTACTTCCTGAAATTTTAGACTCAAGGGTTGCAAGGAATATGGAAATCAGAGAACCTGTGTCTGTAAAATGTACAACAGCCCACCAACCGAAGGACTCAAGCTTGTCTCAAGAAATAAAAAGAGGAAAAAAAAGAAGGTTGAGTCGAGTTGAAGTGAACAGCAAGAAAAAAAAACGCACAGAAGGGATCGGGGGAGAACAGTGAATTTACCAGGAACTCAATGCATGAAAACAGTGATTTTGAAGAAATAATTTGGTCTGATTTGGAATAGATAAATCTTCGTGTTTGATAAAAAAAATGTGTTAAAAAATATTGGCAAGGAAAATTATTTTTTCCTCCATAAATTTCTGTCTCATTCTTCGTCAATGTCCAAAAATAATGAAGTTTCTTATCTGGTCTGAAGTATATTAAATACATTTAATACAAACAATTTTAGTTTTTTTCTTATAAATTTCTTGTATGTTACTTGGGCTTAGTATTTGTGATTTTTATAGTTTTTCCTACAATTATTACGTTTTCTGTACAATTCGTTCATTTTTGGTATTTAATTAAAGCGTCTTTAAGTTTCTTTCCGAAATCTTGTGCATCTCGCCCTAACACAAAATAACATTAATGCCCTAATCTTATTACAAGGAAAATAGCTTTCATCTTATTAATTCCAAAATACTGACAAAAAAAAACCACTATAAAAATCAAGGTGACTGGAAAGATATTGAAAATGAACTGAATGTGTAATGTATAATTATTTAGTGTTTAATATACTAATTACAGGAAACATCAACAATTAAGGTTTACAGATTCTATTTAGCGACAATTTTTTATTTTGGTTTACGGTTAGAACGGAACTCTAGTCGAACTCCTATGGGCAGTAATTTGTGTCCTTTTTGGTTTAACTTTAGCACTCATTTTAATTTTTAATCGTTTAGGATTTAATTATTTGTATATAGCAGTACCCATTTCTTTTATGTTTGGTATAATTATTTATTTTTATTTCTCTTCATTTTCAGTCAATTATGCATAGACAGTAATGTTTGGCCGTTTCACATTTAGATCATTGAAGGATTTTATTTTCTGTCCGTCTGTTTCAAATGGCTCTTTAATTTTCAATTACTTAACTCACTAGCCTAATTGTATAATGTACATTCCCAGATTGCTATGAAATCACGATCTTGTATCAGACTTAGCAGACATCTGCCATGCTTGGGATACTTATGTCATGCTTGGCACAGATCATTCACTCTTAGTACTGTTCTCACAGTTCCGCTATGCTTGGCACACTTCTGCCATGCTTGGTACTAGCCACCTGAGGTATATGATTTCTGAGAGTGAAAAACCTCTCAAACATTCATCCTTTTTCTTTGGGTAGTTTACTTTTGCATGTGCGGACTGTTTGTTTTCGTTGTTGTATTTTAATGGGGGCAGATACGATGGACAAGGGTTTTTAAATTCCTTTTGGGAAATCCCAAACTTTTTACTGTTATCGCTTTTCTTCTATTTCAATAAAAATTCTTTTTTATGTGCTTTAACCCGTATGCGCCTGAGAGGCTATATTTCTTCCAAAATAAGTTCATTAGTACGGGTATGCATTGAGTTTTTCGTTTTACACAAACTTTTCCTCTTGTTATCTTCCCAATAAATTAGTTTTATTTCCATCAATTCTGTTTATGTGCTACTTTTTCATAGTAAATTTATGATGGAATGGCGGATTAGTCTTCTTAGTTATTTAGCAGGATGAGATTGAGGAGCACAAAAACACAAACGTACGCAAACACAGGAACAAGTCTACACACACACATCAAATACCAATTACGCACTTATTGTTTGATGCAAGCTGTGCTAGAGTTTTGTTCGCAGGAATTCTTCAATTCAATTCAATCATATATATTTAAATAAAAACACATAATTACATGTACATAATCTGCCAGGAAAGCACAAAAGTGCTTGACTAGGGCAGAAACTTAACTAAAGAATAATTAAACAATCAACTAACAGAAACAACGAATCAACTGGATTTATCAAAAAAGAAAAAAAAGAGAAAAAAGGGGAGTGACGAAGAGAAAGAAAAGAAAAAAAAGAAAATAAAAGAAAAGATCGAAAAGAGGAGGACCGCATGATATTCAAATCTAAACAGTATTTCTGGAACGACCCTTCACTGCTCGCTTGAAGGTAGTAAGGTTATTTGAGTTCCGGATTTCCAAGGGGATTGAATTCCAGATAGCTGGTGCATATCCGTAGAAAGTCCTTTGCGAAAGCCAAGTTGGGTATCGCACAGAAGATTCTACTCCTGGAGGTAATCATACATTCTTTCATGGACTACTTTCTCATAAATCTTCGAAAAAAAGGTAAAATAGAAATGGATCGGTAATTACTCGGTTCATTTTTTGACTTCCCTTTGTGAAGGGGTAGCACTCAGGCTAATTTAAGTCTTTCTGGAAAAGTTCCCTCTTCAAGTGATAAATTAATCAGATGAGTCAAAATAGAAATAACAATTGTTTTTGTTGCTTTAACGATACTTCATCTACTCCACAGGATTGTTATTTCATACACATAATTATTTCATTTATTTCATTTTCATCACAATTTGTAAAAAGGAATTCAGAAGTAACATGACGAGGTTTAAGTTTGGGGACTGGTGGACTTCGAGAACTGAAGATTAAAAGAAAATAGCCAGGTGGGTGTTTCACCCACCTGGCTAACTGCTTGCAATTCTCAATACCCAAGGGTTCTCCCAATAGCCAAACAATTTTCATTTCCAAACGGACTCGGTCTCGGTTGAGGTTTGGGAGAGTTCACGCTTTACATTTCAAAACAGACACCCATCTCGAAAATAAAAGATTTATCTACTTTTCGTACAAGTTCTACCATTTGCATTCAATGCACATCGAATCAAAATCTCTGAGCGAAAAAATATAGGATTACCCTTTAAATTGATGTGCAAAAGAAAACACTATTTTTAGCTCAGCAGTGGGTATATTTTCTTTTACATAACCTGTTCATTTAAATTAATCTCCGTAGAATCTAACGTGCTTTTGCTAAACAAACATCTTTTGTTTTTTTCTCCCACTTGTTTATGTTTTTGTCAAGTCTCATAAACGAGTTTGCTATCGAATAGATACTAGCAGTGGCGTTATTAAGATTCTTAGAATCTGTTTCAGAATTGGGCGGGAACAAAAAAGACCATTAGCCTTAAATTGCGCATTAAAACCCGCGTTGTCTGTGCCCAAAGGACTGGGAACTAATTAAAAGTCAATAGCTAAGTTCATGAATGTGAAATCATCATTGATGACTGTCACAGTGTAAAAATATTTTTGCTTTACTGTGCTGACTGCATAGATGACTGGAACAGTTACATCCGCAGGACTTTGCTTCTTAGGGAATTCCAATTTCGTCAGCAATAGTTACAGCTTAGGGGTATAGGCCTAGAGAAGGAAACATGTTAAGAAAACATTTCATAATACGCACAATAGCTGTAGCAAACACCTTTTGCATGGATCCCCCCTATACTTTACCGCCAACCCCCCTTCCCCTAAAAAGCAAATATATATAGTCGAAATTATATAAAACCAATGCATTCTGTCACCCATCACTTGTTTTCCGGTTGTTCTTTTAAACAGTTAATTCAATTAATAAGTACAAGGTATGAAACAAGAGAGACGCATTGGGGGAATAGAGGGGAAATATATAATTTCGACTGTATATTTACACATTAAGGGGGGGAGGTAAAATATAGGGAGTTCCATGCAAAATCTGTTTGCTACAATTGTTATGCATATTGTAAATTGTTTTCTTATCAAGCTTCCTTCTCAAACATGTTTCCTTCTTAAATCGTAAGTTAAAAATACCTCATTTTTATAATCTTTCAGAATTAACCCTCGCCCCCACTCCCCCAAAGAGAGCGGATCCGCCCTTCCAACTCCCCCGAATGTCACAGGATCTGGTCGGAATTTGAAATTAGAACTTTATAGCACAAGATCCTTCTAAATATCAAATTTCATTAAGATCTGGTCACCCTTTCGTAAGTTACAAATACCTCAATTTTCAAAATTACCTCCCCCCTCCCAATTCCACCAAAGAGAGCAGATCCGGTCCAGTTATGTCAGTCACGTATCTTAGACAGGTTTCTATTCTTCCCATCCAGTTTCATCCAGATCTCACCGCTTTAAGTATTTTCTAAGATTTCCGGTCCCCCCAACTGCCCCCCCCCCCAATTACGTTTGATCCGGTTGAGATTTAAAATAAGATATCGGAGTTACGAGGTCCTTCTAAATATGAAGTTTCATGAAGATCCGATCACTCCTTCGTAAGTTAAAAATACGTCATTTTTCTTATTTTTCAGAATTACCTCCCCCCCCCCCGCAATTGAGCGGATCCGTTCCAATTATGTAAATTACGTATGCAAGACTTTTGCTTGTTTTTCCAATCAAGTTTCATCCCAATCCCTCCAATCTAAGCGTTTCCCATCATTTTAGGTCTCCCCATCCCAAACTTCCCCCAATGTCACCAAATCCGGTCAGGATTTAAAATAAGAGCTTTGAGACACGATATCCTTCTAAAAATCAAATTTCATGGAGATCCAATGACCCGTTCGTAAGTTAAAAATACCTCATTTTTTCTAATTTTCAGAATTAACCCCCCCCCCCCCAACTACCCCAAAGAGAGCGGATCCGTTCTGGTTATATCAATCATGTATCTAGGACTCGTGTTTTTTTTCCACCAAGTTCTATCCCGATCCCTCCACTCTAAGTGTTTTCCAATTTTTAGGTTTCTCCCTCCCAACTCCCCCCCCCCCCCCAATGTCACCAGATCCGGTCAGGCTTAAAATAAGAGCTCTGAGCCACGATATCGTTCTAAATATCAAATTTCATTGAGATCTGATCACCCCTTCGTAAGTTAAAAATACCTCATTTTTTTTATTTTTTCAGAAATAACCCCCCCCCCCCAAACTACCCAAAAGAGAGCGGATCCGTTCCTTTTATGTTGATCATCTATCTAGGACTTGTCTTTATTTTTCCCACCATGTTTCATCCCGATCCCTCCATTCTAAGTGTTTTCCAAGTTTTAGGTTTCCCCTTCCCAACTCCCCGCCCCCATCACCAGATCCGGTCGGGATTTAAAATAAGAGCTCTAAGACACGATATCCTTCTAAACATCAAATTTCATTGAGATCCGATCACCCGTTCGTAAGTTGAAAATACCTCATTTTTCTAATTTTTAAGACTTACCCCCCCCCCCCAACTACCCCAAAGAGAGCAAATAAGTTCCGATTATGTCAATCATGTATCTGGGACTTGCGCTTATTTTTCCCATCAAGGTTCATCCCGATCCCTCTACTCTAAGTGTTTTCCAAGATTTTAGGTTTCCCCCTCCAACTCCCCCCAATGTCATCAGACCCAGTCGGGATTTAAAATAAGAGCTCTGACACACAATATCATTCCAAACATCAAATTTCATTAAGATCCAATCACCCGCTCATAAGTTAAAAATACTTCATTTTTTCTATTTTTCCGAATTAACCGGCCCCTACTCCCCCCCCCCCCAGATGGTCAAATCGGGAAAACGACTATTTCTAATTTAATCTGGTCCGGTCCCTGATACGCTTGCCAAATTTCATCGTCCTAGCTTACCTGGAAGTGCCTAAAGTAGCAAAACCGGGACTTTAGGTTTTCCCCCTCCAACTCCCCCCAATGTCATCAGATCCGGTCGGAATTTAAAATAAAAGCTCTAAGACACAATATCATTCCAAACATCAAATTTCATTAAGATCCAAATACCCGCTGATAAGTTAAAAATACTTCATTTTTTCTATTTTTTGCGAATTAACCGGGCCCCCACTCCCCCCCCCAGATGGTCAAATCGGGAAAACGACTATTTCTAATTTAATCTGGTCCGGTCCCTGATACGCAAGCCAAATTTCATTGTCCTAGCTTACCTGGAAGTGCCTAAAGTAGCAAATCCGGGACCGGCAGACAGACCGACAGACCGACAGAATTGGCGACTGCTATATGTCACTTGGTTAATACCAAGTGCCATAAAAATGTGTAATTTTTCTCTATTTTTGCCAGAAAACAGATCGCGCATGTGTGTTTATTCGTTTTTTTTATTTTTTTTTCTTTAGTTTTACTTTTCCCCAGGGATAATCGAATTGATAAAATTGTCCTAGAAGAGCGGAAAAGGGCACATTCGAACTGTAATTAAAAGCTCTAGTACCCTTTTGAAAGGAAAACATAGATTGGAGGGTGACTGGCCCCCTTCCCCGCCCATTTATTTCCCAAAGTTATTTATCAAAATTTTGTGATAGCGCTTCGGTTCAGTATAGTTGAAAGATTACATGATCGTGTCCTTAGGGGTAAAACGGCACCCAAAGTCCGTGGTGAAAGGCCTGTAAGCTATGGAATTTGCCTACTATAAAATTACCCAAGCATACCGACATTTTTTTTGGGGGGGTGGAATTACACAAGAAACAATTGATAGACAAGAAGAATCATATAATTGACGTCATAATTATAAGTAAATTTCGAGAGAATAACTTATACCATCCCCCCACAAATAGTGAACGTATCGTTTTCAAACAGTTCGTGCTAACGAACTGTGGTAAGGAGCGACCCGGCTTAATAGTAACTAAAACTCTAAAAAACAGAATTTCGATACTAATAGATGTATCAAAAGAATCGGATTTCTATGCTGATATTAAATATATAAGCTTCATCAAATTTCATCTTACCTTTCAAAAGTTACGAGCCTCAGAAAACTTGCCTTATTTTGGAAACTAGGGGGAAACACCCCCTAAATGTCATAGTATCTTAACAAAAATCATACCATCACATTCAACGTGTCAGAGAACCCTTTCAAGCTCCTATTTACAAAAATATGGGATTCTGTATTTTTGGCAAAAAGACCGATCACGGGTGCGTGTTTAATCACTTTTTTTCCTTTTCCCCAAGGGTGATCGTATCGACCCAGTGCTCCTAGAATGTTGTGAAAGGGCACATTCTAACGGAAATTAAAAGTTCTAGTGGCCTTTTTAAGTGACCAAAAAGTGACCAAAAAGTGACCAAAAAATTTGAGGGCACCTAGGCCCTATGTCTTTGGGGGTGACTTACTCCTCAAGAGTCCCCGAGGGAGGGGCTGCAAGTTACTAACTTTGACCATCATTTACATATAGTAGTGGTTATTAGGAAGTGTACAAACGTTTTCAGCGGGATTTTTTTCTGGTTTGGAGAGGGGGTCGAGGGTAGGAGGTTAAGTGGTATGATCTTTCCATAGAGAATTTATCATTGGGGAAGAAAGCTTCCATGAAATTTTCATGAAAGAAAATTTTTAGCTTTCTCTAAAAAACAATGAAAAAATAAATAAAACAAAGTTTTATCAACTGGATGTAAGGAGCAGCTTTAATACTTAAAACGAACAGAAATTATAATATGAGGAGGTTCATCTCCTCCTAAATACCTTGATCTTTTTGCTAAAGCAGTTTCTGTAATTTCAACTATTTATTTCACTATAACTACTACT
The DNA here is from genome assembly GCF_032884065.1 of Artemia franciscana. Classification (NCBI taxonomy): domain Eukaryota; kingdom Metazoa; phylum Arthropoda; class Branchiopoda; order Anostraca; family Artemiidae; genus Artemia; species Artemia franciscana. Next base: position 17,408,437 of record NC_088867.1, on the reverse strand, counting down.
ACTACTAATAATAATAACTCACTGAAGCACCAAGCCACCTAAAGCCAACACAGCTACGCACGCTCCTCCTCCAACCTAATCTATTCAAGGCCTCCCGCTTTACACCCTCTCAGGAAGTTTCCATTTCCTTTAAATCCTGATGACATCCTACCAACCAAGAGGAGGACGACTTGCTTTCCGTGTAGCCCCAGACAATTGGCCAAAAGGGACAATCTTCGGCAATATTTCGTCAATCAACGTGGCCTAGCCATATCAACCTTTCTTTCATTATAGCCCAAGAAAGCGGGACTGAACCACATTTTTTGTACAACATACTGTATGAAATACGGTCAGTCAGCCGGACACCCAGAACAATCCGTAGGCAATTTCTCTGGAAAACCTCTAGTAAATTTTCATCTGCTTTTCGGAGCGCCCATGCTTCAGAGCCATATTTGACCACTGTCATCACTGTAGCTTTCAATATTCTAATTTTGGTTTGCAGACTTATCTTTCTATTCTTCCAAACTTTTTTTTAACTGTGAAAAAAGACCCTAAGCCTTAGCTATTCTACTTTCAACATCTTCACTGCTCCCACCGTCTTTACTAATAATACTACCAAGGTAAATGAAGCTTCCAGCCTTATCAATCTTTTTGTTACCCAACATCACCTTTTCATCTTCACTAATTCCAAGCCTCAGTGACTTAGTCTTCTTAACATTAATTTTCAAGCCTATCCTAGCACCCCGAACTCTCAAAACCTCTAAAAATTCATTTATTTTGCTCGCACTTTCATCTAATATGCTTAAATCATCAGCATAATCTATGTCCAGGAGTGTTTTACCTCCCCATTTGATTCCGTGGTCTCCAATTACCTTTCCTGTTCTCCTTAAGACGAAGTCCATCAAAATAATCTATATAAAGGGGGATAGAACACAACCCTGCTTAACTCCTGATTAATACAAAAGCAGTTACTAACCTCATTTCCCACCTTAACTGCAGTAGTATTATTGTCGTACATAGCAGAAATCACTTTAATGTATTTTTATGGTATACCATATAAGGATAAGACCTTTGCTAACGCTCTTCTATCAAGAGAATCGAAAGTTTGCTCATAATCAATAAAGCTGAGGACCAAAGGTGTTTGACAACGAAGACTCTTCTCAATTATTAACCTAAGAGTGAAAACTTGGTCGACACATCCTCTACCTTTTCATAATCTTCATAAAAACTTCATAATCTTCATAAAAACTTCATAATCTTGTTAGCATCTGGTAGTCTTTGAACAGGATAAATATCCAATCAAACGTGAATATTTGATTTATCAAATGATTTTATTTTATCATTTGATTTTATCATTTAGAAGCCTAGAGGAAAGAATGCAAGAAATAATTTATAAGTGATCTTAGAAAATACTGTTTGTCAGTTGCTGAATGTGGTACGCATACAAGATTGTAGGTTATTTCGTCAAACACCAAGTGGCCTATCCTAAAAAAGGGGGAGCGTTAAATTTAGTTAGAAGACGCACTGGGTGGCAAATCACAAAACTCATGATATAAGTTGCATTGTCTTAAAATCTGACTGTGTTGCCGTTTACTTTGTCTTTGATTGCATTGTTATGAAATGCCTTGCGTACATATGACAACGACTTACAAATTAGGCATTACTAGCGCCTCGATGACAAGTTGGACATTAAAATGACGGTTTTGCTTTAAATATGGTTTTACCCACATAGAATGTTGATGGATGCTAACCATTAGTTTCATTGAGAAAAAATCTTAAATACAAAGTCAATGCTTGAAAACAAAAACATTGAGAAAGCATTTTAATATTTTATCAGTGACGAAATATTCCTCCCGAATTTACAAAGCACACATTCTAGCTATCTTTTATTTGTTAATCCGTCAAAATTACTCTCCGTGCTACTACACGTGCATTTACCTTATGTTTGTATGGCTGAGCACTTCAAAGCTCACATTTGAAATTAAAGAAAAGTTGACATGATTTACAAAACGACATGAGTTGTAACATCCTGTGTACCGAAACATGTTTCTCTAACACGATTCTTTGGGATTCTCTAAAAATAGAATCTCTAAAGAACATGATTTTCTGAAGAATACAATTCTCTAACATCACATAACTTGCAATATCAGGCATATGGAAGCAAATTTAAGTTCGTTACTGTGTCAGGAATTGTGTTTGGACATCTAGTATTAAAAAGAGGACATATGTAAAGCTATCTTCACGAGAGTATGAGAAGGGAGGAGGGGGTAGGGGCAATAAAGTGTTTCAGTCTTCCTTAGGGGTTATATAAAAAAAACCTATGTAAGGCCATGCTCATGTAAAATTTAAAAGGCGACATTCCAAAGGAAGCGCAAAAGACTGCAAATTTTTCAAATTATAGACCTATCAAAAGTCTATATTGAACATACCTCAAGCTCAGCTAGGGATGGGTCATAAAGCTCTTCCAACGTTGGTCTTTGTCCAACATTATAAGAATGAAGATTTTTGTAATTGTCTAATCTTGGTAAGGCTTCTTGTGTGTGATGATGCCATGACTTGTCGGAAAGAAAAGAGCTATTTCGAGACCTTGAAGTGTTGTCAGAATTTGTGGTACTAACTAATCCAGGAACATGCAGCGTTATAACGTCAGGATTATTCTTATTCACCTGAAAAAAAAACCCATAAAAACAATTAAATGATATATACCTACAAACCCAAGCATCAATCGTCAATCCACTAATTTTTATTCAAGTCTACATCAATCTCTACGAAATCCACTATTCAAACACTGTATAACAGAAGGTGTCACGTATTGGGGAGTCCCCCCTATAATGTATTTAGCCACTTCTTAAAAAATTTTGTTTAAAAAATTAAACAAACGTTTGTTGTTAAAAAATATATCAAGATGGTTAGATTTTAAACCAGTCTTACAGATTTTTGAGTGATTTTACCAAAGTTGGTATTCTACCAGTTTTTCACCTACTTCATTCAACCTCTATCAAATTATATTAAAATTGAATTTCAAGTCTATGAAGTCCAGGTAATAGCACCTAAATTTTTACCTTTAGATAATAATTTGTAAACGTTACCACGGTTTTCATCCTCCACAGCCAACCATTTACACAAAATTTGTATCTTAAGTTAAGGACAGGCCTCCTCTTTCTCGATCCCATGAGTCTTACGGTGTTCCTAATATTTTCTATCTGGTATATTTATTAGCAAGATTCACTGGTTCCAGATTCACAGAACCTGGTGTGGACATATTGGAATTGAATATTGGAAACGGGTTGTAAAAATAGGAACCCAATTTGACACCTGATCTCAAATTCTGCCTCCTCGTCTTTTTCTGCCGTTCCATAATGGGACAATCACTATTTTCGTCAATGAATAGTTAATATGGTAGTGGCCATAGAGTATTAAGCATATTTTCAGAGAGAGCAGAGTGATAAACCACCCCATAACTTAAAAATGTCAATATCTATATATTTTTCAATATATCCATGTGAAATTTTATACATGCTATATATTTTGCTCCTTTTGACACTTCTTTTTAGTAATAAGTGCCTTGTCTTAAAGATTTTTAAATCATATGTAAATCCTCATTTTTCTCTCAGAGCATAAAAAATAATAGCTCAGTAGATGTTTTTGAACTATCCAGTGGCAAAGTTGAACTGGTTCGTATCAAAAAGCGGAAGAAGTATTAAAAGCAAATTCATTGCAAATTTTGATGTTATTACTTCAATCCTTCATCAGATTTATTTAAGGTAAACATTCGCTTTCTACAAAAACTTCTTTGATATTTTGAAGATAGCAGTCAAGTGAGGTGAAAATTTTTTCAGAAATCAATTCAACTATCAAATATAATTTACATAAAATATATCAGTGTTTCTAACCACTTTCTCTATTGTGCAACCGTAAGAAAAATTATACATCCTAAAATCTACACAACATTCCCCATGCCTTTTCAACATAGTATTGAAAGGATACTGTATTTTAATTTTAACTTGATTATTTTTCATTTTGACTGTTCTGGGCTTTACTGCACAGGAAAATAATTCAATAGAGTTGAAGACGCATCCATTTACGATATACTCACAAAAAACAAGATTTCCTTGTTTCTCCTTAATTTTAGGAAAAATAACCATATTTCTGAGATAAAGATTTTTGAAATAAATGAAATTTAACACCCTAAAATCTACACAACATTCCCCATGCCTTTTCAACATAGTATTGAAAGGATACTGTATTTTAATTTTAACTTGATTGTTTTTCATTTTGACTCATCTGGGCTTTACTGCACAGGAAAATAATTCAATAGAGTTGAAGACGCATCCATTTACGATGTACTCACAAAAAACAAGATTTCCTTGTTTCTCCTTAATTTTAGGAAAAATAACCATATTTCTGAGATAAAGATTTTTGAAATAAATGAAATTATACACCCTAAAATCTACACAACATTCCCCATGCCTTTTCAACATAGTATTGAAAGGATACTGTATTTTAATTTTAACTTGATTGTTTTTCATTTTGACTCATCTGGGCTTTACTGCACAGGAAAATAATTCAATAGAGTTGAAGACGCATCCATTTACGATGTACTCACAAAAAACAAGATTTCCTTGTTTCTCCTTAATTTTAGGAAAAATAACCATATTTCTGAGATAAAGATTTTTGAAATAAATGAAATTATACACCCTAAAATCTACACAACATTCCCCATGCCTTTTCAACATAGTATTGAAAGGATACTGTATTTTAATTTTAACTTGATTGTTTTTCATTTTGACTCATCTGGGCTTTACTGCACAGGAAAATAATTCAATAGAGTTGAAGACGCATCCCATTTACGATGTACTCACAAAAAACAAGATTTCCTTGTTTCTCCTTAATTTTAGGAAAAATAACCATATTTCTGAGATAAAGATTTTTGAAATAAATGAAATTTAACAAATTAAACTAAAAGTTGATATTTTGGCCTAGTATCGCCGTTGACATCTCAGCAATCTTCCGAGGTTCAACTGTCAAAAGTCTCAGGAAATTCGTATTAAACTATTTCATGGTCAACAAACTATGGTTGTTATAGTCTAAGTGCCTTGTTTGACTGACTAGATCTTTCAGACAAGTCATTTTCACCCCAGTTTTTTCCGATAAGTTCTTACGGAAAGTATACAACAATTTTTGTTTTATATTCTGTTATAAAATCTATATTTCAACTGAAATCTTTTGGTAGGTTGTGTCTTATTATTGACTAAAAAAATAAGTAGAATTACTATATTTTTAGGATTAAAAATAAGAGGGAGTTTCCCACAGAGGGAAACTCCAGAAACTTTTTATATTCAGCTAGAAGTAAGCTAAATTTTAATAAGTAAAATGTTAAATTTTGCTTCATCACCAGTTTTTAATTATCAACTATCGAATTTGGTTATGGAAATATCAGCGAAGTTATTTAATTACACTTTCTTTTATTTAAGATACATACTTATAAATACATTTGATTATGAAACTAATTTTAGACAGTTATTTAGTTGCCATGAACAATGAACTAATCATTCAATATTTAATTAATATTCAACACTAATAGTGAATAAGTAAAATATTTAATAACAATAGAGAAAAATATACGGTGGACACGAGCTAAATACTGCAAAATACGAGGCTAAATAAGTGTTATATATAGTAGAAGTTTTTCCATCAGCAGATTTTTTTTATTAGTTTGGCTGCTTTTGATTTTGCGAAAAAAAAAACTTTTCTCTAATATCTGGGAAAGATTTTGACCCAGCCTTTAAGTCTATATCTAAAATGACAGGAATCACTTGTTTTTACCACCTTAGGTTTTGTTATTGAGTTTTTTTTATTTATTAATCAAAGAATAAGCAAAAACAGGGGAATAGGAAGTTTCGAGGATATTTGATACAATAGCATCCTTAGTTTTCTTTCTCTCTCTTTTTTCGATGCTATACATATTTTACGATTTTCAAGGGCAATTTAATTTAAGTTTATTTTCTGACCGATACAATTTTAAGTGTATTTTCAATTCAAGAAGGCAATTTAGTCTATATCATTGGCTATTTAATCAAATAGAATATATTAAGATTATTACAGCCATTAGATTTGTCGTATTTTATTTCGTGAATGGTATTACCTTAAATTCTAGAAAATAGAGGGCAAATAATAGGCAAGAAACGAAGACTAAATAAAATAAACACTGAAAAACGGCAGTATTTCTGTACAACTTCTGGTAGCTTTAATTAGTGGAATTAGAAAGCGAATGAGCCATAGAACCTTCCACCTTTCCTCACAGAATAAAGATGTTTTGATTTCGGATCGTCAAAACAGTTATACTACAATAATTATTTTTTAGACCAAATGAAAATACATTCAAAATAAAACTTCTGAAACAATTTTTGCGAAGCTGGCTTTACCTCAATTGTACCACCGCTAGATCTTTTTGAACCATCTGTATCCATGGTAAAAATTTCTAACTTCAGTACTTCTCAGTTGGAAGTATGTGAAGAACTAACCTCTTAACACAGTGAAGCTGTTGCCTTAAAAAGAAAAGTAGGTTGGAAATTACTGATAAGAGATAAAAATTTAATGTTCGAGATTCGTAGCTAAAGTTGCAAACTTTGAACAAGCATTACGAAACTATTTTGAAATTTCAATTGTACTTTCGTTGAACCATTTTTGTTTGAATGATATTTCGGCTTCTCTTGACACTAGTCGCTCTTTGCTTGCAGCTTATGAGCTACTTATCCAATAGCTCATAGTCAATAACCATGAGCTATTGGACCAAAGATGTTTTGAATTTGTGAGAGGTTATTAATTTTTTTTTTGATGCCAGTTTGTTTTTAGCAACGATGTTTAATAGAAACACTTCTTGTGATGGAAGGAACATGATACCTCCCTCTAAATACATAAATGTATATTTTCACCAAGTCTCAATTATAAACTCAAACTAACTCAACGTAGTCAAATTAGGCTTCAAAACAAATGTCTACATGTCTAGATCAATCATTTATTTTTAATGGATTATCTGCATCTTTAATAGCGAATGTGCTAAGATACAGTGTTATTGCCTCTTAAACTAGAAAGCTCAATATAAAATTTTTAATTATTTTAAGTTAATTGACTTTCTCTTCGATAGCTTTTTCTCCCTCTTTGGGGTAAAATTTTGTTTTTATTGTAGCAAAATTGTTACCATAAAGTTGATTCTTTTGATATCATGAAAAGAGAAATCACCAATGCAACAGCACAAACGCATAAAAAAAAGACAGAAGGAGAAAAGGAAGACTGTTTTCCTAAATTAGTGATTAATATAGACCAGCACTTGAACGAGGCCTTAACCCTACTCATCCATACAATCACATAGGTCAAACAGCATAGCCAAACACAATCAACCAAAAAGAATAATCCATGGACAGGCAGTCATGTCGTCAATAAGTATAAGTCATGATACCTCCCTCTAAATACATAAACATATATTTTCACCAACTCTCAATTATAAACTCAAACTAACTCAACATAGTCAAATTAGGTTTTAAAACAAATGTCTACATGTCTAGATTATTTATTACTGTTAGGACGAACTTGTTTCCTCTTATATAGTAACTTTGTTCGCTGCCACAACCTATTTGAGTCTAATGAACTATTTTTTAATAACAAATGATAGAGCTTTGAGAAGTAACGACGAAAAAAATCAAAAAAAAAAAATATCTGAGAATAAAGAGAGTTAATCATTTTCTCTTCGCACATTTGTTTGCTCAATCAAAAAGGGCACGATATTTTTTTAATTTTCGTTCGAACGATCCCTCTCCTGATGTTCTATAATCATCAGTTGCGAAAGTTTATCCACTGAAATCAACGAAAAAAAACAAGTTTTTTTTTAACGGAAAGTAAGGAGTGACATTAAAACTTAAAGCGAAGAGAAATCACTTCGTATATATATATATATATATATATATATATATATATATATATATATATATATAAAATAAGTTGTCTGTCTGTGGATCTGTGGATCAGGTGACGTCATGTTTCTGTGTCGGCTGACGTCATGAAATTAGTTGTCGTCATTTTTGTTATGACGATGCTTAGTATATTGTAAAACACATTAATTTGGTTAATAATATACCATTTAAAACACCAAAATGAACATGCTGGAGTAGTCACTCGGTGAGAGAGGGTGAAGCTCCCAGGTTCAAATCCTGGTTAGGCTAAAAAAGGTAAAAATCTAAAAACTAAAAAAAAAAACTGAAAAAACTAAAAAAGGCAAAAACTACAAAAAAAACTAAAAACTAATAAAAAAAAATTAAGAATAAAAATAAAAAAAAAATAAAAAAGATAAAAACTAAAAAAAAAGTAAAAAGAAAAAACGAAAAAAACTAAAAAAGCTAAAAAAAAGGTAAAAACCAATAAAAAACTGAAAAGAAAAAAGGAATAAAACTAAAAAAAATTTCATCTAAAAAACTAAAAAAAACTAAAAAAGGTAAAAACTAAAAGAACTAAAAAGAAAAAAAAACTAAAAAAAGGAAAAAAACTGAAAAATAAAGGAGAAAAAGAAAACTAAAAAAATATAAATAAAAATAAAAAAACTAAAAAGATAAAAACTTCAAAAAAAACTAAAAAGAAAAAAGAAAAAAAACTAAAAAACCTAAAAAAAGGTCAAAACCAATAAAAAAAAACTAAAAGGAAAAAAAGGGAAAAAATAAAAATTTATTTCATCATATACCAATTCAAAAACGAATGTATACCGGGATGACGACCGGGACACAGGGAATATAAATGACACAACTACAACGGGGACGCCGAGGGGCACATGGGGATATAAATGACGACCGGGACACCGGGACACAAGGAATTTAAATGACGCCCGGGACACTCAAAGAGAAATCAGAGACTGGGACACCGGGACACAAATGACGACCGGGACACAGGGAATATAAATGACGACCGGGACACAGGGACATAATTACAAAGGGGACGCCGGGGTGCACAGGGGGATATATAAATGACGATGGCGACTCAGGGAATGGTCGATTAGCAATCACCATCAACAAAGCTCAAGGGCAATCATTAGAATCATGAGGTATAGATCTGAATACGGATTGTTTTCCCATTGACCATTATATGTTGCATGTTCAAGAGTCGGTAAACCTGACAATCTATTTATATGCACAGACAATAGGAGAGCAAAGAATGTTGTATATTCGCAAGTTTTACGTGGTTAAAAACAGATATATATATATATATATATATATATATATATATATATATATATATATATATATATATATATATATATATATATATATATATATATATATATATATATATATATATATATATATATCTATATTCACAGGTGGGACATAGGGACACAACTACAATGGCGCGTAACTAATATGGCGCGTAACGACTTACGCGCGCGGGGGGGCTTGGGGGGGGGGACGAAGCGCCCCCAACAGCTAGTATATATATATATATATACGTAACATCCGTAACGCCATTACGTAACAGTCATGTGTGCATAGTCATTACGTAGCATACCACGTGTGTACCGCCATTGCGAAACATCCCGCATCTGCACAGCCATTTTGTAACATCCTACCTGTGCACTATCATTACGTAAGACCCCAAAAAACATGTGCACACTCCAGCTGTGTACCACCGTTACGTAACAGTCACTCGTTTGCCGTCATTACGTAGCACCCCACGTGTATGCTGTCATTACTTAACACCCACATGCGTTCCATCATTGCGTAACACCCTACTTGTGTGCCTTATTATGGAGGCTTCCCTGCTTGACTAACGGACCTTGAGATTTAATACTTCACGCAAAATTGCGCCATCTTTACCTGTAAATATTGGACCATGGTCATTTTTTTTTAAACCAGGACTTCCCCGCTTGACCAGCGGACAAGTTTTGGGCGATGTTCGGTATCGATACTGATATATCTATTCACAAGAGGAAATATCGATATCGAAAACAATGTTTCAAACTTTTGGCGATTTTTTCGCTTTTTCTGCTTTTTACGGTGAACATCCTGCAGAAAAGATCCAACATAGAAAATTGCTACGGCAATGGCCGAGAAGAAGAACAACGATATATTTAATCTATTGACTCATACATGCTGATTCACAGCATATGTACCTGTATACATAAGCTGACATAGCTTGTTCTCAAATTAAAATTAGGTTTAGTGAGGGTGGACTGTCAAATATTGCTGAGGACCTTGAAAAGAATTGGCTTTATAAAATGCCTTTTGGTCTTGTAGGCCTTGCTTAGATCACATCCGTCATGATCGCCATATATCTTGATCTGCGTTTCATGAATATATGTATTTCCAATGACGATCTTCTCCAGAGTGTAATAGAGAGAGATATGGATTTACCCTTTCTGGCTACTATATCTTTATGAGTAGATGCAAGGGCCGTGACAGTCCCTGTGATTCAGCCACGACAGAATCAAGCTAGTTTCTAGAAGGTATAGGGCCAAGTTTCAGTTGTCGATGTAATGCATACTTTGCCAGTAGCTTAATCAAACAGTTCGTGGTAACGAAGCCGGCTCAATAGTAAATGAAACTCTAAAAAACGGAACTTCGATGCTAAAAGATATATCAAAAGAATCGGATTTTTATGCTGATTTTAAATATAAAAGTTTCATCAAATTTAGTCTTTGTCATCAAAAGTTACGAGCCTGAGAAAATTTGCCTTATTTGGAAAATAGGCGGAAACACCCCCTAAAAGTCATAGAATCTTAACAAAAATCACAACATCGAATTCAGCGTATCACAAAACCCTATAGAAAAATTTCAAGGTTCAATCTACAAAAATGTGGAATTTCGTATTTTTGCCAGAAGACAGATCACGGGTGCGTGTTTATTTGTTTTTTTGTCTGTTGTTTTTTTTCCCAGGGGTCACAGTATCGACCAGGTGGTCCTAGAGTGTTGCAAGAGGGCTCATTCTAATGGAAATGAAAAGTTCTAGTGCCCTTTTTAAGTGACCAAAAAAATTGGAGGGCACCTAGGCCCCTCCCACACTCATTTTTTCCCAAAGTCGACGGATCAAAATTTTGAGATAGCCATTTTGTTCCGCATAGTCCAAAACCATAATAATTATGTCTTTGGGGATGACTTACTCCCCCACAGTCCATGGGGGAGGGGCTGTAAGTTACAAACTTTGACCAGTGTTTACATACAGTAATGGTTATTGGGAAGTGTACCGACGTTTTCAGGGGGATTTTTTTGGTTTGGGTGTGGGGTTGAGGGGAGGGGGCTATGTGGGAGGATCTTTCCTTGGAGGAAAATTTAATGGGGGAAGCGAAATTCAATGAAAAGGGTGCAGGATTTTCTAGCATTACTATTAAAAAAAATAAAAATATAAACATGAAAAAGTTTTTTCAATTGAAAGTAAGGAGTGGCATTAAAACTTAAAACGAACAGAGATTATTACGCATATGAGGGGTTCTAAAAATACTTTAGCATAAAGAGGGAGGTATTTAGGAGGAGATAGATACTTCGCTCTTTATGCTAAAGTATTTTTAGTAAATTCAACTATTTATTCTACGGCCTTTCTGATTCAAGGGTCATTCTTAAAGAATTGGGACAAAACTTAAGATTTAGTGTGAAGAGCGAGGTATTAACGAGGGGACAAACCCCCTCATATATATAATTAAAAATATAAGAATATAAAAGTTTGTTACGTAAGTCAATTCTTAAGTTACGTGTATTTTTCATTCCCGGCTCAATAGTAGCGACCCGGGAGCGACTCGGCTCAATAGTAAACGGAACTCTAAAAAACGGAATTTTGATGTTAAAAGATAAATCATAAGAATCAGATTTTCATGCTGCTTCTAAATATATAAGTTTCATCAAATTTTGTCTTTGTCATCAAAAGTTACGAGCCTGAGAAAATTTGCCCCATATTGGAAAATAGGCAGAAACACCCCCTAGAAGTCATAGAATCTTAACAAAAATCACACCATCGCATTTGGCGTATCAGAGAACCCTATAGCAAAAATTTCAAGCTCCTATCTACAAAAATGTGGAATTTCGTATTTTTTGCCAGAATACAAATCACGGGTGCGTGTTTATTTGTTTGTTTGTTTTTTTTTCCAGGGGTCATCGTATCGACCAAGTGGTCCTAGAATGTCACAAGAGGGCTCATTCTAACGGAAATGAAAAGTTCTAGTGCCCTTTTTAAGTGACCAAAAAAATTAGAGGGCACCTAGGCCCCCTCCCACGCTCATGTTTCTCCCAAAGTCAACAAATCACAATTTTGAGATAGCCATTTTGTTTCGCATAGTCGAAAACCATAATAACTATGTCTTTAGGAATGACTTACTCCCCCATAATCTCTGGGGGAGGGGCTAAAAGTTACAAACTTTGACAGTGTTTACATACAGTAATGGTTATTGGGAAGTGTACAGACGCTTTCAGGGGGCTTTTTTTTAGTTTTGGAGGTGGGGTTGAGGGGAAGGGGCTACGTGGGAGGATTAAACTCAAAACGAACAGAAATTACTCCGTATATGAAATGGGTTGTCCCCTCCGCTATCCCTCGCTCTTTACGCTAAAGTTTGACTCTTTGCCACAATTCTACTTTTTAAAACAATTAAAAGCTTTAGCGTAAAGAGCGAGGGATTGTGGAGGGGACGAACCAATTCATATACGGAGTAAATTCTGTTCGTTTTAAGTTTTAATGTCGCTCCTTACTTTCAGTTAAAAAAACTAGTTTTTTTATTTAATCTATAAAGGCTCGGCAGATTTTTTTATGGAGAGTTTTTAATTCCAAGAAAAACTGATTCATTCAATTCATGGGTCTCGTAGTATGAGTCTCAGAAATATGCGTATGATGTGATGAGTTCCAAGGCTGGTGTTATAATAAAACAGTTGGGGGTAACAACCTTCAAGTTAGGAGGAACTCGGCCCAATAGTAACCAAAATTCTAAAAAATGGGATAACAATATATACATCAAAAGAATTGGCTTTTAATACTGATTCCGATACATAAAATTCATTTAAATGTAATGCATCCATCAAAAGCTACAAACATGAGAAACCTTACTCGATTTTCGAGAAAGGGGAGAAACAGCACCAAAAAGTAAAGGAATATTAATGAAAAGCTCACCATCAAATTCAGCATATTACGAATTCCTACTGCATAGGTTTCAACCTCCTATCTGCAATAACATAGAATTTTTTTTTTTTTTTGTCTGCAGAAAGGTCACGGAAACGTGTGTATTTGTTGTTTTGTTTTGTTTCTCAGCCGGTTGATTGTGTTCTTTAAAGTGACCAAAAATACTGAAGGAGAAACTAACCCCCCTCCCTTGCCAACTAACACCCCCTAAATGTCTTACAATCGTAACGCAAATCTCACCATCAGAATCAGCGAACGAAAGAACCTTTTGTAGAAGTTTCAAGCTTCTATCTACAAAAATGTGGAATTTCACTTTTTTTGCCAGAAGATAAATGACGGATGCGTGTTAATTTGTTTGTTTTTTTTTTGTTCGTTTTTTTTTTGTTTGTTTTTTTCCCAGGGGTGATCGTATCGACCCAGTGGTCCTAGAATGTCACAAGAGGGCTCATTCTAACGGAAATTAAAAGTTCTAGTGTCCTTTCAAAGTGACCAAAAACTTGGAGGGCACCTAGGCCCCCTCCCACGCTCATTTTTCCCCCAAAGTCACCGGATCAAAATTCTGAGATAGCCATTTTATTCACCATAGTCGTAAAATATAAAAACGATGTCTTTGGGGACGACTTACTCCCCTGCAATCCCCGTGGGAGGGGTTGCAAGTTAGAAACTTTGACAAACTTTGTTGCAAACTGTGTTTACAAATAGTAATGGTAACTGGGAAATGTATGGACGTTTTCAGGGGGATTTTTTGGTTTGGGGGGGGGGGGAGAGTGGAGGTGTCGAGGGGGGGCTACGTGGAAGGATCTTCCATGGAAAAAATTGTCATGGGGGAAGAGACTTTCAATGAAGGGGGCGCAGGATTTTCTAGTATTATTTAAAAAAAAACAATGAAAAAGTAAATATGAAAAGTTTTTTTCTCCTGAAAGTGAGGAGCAGCATTAAAACTTAAAACGAGCAGAAATTATTACACATATGAGGGGTTTACCTCCTCGTAATAACTAGCTCTTTACGCTAAAGTATTTTTAGTAATTTCAACTATTTATTCTATGGCCTTTGTGATTCAAGGGTCAATCTTAAGGAATTGGGACAAAATTTAAGCTTTAGTGTAAAGAGCGAGGTATCGACGAGGGTGAACCCCCCTCATATAAGCAATAAAAACTTACGAATATAGAAGTTCGTTACGTAAGTTAATTCGTAAATTACGCATATTTTTTACTAATGAAAATGTTCGTAAAAAATTAAAAGTTCTAGTTGCCTTTTTAAGTAATCAAAAAATTGGAGGGCAACTAGGTTTCCTCCCTCTCTCCTTTTTTCTCAAAATCTTCCGATTAAAACTATGAGAAAGCCATTTAGCCAAAAAAAATTAATATGCAAATTTTGTTTTAATTATTTATGTTTGGAGAGCCAAGATCAAAACATGCATTAATTAAACAAGAGCTAAGAGCTCATATAGTACTTGTGACGAGGCGAGAAGAGCTAAGAGCCAAGAGATCACATGGTATGAGCTCTAACAAAATTCTATGAATTAATAGATTGATTTAAAAAGGAAAATAAGAGGTTTAATGCCGGTCAGGATTTAAAATAAGAGCTCTGAGTCACGATGTCCTTCTAAATATCAAAATTCATTAAGATCCGATCACCCACTCGTAAGTTATAAATACCTATTTTTTCTAATTTCTCCTCTCCCTTTAGCCCCAGATGGTCGAATCTGGGAAAACGACTTTATCAAGTCAAATTGTGCAGCTCCCTGACACACTTACCAATTTTAATCGTTCTAGCACGTCCAGAAGCACCAAACTCGGCAAATCACTGAACCCCTCCACCCAACTCCCCAAAGAGAGCGAATCCAGTACGATTGTTTCAATCACGTATCAAGGACATTTCTTTATTCTATCCACCAAGCTTCATCCCGATTCCTCATTTCCAAGTGTTTTTCCAAGATTTCCCCCTCCAACTCCCCCCAATGTCAAAAGATCTGGTTGGGATTTGAAATAAGAGCTCTGACACATGAATTTCTTCTAAAAATCAAATTTCATTAAGATCCGATCATCTATTCTTAAGATAAAAATACATCAATTTTCATGTTTTCCAAGAATTTCGGTTTCCCCCTCTAACTCCCCCCAATATCACAGGATCTGGTAGGGATTTAAAATTAGAACTTTAAAGCACAAGTTCCTTCTAAATATCAAATCTAATTCAGATCTGGTCACCCTTTCGTAAGTTACAAATACCTCAATTTTCAAAATCACCCCCCCCCCTAATTCCACCAAAGAGAGCAGATCCGGTCCGGTTATGTCAGTCACGTATCTTAGACAGGTTTCTATTCTTCCCATCCAGTTTTATCCTGATCTCACCGCTTAAAGTGTTTTCTAAGATTTCCGGTCCCCCCAACATCCCACCCCAATTACGCTTGATCCGGTTGAGATTTAAAATAAGAGATCTGAGTTACGAGATCCTTCTAAATGTGAAGTTTCATGAAGATCCAATCACTCCTTCGTAAGTTAAAAATACGTCATTTTTTCTTATTTTTCAGAATTAGCCCCCCCCCCAATAGACCTGATCCGTTCCAATTATGTAAATCACGTATGTAAGACTTCTGCTCTTATTTTTCCCACGAAGTTTCATCCCAATCCCTCCAATCTAAGCGTTTTCCACGATTTTAGGTTCCCTACCCCAAACTTCCCCCAATGTCACCACATCCGGTCAGGATTTAAAATAAGAGCTTTGAGACACGATATCCTTCTAAATATCAAACTTCATTGAGGTCCGATCACCCGTTTGCAAGTTAAAAACACCTCATTTTTTCTAATTTTTCAAAATTAACCCTTCCCCCAACTATTCTAAAGAGAGCGGATCCGTTCCGGTTATGTCAATCATGTATATAGGACTTGTGCTTATTTTTCCCACCAAGTTTCATCCCGATCCCTCCACTCATAACTGTTTTCCAAGATTTTAGGTTTCCCCCTCCCATATTCCCCCAATTTCACCAGATCCGATCGAGATTTAAAATAACAGCTCTGAGACACGATATCCTTCCAAACATCAAATTTCATTAAGATCTGATCAACAGCTCGTAAGTTAAAAATACTTCAATTTTTCTACTTTTTCCGAATTAACCGGCCCCCACTCCCCCCAAATGGTCAAATTGGGAAAACGACTATTTTTAATTTAAGCTGGTCCCGTCCCTGATACGCCTGCCAAATTTCATCGTTCTAGCTTACCTGGAAGTGCCTAAAGTAGCAAAACCGGGACCGACAGACAGACCGACAGAATTTGCGATTGCTATATGTCACATGGTTAATACCAAGTGCCATAAAAACGTCCAGAAATTAAACAAAAAAAACAATTTTTTTCAGTGAAAGTAAAGAGCGACATTAAAACTTAAAACGAACAGAAATTACTCCGTATATGAAAGGGGCTTTTCCTCTTCAACGCCCCGCACTTTACACTAAAGCTTTTTACTGTTTTAAGAGGTAGAGTAAGAGAAAGAGTCAAACTTGAGCAAGGCGTTGAAGAGGAAAAGCCCCTTTCATATACGGAGTAGTTTCTGTTGGTTTTAAGTTTTAATGTCGCTCCTTACTTTCATTAAAAAATATTTTTATTTTAATTTAATAACTCATTAAGCCCACAAGAATCTCAGGCGGATTTTACCTATGAGAAAAACCTGAAAACTATAAGGCAATCCATCAGCAAAGCTTTCGCAAGGTAAACTGATAAATCCTGTGGATTACGAAACTGTTTATTGAAAAGGCCGATTTGTTTACGAAAAATAAAATACAAACTTCCCATACGCAAACACGTTGACATTCTTCGTACAGTCGAAAGATATTTCTCCAAGATAAGCGATACCAAGGAGGATTTACCAAGGAGGATAGGAGGATTTACCAAGGTGATACATGTTTTCATACATGTTTCTAACACTCCATATAATAGCTCAGACAGTCCAACTTTTAAAAGGTAACTATGCCCCTTAAGACTTAGCTGAAATAGTTTAAAAAATGACATCTACAAATATCAAGAAATAAAAGGGTTGGTCAACAAAAGCAAAGAAAATGCCATATATTATTTACGCCACATTCATAGCAGGCTCTTATTTAGAAAGAGCTTTCAATATCTTCTTCCCTACGGTGGTGTAATTTCATCAAAATCTTAGGGGGGGACTGAGTTCGAGCCAATTTTCATAAATCAAGTGAAAATGACAGTGAAAATGAAAAATGAGCTATACAGTTAATTACTCCCCTGTTCCCCTATTTTGGGATTCTCTTAAGAATAAATCTTAAGTATTTTGCTGGCCCCCGTAACAAACAAAAAATCTATTTGGCGTGATTGATGCTAAAAACTAATAACATTAAACAATATGAAACTAAAACGAAGCAGGCTGCTACGCAGATGGGACCATTAATATCCTTTTCCCCTGTTTCAAAGTTCCCCTATGAAAAAATCTCATGTATGTTGCTGGAAAAAGATACTTGACGTGACTGATGCGAAAAAACTAACAGCATCAAATAATATGAAATTAAAACCGAATATTAAAACCAAATAATCCCGTTTCTAGATAAAATGAAGCCATTGCTTATTTTTGAATTTTAATCCTTCTGCTGTTGGTTTTTGGTCTTCATTGGTTAGTTTTATCGGTTTTACTTTAGTTTCCTTTGACATTTTCCATTTTTATTATGTTTATGGTAAATAATTTCTTTATTTGCCTTATAATCGACACTGAAGACGAATCAGGAATTATTTTCAGGTTTCAGAAGGGTTTCGATAAAAAAAATGTCTCTTGTTATATTGACCTTTTTTTCATTATTCACGGATATTATAGGGAAAATCATAAAAATATTTAAATTCAGAGGTCGGTCATAAGGCACTGATATTTATATTTTCTGGATTTTCCTTTGTTTTTTTTTTACCCATCCCTTATTATTTACATTCCTTTAGTTTGACAAGGGGTCGACTCGTGAGCATCGGTTCAAAATATTAATGATAATTCTGATTATATTGTATATTTTTCTTTTCACAGTCCCTAATAATTATATATAAAATCACGTGAAAATTGACACTTAAGGAAAAATTACTATATTAAGCTCTGTTGATTTTCTTTGATTTATAGTATTTCTTCTTCTGTTTTACTTCTCTTTTTCGAAACTAAAGAAAAAAACAACTTTCTCAAATAAAAGTAGAGTAACATTAAAAGTAAAAATAAATTTAAATTTTTACGTATGTGAGGAAGTCCACCCCCTCGTCAATATCTTGCTCTATACGCTAAAGTTTGAATTTTGCCAAATTCTTTAAGAATGAATCCTGAACCACAAAGCCTGTTTAATTAGAATAAAAAGCTATTTTAAAATTACAAAATTACAAAGAACGAGGTATTGACGAGGAGCATAGCATTTATGGTTTTAGGCTGTGAAAAAAGCATGCTATTGTGCCAAAAAGAATATTAATCGAAGGACTAGTGGCTCCTCATATCCCTCTTCTTAGAGGCAACAGTAAGACTCCAAGTTTTCAACATTAGAGGCAGAAAGATCGTAGTTGTTCTACCTTTTATTAGCTTGAAAAAATGTCTCATTTTTAGCTTTCTCTCTTAAGAGTGAGGGGTTCTTCAAGCTCCCCCCACAAAACTATTGAAAACTAGATAGATAAAACTAGATAGAAAAAAAGTAAGTTTTTTTTTTACCTGCAATGCATAAGCTCTATGAAGGAGTATCAACAAATTTTACTTACATTAATATCGCCAGCTTCATCTTGCATGGGGGTAGAATACCCCACATCATGGGCTAGCAGGGGGGCGCTGGTCGTGAGGGGCCAATATTATTGCTGTGGGGGCTGGGAGCTGAAGGGGGTGCACTCTCGCCTTGCAGGGGGAGCGCAGATGGGTCCACATTCTCACCACTTTTCGGGGTTGGACCTGCTCCTATCCTTGCTCTCTTTTGGGGAGGAAGCTCTTCCTGGTTGGGGGTTGCCTGAAATTGAAAAAAAAAATAATTTTTAGTTTTCCATGAAACAAAAAATACATATTATTTGATCATTTATTTAAATTAGTTTTTATACAATTACTTTAATATAACACCGTTTAAATGTAATCATGAATGAATGAATGAACTTTATTATCCGTAAAAGTATAAAAAACACAACGGACGGAGTATTATAAATAAACAAATACAAAACGATAAACAGCGAAGAAAAAAAAATTCAAACTAACAAAAGACTACATGGACTAACTAACCATCTAACTAACATAACTAACCAATCATCACTGGAAGACCAAATCCGAGAAGGCACATCTATTAAACCAAATCGAGCAATAATTTTTTTATTTTGGTGCCATCTAGGAGGCCGGAGGAGGAATTTTCAATATCTGCAATAAGCCACACGTAGAGTATGGCGATCTTTCTTACGAAAAAGATGAGCCATGCCTGCTAAAAACAAAAGCACAGGGGCGCAATAAGCGTTATAAATCATGCACAAACCGTTGCAGTATTAACGGCTTTTGTTTGGAGATATTTTTCTGTAAGCGACGCTTAGGTTTTTATCGGCTTAATTCACTAGGGATGAGCAGGTAGTGGAAAGTGTTGGGCCGAAACACTGACCAAGCCAACTAACTAAAGAAGAACATGGCAGAACTGCAGCTCCAGCAACGAATGGAGCGACCACAATATGGGCTATTAAAACAAATAAACTCACATTTAGACTCATTAATTGACAGTCCGATCTTAGATAGTTCATGGGTTAAAATAGTAAAATTGGAAAGCAATCCACGGTGAGTCCGGGCAACAAGAAGAACGTCGTCTGCTTATGCAACAGAAGACAAACCAATATTACAGTAAAAAACAGAACTTTTAAGGGGACGCAGGCACGATGCAAGCACACATTTAAATATACTAGGAGACAACACGGCACCTTGCCGAACTCCCTTATTAATTTTTACCGGGTCAGATACATGGCCATTCCAGGTAACTTGAATTTTAGCCTTTGAATACCAAGAAGACAATAAACATAGTTCAGAAGGATTAACACCTGAACACGCACGAGAAAATAGAGCCTGAGAGTGCCCTGGGGCATATAGGGCTTTCATAGAGCCGATGATCGTATAAACTATGGATCGGATGGAGCTCATTTGATTGGGAGTCGGAAAATTTAGTGTCAATTTTAAGAGTCAAAAGTGAATGGAGAGCAATCAGCCCCCCTCCCCCCCAAGGCTTATCATTCCCCAAAACTTACACAGTCAAAATTAAAAGAGAGCTATTTCGTTCGGCATTGTTGCAAGATCCAGTATTTATGTGTTAGGGAATGTCAACCTCCCTACAGTCCTCAGAGCAAGTGCTGAAAGTTAGGCAATTCGTTCATATTTTACTAATAGTATATGTTGCTAAGAAAGGTATGCTTTTTTAAACTATTCTTTCCAAGAAGACGAAAGGCATTCAGGTAAGCCTTTCAAAGAATACTGAGGTGAGTGTTGGACTCTAATCAAAAGACGCTAAGTGTATAGGGATTGTCAAAAGGCGTACCTCATGATAACTGAGTATGTTAATTTGGAAAATTCAGAAAAAAATAAGGAAGGTGATCAAAAAACAATAGTACCGATACTACTACAACTACCGCGTAAATATTACCACACTATTCTATTTACAATATTGAGGGGAAATTCAGATTTAATTAAAAGACGCTGTGTACATGCACATTATCAAAAAATCATATCTCAAGAATTGGTTTGGGTATTAAGTTGGAACTTTCAGATAATGCTTCAAGGGGAAGATCATTTGACCAAAAGGTAATATGTACACATTATTGCTAATGCTACTGTTACTGCTAAATTTAGTACTACTTCTACTACTACTACTACTATTGCAGCTACTTGTAAGGCTAAGAGCGTTAAGATGAAAATTTCAAGAAGTATGCAAACATACATATTATCAAAAGAACGTATCAGCAATGTCATAGCAATGGCTACTTATATTAAGTTGAAACATTCAGAACTTAATAAGAGGGATATACTACTGACCAATAGGCAGTATTCCATTGTCCAAAGTAATAAGAGATTAGAGGGCATTCAGTCCTTCTTTCAAGCTTATTTTTCCAAACACATTCAGTCAAAAACTTTGAGACAGCCAATTCGTTCAGCATAGTAGAACGGTCGAGCAACTATGTCCTTAGGGATACTGGGCATGTCAACCCTTTACAATTACGCTTTACAATCAGTTGCTATTCAGTCTCTGACCTGTTAAGACCAATCAAACAGTTCGTGGTAACGAACTGTAGTAAGGAGCGACCCGGCTCAATAGTAAACGAAACTAAAAAACGGAATTTCGATGCTAAAAGATATATCAAAAGAATCAGATTTTTATGCTGATTTCAAATATATAACTTTCATCAAGTTTAGTTATTGTCATCAAAAGTTACGAGCCTGAGAAAATTTGCCTTATTTTGGAAAATAGGGGATAACACCCCCTAAAAGTCATAGGATCTTAACAAAAATTACACCATCGCATTCAGCGTATCAGAGAACCCTATAGAAAAAATTTCAAGGTCCAATCTACAAAAATGTGGAATTTCGTATTTTTTGCCAGAAGACAAATCACGGGTGCGTGTTTATTTGTTTTTTTTTTCCCAGGGGGTCATCGTATCGACCAAGTGGTCCTAGAGTGTTGCAAGAGGGCTCATTCTAACGGAAATGAAAAGTTCTAGTGCCCTTTTTAAGTGACCAAAAAATTGGAGGGCAGCTAGGCCCCCTCCCACGCTCATTTTTTCCCAAAGTCAACGGATCAAAATTTTGAGATAGCTATTTTGTTCCGCATAGTCGAAAACCATAATAATTATCTCTTTGGGGATGACTTACCCCCCACAGTCCCTGGGGTAGGGGCTGCAAGTTATAAACTTTGACCAATGTTTACATACAGTAATGGTTACTGGGAAGTGTACCGACGTTATCAGGGGGATTTTTTTGGTTTGGGTGTGGGGTTAAGGGGAGGGGGCTCAATGGGAGGATCTTTCCTTGGAGGAATATTTCATGGGGGAAGAGAAATTCAATGAAAAGGCCGCAGGACTTTCTAGCATTACTATAAAAAATAAACAATGAAAATATAAACATGAAAAAGTTTTTTCAATTGAAAGTAAGGAGAAGCACTAAAACTTAAAAAGGAACAGAGATTATTACGCATATGAGGGGTTCTAAAAATACTTTAGCATAAATAGCGAGGTATTTAGGAGGAGATAAACACTTCACTCTTTATGCTAAATTTTTTTTAAAAAATTTCAACTATTTATTCTACGGCCTTTCTGATTCAGGGGTCATTCTTAAAGAATTGGGATAAAACAAGATTTAGTGTGAAGAGCGAGGTATTAACGAGGGGACAAACCCCCTCATATATATAATCAAAATATAAGAATATAAAAGTTTGTTACGTAAGTTAATTCTTAAGTTACGTATTTTTTTTTACTAATAAAAACGTTCGTTAAAAATAAAAGATCTAGTTGCCTTTTTAAGTAACCGAAAAATTGGAGGGCAACAAGACCTCCTTCCCCACCCCTTATTTCTCAAAATCGTCTGAACAAAACTAAGAGAAAGCCATTTAGCCAAAAAAAGAATTAATATGCAAATTTCATTTTAATAATTTATGTACGGAGAGCCAAAATCAGTCATGCATTAATTAAAAAACTTTCAGAAATAAAATAAAAAAACAAGTTTTTTTAAATGAAAGTAAGCAGCGACATTAAAACTTAAAACGAACAGAAATTACTCCGTATATAAAAGGGGCTTTTCCTCCTCGACACCCCGCTCCTTGCGCTAAAGTTTGATTCTTTCTCGCAACTCTACTTTTTAAAACAATAAAAAACTTTAGCGTAAGGAGCGGGGTGTCGAGGAGGAAAAGCCCCTTTCATATACGGAGTAATTTCTGTTCGTTTTAAGTTTTAATGTCGCTCCTTACTTTCATTTAAAAAAACTTGTTTTTTTTATTTAATTCATTCTCTTAAAAGGATTAATAACCAGTTTTTGAACAAGCACGGAAAAAGGATTATATTCTGAATCAATTAGAGACTAAATTTATTCTGTTGTAACAAAATATTACCTGAATGAATTCGACCGGCTAACAATGGCCTAACGCGCGTCCGTACCTGCCTTGATGTATTTTTTTTCATTTATTAGCCAAGATTGATTGGAAGATTAAAAATTGTTGTGAATTTTATATGACAAATTGAAAAAAAGGAAAAGAAAAATTGAAGCTTTTTTAACAGTAGTTCTGGACTGAGATTGATTTAAGCTGTTTGCCGTGGTTATGTTTAAAGCTTAGATAAAGCTTTTAACGTAGGCGATTTGCAATTTTTGTTCCCCTTTTTGGTGCTGCATTTTAACCTCTTTTTGGTATCGGATAATTCAATGTTGAATGACTCCAGCTCGCCCGATTCAAGAGCAGTAGAAAATATTTCACTGAGATCGTTAGCTGACAATATTAGCACAATTTTGGCCACAATTTAATCAAATTCTGAAATTCTGAATGATTTATCTGGATCAGTTAGGTCCATTGAATCTCGATTATCACATTGAGAATTCTGTTGCTACCTCCCAAAAGGAAGTCACCGAATTAAAACCTAGAATAGCTACTGTTGAAAGTGAATCAAAAATGATAAAAAGTAATTTATCTATAGAATTATGAGAATAGAAAGCAGAGATACTGAAAAAAATTATTTCTTTGGAATGTCCCAGTTAATGATGAAGAATCAGCTAAAAAAATCTTTAAAAAGTAATTACTGACGGAATTGGCTTGAATCTGGATTTTGAATAATCAGTGGTAGACATTAAACGTGAAAAACAATTTATCAAAGTGGAAGTTGCAAGAAAAGAAGTCCGAATTCTTATATTGAAAAACGCTAGGAGGTTGAAAAACAAGTCAATTTTAGAACATTCTAATATCTTTGTGACAGATGATGCCCCGCAATCGGTCCGAGAAGTTCGAAGGAAATTTTTTGCTGTGAGGTTAAAATTACTCAACAGTGGAGTTAATCGTGGGGATGTTTGGGTGACGAAATCGATCCCGCCACTTTTGTGTATACGCCAGTGTCCAAACACTGAGCCTCTAAAAGTGACTGTTGACAAAGTAAATAAGGATTCTTTGAATTCAGTTTTCGCACATATCCCTCATGGAGTTGATATTCATAGGGATGGATTTGGAAGTTCTATGGAAAAGTGAATTTTTTCCTTTTTTTCAGTTATTTTCTGTATTTGATTTGTTTGAAGGTTGGGCTGGACGTGCGAAGGGATAATGTAAATGAAATGAAGGGTAGTAACAAACTTACGAGTGAAGAAAGTTTTTTGTGTGCTTTTTTCTCTTTTGTTCATTTAGTTGTAGTTAGTAGAGAGTGTTTGCTTGGTTGTTGCATTTTGGTACTTACAGTGTCTATGGATTCCCGTGTTGTTTTTTCTTTCGTATCTCATGTTGAATTATCTGTGAGTTTTAGTGCTTTTATTTTTCAGTGGAAGAGGCATGGGGGGTACTCCTTGGCGTGAGGTCAATGTACGATAATGGTTAATCAAGCTCATGGGATCCCTGCATCTAGACTGGAAGAATTTGAAAGAAAATCAGCCCTCTTTAGTAATATATTCCAAACACCCCTAGCCCATGATAATAATGAAATTTTAAACTCTATTTTAGTCCCCCCCCCAAATAAATATTCGTTTTCTTATGAAATAGCTCATAAAAACCAAAATATGAGCAGAATATCTTTTTGGAACTGTCGTGGTTGGAGGAGTGGGCAAGGTGCGACTGAAAATTTTTTATTTGAATCGGGCACGATTATTCTTGGGGTTTGTGAAACCTTTTTAGATGAAAACTCGGCAAATAAAATTAATATTAGCGATTTCCAATTCTTTCACGTTAGCAGAAATAAAAAAAGCAAGGTGGTTTAGCAATACTAGTTAAAAATTATATTCCGGCGGGAGTGAAAAAAGAATTTCTATATCTGAATACTGAGATGGTTCTTGAAAGCTGTATTGTTGAATGTTTTTTACCAAATAATGGAAAAATTTAAATTGCTGTAATTTATCGTCCTCCTTTATCTAGCATGGCAGACTTTATTGGCAAATTTGAAAATATGTGAAGCATGATATCAAATCTTCGAATGCCATTTTTTATCCTTGGGGATTTCAATATTGATTTAATAGGATGTCGGTCAAAGGATTGACCAACACGTTCTTCTGTTTTTAGAATGTAACCTTTCACAAGGTATGATCCCAGTATGTTTTATTCCGACGCGAATTACAAATTCTTCTTTTTCACTGATTGATAACATTTTGGCACCTTATCCATGTAAGGCTACATTCGTGGTTATGGAAGATACGTCAGATCATTGTATTTTAATATCTGACTTCAGCGCACAAAAAATAGCCAATAAAGAAAACCTGATGAAAAGGAGAAATTTTCAAAAGTAAATGTAAATGAACTGAAATCTAGTCTTAGCGATATAGATTGGAGTGGTTACTAACGAGAATGATTCAAATACATCCTTGGATGTATTTTTATCGAATTCTGAACGAAAACTGGATCTTCATTGCCCATTCAGAGCTACATACCGGAAAAACCTTGGATAAGTTTATCGCTTTTAAAATCTGTCAAGGAAAAAAATCGACTCTATAAGATAAAAATGAAATACCACTCAGCTCATAATGTACAGCAATTCAAAAATTATAAAAATTTGCTGGTTAAAATTCTTAGAACAAGTAAACAAAATTTATTAGGAAAATTCATTTAAAAAATTGGATTCACCTTGGACTACATGGAAATTAATCAAGGAAAAAATTGGAAACAATACTAAGACATCACACCCTAAAGTGGTCCTAAATGAAAATGGTGTTGAATTGATGTTGTTGCACATTATTTTTGTAATTACTTTTCCCATTTTAGTGCTACTGCTGATCTGGAATCCCCCGAATCTTTATTTGGTTCATATAAAGATTATATACCGTCATCCGAAAATTCTAATATGTTCCTGGCCCCTGTTACTTTCGGTGAATTCCAGAAAGTAATTACGAATTTAAAACGTGGTAATTTCCTGGGTCTAGATGGGCTCTCCACAAATATTCTGAAAGAACTTGCTTGTGTAATCCATTTCCCATTGCTTCATATTTTAAACGCATCTATATCATCATGGATCTTTCCAGAAGTATGGAAATCTGCACGAGTTATTCCAATTCATAAGAAAGGTGATAAGACAGATGTAGGCAACTATCGCTCGATAGCTATTCTTTCTCCAATATCTAAGGTTCTAGAAAAAATTATTCAAAAAAGAATTGTATCTCTATTTTACCAAAAGGAATTTATTTACTAAAAATCAGTTTGGATTCAGGTCGGGTCATTCTACTGAACAAGCTATTGCTGCGCTAATCTTAGAGATTAATGATTCACTAAATGATGATAATCATGTGTCTGCTCTCTTCTATGATATAAAAAAGGCATTTGATACGCTAAACCATGAAATCTTGATGGAAAAAATTAATAACACAGGTATAGGAGGTAAAGGCATAGATCTAATAAAATCTAACCTGTATGATCGAAAAATTCAGGTAGAAATAAATGGAAATCTATCAAACCATATCGTTATTGATGATGTTGGAGTACCCCAGGGATCAGTATTGGGGCCATTACTATTTTTGATCTATATAAATGACCTCCCAAGATGTTTACCCCAAGACAATAGCTTAGCAGTAATTTTTGCAGATGATACGGCTGTGACAGTAAAAGCTAAAACTCCATCTTTGTTGGTTGAGAAAATGGCGACAGCAGCGAAATCTTTGAATAAATGGTTTGCGTGTAACTGCCTAGCTCCGAACTTTTCTAAAACTGAATTCATGATTTTCGGGTGGTCACAGCGGGCGATAAATAAAATTATCATCAAGGTAAAATTGTAAATCAAGGTAGGATAAAAAGAGTACATTCATTTCGTTACCTTGGGATTATTCTCGATGAGCTTTTATCTTTCCATAAGCAGTCTGATTATTTGAGATTGAAACTTGGCCATCACTTGGGTTGTCTTCATAGATTGAAACAGGTGTTTCCTTTAATATTTTATTAAATTTATTTTATTAATTTTATTTAATTTAAATATTAATTTAATATTAATTAATTTAAATATTTTATTAATTTTATTTAATATTTTTATATCCTTAATATTTTATACCATTCTCTAATTGAATCATATCTTAATTATTCCCCCATAGTTTATCTCAAGACATTTATGGTCCATCTGCAACCTCTTCAGATAATTCAAAATAAAGCAATTAGAATTCGGGGTGCTTTTGTTCATCGCCCTGCGAGACTTAAAAATCTGTCAGAAACCCAAACTTTATATATTTTTCTCAATATACTTAATCTCAAACAATTGAAGGACGTGCATACAGCAATGTGGTATTATGATATCCAATCCTCAGCCAATTATTTCCATGATTTGGGTATAATTGGGTTGGGACTCCCACTTCTCCTGCCCACTGCATCCGCTTCAAGAAGTATCGCCTTCCGCCAATCAAATCAGAAAGAGCTATATTCTCAATCAGATACCAGATTCCTCATATTGTAAATAAACTTAGTACAAATGTCCCGAAGTTTCACAAGTCGATTTTCTTTGAAAAAACATATTTCAAAAATAATTCTTTGCCTAGGTGTCGGGATTGATTAATAATAGATTTTAGTATGTATTTTATTGTGGTGTTCTTACGCAGCGGTGGCCTCTTCTATGATCTCCTACCTTGTATGTTTTTTTTCTTTGTTTTTTTCTCTTTTTGGAATTATTAGTATGAGGAGACGTTGTGTTTTTTTTTTTCCTTCTATGCATTTGTACTGTCCCGGCATTACGAGCTCTGCTCTCTGTTGGGGCATAATATTGTTTTGTATATTTTTAATTTGAATTAATAAATATTGATTGATTGATACGCAATTGGCCCATTAGGCTATAGAAACAAATTTTGCCTTAAAACTAAATGAAAACGCATTTTGTTTATGGTTGCCAATACGTTACGTCACCATTACACCGAGAATGATGGGAGACATTAAGGTGAAACTTTCGGGGCTATTACTATTGCTACTTCTGCTCTTGCAATTTAAATAAATAAAAAGATTATAGGTGCATCTAGGTTATCAAAGAGCATAGATAGAATCTTTTGGGAATGATATTGAGTTTTATTTTCTAGGTCAACTTGAGGAGGTATAAAATTAAATTAAAAATACTATTTTTGTAAGAATTAAAAATTGTGAAAAAATTTCTCGAATATACAAATAGCAAGCCAAATTATAAGTTTTTATAGAAATACCGAATTTTTTTCCCATGAGAAAGACTATGTCAAGAAAAAATGAACAGAAATCAATTAAAAAAAATTCCCACGAGACAAGTTTGTCAAAAAACAGTAAAGAGCTCTGTTAAATCAGAAAATGAGCGGAAATAAAGTGAAATGATCTTCTAAGCGTAAAATTACTACAAATCACTATCAATAAATAGATGAAACTCAGAAAGAACAAAATTTACATGAAATGGTCGAGCCAAACTCAAAACGAGCAAAAATGGGGGGTTGACAACCCCCCATGTCTTCTCAAAACCAGAATATAATTTGTGCTCTACTGAAAACAAAATACGTTTTACATATTTTCACTTTTTTACGTTAATAAATATAAAGTTATTAATACTTTAAAGAAAAAAATATCAGTATATGTAAATTAAACCGATAATTCACAGCCATTTGTTTTTGTTTTGTTCTTTCCATTAAAGCGCAAGTCTTGTTCTTGTCTTGAGTAGGCATGGGAGTTATCTGCCATACTCAATTTTTTTTTTTTTGCTCGTTCTGAGTTTGACTCGTCTATTTATTGTAGTTTCTGTTTGTTTTAGTTTAATTTGTTTGTTGATAGTTGTTTGTGGTAGTTCTACGCTTAGAAGATTATTTGACTCTATTTCTGCTCATTTTCGTCTTAATGAAGCTTTTTACTTTTTTTGTGAAAAATTTGTTTTGTGGAAAAAGGTTTTAATATAATCACACAAATGGAACAGTCATTCAAATGCAGTAAAATCGAGTTTCTACAAAAGTAATCAGGGGCATTTGTGTTAATAGTTTTATTAGTTTCCAATAGCCTTTGGACAGGTGAAAATTCACGAAGTTTAGATAATACACTGAATAAAGCATGTCAGGCCCCTGGATAGGGATACAAGAATGTGGGAGTGGAAGAAAAGATTCCATCAAACTGCGAGATCTACATGGCCCTCGAGACGTTTCCCTGGAGACTCACTTGAGTCTCTAGTCTTAATACCTTCTTTTAATGGGCTGAACATAAAAAAACGAAACGATAAGTTTGGAGCATTTAAATGATGTGCCTCAGCTTATGACACGTGTGCTCTTGGGTGGCAGAAAGGATCCAACCAAATTTTAAGCATCTACATAGTTTTAAGGATTTTCTCCTATAGATTTTTTTAGTATTTGCAGTCTTTATAATCTTGCAGTCTTTGAAGAGGGTGAATATCCAGTCGCATCTAAATATTAAAAATTTATCTTCTAGATTAGAAGCCTAGAGGAGGGGATAAATATGCTCCTGGGGTGCAAAAAAAATTTATGAGTGACCTAGAAAATGCTTATGGTCAGTTGCTGAATATGGCACGCATACAAAGACATAGGTTATTTTGTCAAATATCGTCCGGTGTAGGCCTATTCTAAAGGGGGGAGGAGAATTCAGTTATAAGATTCAAAAGATTACATGACGCAGGAGCTCAGGCTTAAGAACTGACATGTTGTTTCAAAATTTGAACAGTTGCGAAGTCCAATCCTCGGTAGATTAAAATGGAAAAAATATGTTTATGTTTTATCAGTGAAGAAATTTTTATCCCAAATCTACAAAATGCGCATTCTAGTTATCTTTAGTTTTTTTAGCAGTATCTACTTTATGTTTGTATAACTGAGCCCTTCAGACCTTATATTTAAAAAAAAGTTAGATAGGATTTTCCAAAATTGGATATGTTGCAACGTCATGCATATAGACGCAAATCCATGTTCGTTTCTGTTACAAGAAATACGTTTGTCCAAACTTATTGTTTCGTCGGTTTTATATTCAAACCATTTAAGGAAGGTAGAGACTGAAGTCATTTAAGAATAGAGACTGAAGTCAGTCTCCAAGAGAGCGTCGCGAGGGCCGTGTAGAAATAATCTATGAATTATCTTAGAAAATGCTTATGGTCAATTGCTAAATACGGCACGCATATAGAGATGTAGCTTATTTCATCAAATATCGTTTGGTATATTCTAAAGGGGAGAGGGGAATTTAATCATAAGATTGAAAAAGTTGTTTGACGCAGGAGCTCATGCTTGGGAACTGACTGTGTTGTTTCAAAATCTGAACAGTTGCAAGGTCCAATCCTCGGAAGATTAAATTGATAAAATATTTTTATGTTTTATCAGTGAAGAAATTTTTCTCCCAAATCTACAAAATACACATTCTAGCTATCTTGTATTTGCTAATCCAGTTTCTGTGCAGTATCTACGTTGTGTTTGTATAACTGAGCCCTTCAGACCTTATATTTAAAAAAAAAAATTGGATATGATTTTCCAAAATTGTATAAGCTGCAACGTCATGCATCAAACAGTTCGTGGTAACGAACTGTAGCAAGGAGCGATCCGGCATAATAGTAACCAAAACTCTAAAAAATTGAATTTTGATATCAATAGCTACATCAAAAGAATCGCATTTTAATGCTGATTTTAAATATATAAGTTTTATTAAGTTTAGTCTTACCCATCAAAAGTTACGAGCCTGAGAAAATTTGCCTTATTTGGGAAAATAGGGGGAAACACCCCCTAAAAGCCGTACGATCTAAACGAAAATGACACCATCAGATTCAGCGTATCAGAGAACCCTACTGTAGAAGTTTCAATCTCCTATCTACAAAAATGTGGAATTTTGTATTTTTTGCCAGAAGACAAATCACGGGTGCGTGTTTATTTGTTTTTTTTTCTTTTCCCCAGGGGTCATCGTATCGACCAAGTGGTCCTAGAATGTCGCAAGAGGGGTCATTCTAACGGAAATGAAAAGTTCTAGTGCCCTTTTTAAGTGACCAAAAAAATTGGAGGGCATCTAGGCCCCCTCCCACGCTCATGTTTTTCCCAAAGTCAACGGATCAAAATTCTGAGATAGCCATTTTGTTCAACATAGTCGAAAACCATAATAAATATGTATTTGGGGATGACTTACTCCCCCACAGTCCCTGGGGGAGGGGCTGCAAGTTACAAACTTCGACCAGTGTTTACATATAATAATGGTTATTGGGAAGTGTACAGACGTTTTCAGGGGGATTTTTTTGGTTTTGGGGGTAGGGTTGGGGGAGGGAGGTATGTGGGAGGATCTTTCCTTGGAGAAATATGTCATGGGGGAAGAAAATTCAATGAAAAGGGCGCAGGGCGCAGGACGAATCTGGTCACGTTAGAAAAAAACGTCAAATTCAGAGCTTAATATACAATGCTGGGTGTTCGGAGCCTCTCTATTATGGAGTATAATTTGAAAATAACACGACTATACGAGCGATAAAATATATATACCACAACCATAACTCAACTAACGAATGAACTGCTAAGAGATAACACAACTGTAAAGCGAAAACAGGTGAAAACTAACGGGAAAATAAACGAACTAAGAGGTGGAAGGGGCCCAGAGAAAAAATACAATCCTTTTCCAATTTTGAGCCTAACTTCCGCCAAGGAGTAATAATGTCAGAAGCCCCGAAATACCGAATTATTTTCTTTTCAAACAGTTCGTGGTAACGAACTGTAGTAAGGAGCGACCCGGCTCAACAGTAGACGAAACTCTAAAAAACGGAATTTTGATGCTAAAATATACATCAAAAGAATCAAAGTTTCATGCTGATTTTAAACATGTACGTTTCATCAAATTTAGTCTTTGTCATCCAAAGTTAAGCGCCTGAGAAAATTTGCCTTATTTTAGAAATAGGGGGAAACACCCCCTAAAAGTCACAGAATCTTAACGAAAATCACACAATGGCATTCGGCGTATCAGAGAACCCTTTAGTAAAATTTACAAGCTCCTATACACAAAAATGTGGAATTTCATATTTTTTGCCAGAAGACAAATCACGGGTGCGTGTTTATTTGTTTGTTTTTTTTGTTTTTTTCCCCAGGGGTCATCGTATCTACCAAGTAGTCCTAGAATGTCGCAAGAGGGCTCATTCTGACGGAAATGAAAAGTTCTAGTGCCCGTTTCAAGTGACCAAAAAATTGGAGGGCACCTAGGCCCCCTCCCACGCTCATTTTTTCTCCAAAGTCAACGGATCAAAATTTTGAGATAGCCATTTTGTTCCGCATAGTCAAAAACCATAATAACTATGTCTTTGGGAATGACTTAATCCCCCAAAGTCCCTGGGGAAGGGACTGCAAGTTACAAACTTAGACCAGTGTTTACATATAATAATGGTTATTGGGAAGTGTACAGTCGGTTTCAGGGGATTTTTTTTTGGTTTTGGGATGGGGTTGAGGGGAGAGGGCTATGTGGGAGGATCTTTCCATGGAGAAATATGTCATGGGGGAACAGAAATTCAATGAAAAGGGCGCGAGATTTTCTAAAATTACTATAAAAAAACAATGAAAAAATAAACATGGAAAAGTTTTTTTTCAATTGAAAGTAAAGAGTAGCATTGGAACTTAAAACGAACAGAAATTATTACGCATATGAGGGGTTCTAAAAATACTTTAGCATAAAGAGCGAGGTATTTAGGAGGAGATAAATACCTCGCTCTTTATGCTATAGTATTTTTAGTAATTTCAACTATTTATTCTACGGCCTTTCTGATTCAGGGGTCATTCTTAAAGAATTGGGACAAAACTTACGATTTAGTGTAAAGAACGAGGTATTAACGAGGATACAAACCCTCTCATATACATCATAAAAATTAAAGAATATAAAAGTTTGTTACGTAAGATAATTCTTAAGTTACATATATTTTTTACTAATAGAAAAATTCGTTAAAAATAAAAATTTATAGTTGCCTTTTTATGTAACTGAAAAATTGCATGGCAACTAGGCCTCCTTTCCCTTCCCTTATTTCTCAAAATCGTCTGATCAAAGCTAAGAGAAAGCCATTTAGCCAAAAAAAAAATAATATGCAAATTTCATTTTAATAATTTATGTGTGGAGAGCCAAAGTCAAACATGCATTAATTCAAAAACGTTCAGAAATTACATACAAAAAGCTAGTTTTTTTAACTGAAAGTAACCTAAGGAGCGACATTAAAACTTAAAACGAACAGAAATTACACCGTATATGAAATGGGTTGTCCCCTCCGCAATCCCTCGCTCTTTACGCCAAAGTTTGACTCTTTGCCACAATTCTGCTTTTTAATACAATTAAAAGCTTTAGCGTAAAGAGCGAGGGATTGCGGAGGGGACAACCCATTTCATATACGGAGTAATTTCTGTTCGTTTTAAGTTTTAATGTCGCTCCTTACTTTCAGTTAAAAAAAACTAGCTTTTTTTATGTAATATCGACATAAATCTA
The DNA here is from genome assembly GCF_032884065.1 of Artemia franciscana. Lineage (NCBI taxonomy): Eukaryota > Metazoa > Arthropoda > Branchiopoda > Anostraca > Artemiidae > Artemia > Artemia franciscana. The sequence goes on along the minus strand of NC_088867.1, from coordinate 17,374,805 downwards.
TGTTTACGCTAATGTTTGACTCTTTCTCTTAACTCTATTTTTAAAACAGTTAGAAACCTTAGCGTAAAGAGCGGGGCGTTGAGGAGGAAAAGCCCCTTTCATATACGGAGTAATTTCTCTTCGTTTTAAGTTTTAATGTTGCTCCTCACTTTCATTTAAAAAAAAAATGTTTTCTTTTTACTCAATTTCTGGACGTTTTGAATTAATGCATGTTTTGATCTTGGCTCTTCGCAAATAAGTAATTAAAATGAAATTTGCAAATTAATTAATTTCAATTAATCGGAAGATTTTTAGAAAAAAGAGCGAGGGAGGAGGCCTAAATGCCCTCCAAGTTTTGATTACTTAAAAAAGCAACTAGAACTTTTAATTTTTTACAAACATTTTCATTAGTAAAAACTATACGTAACTTATGAATTAACTTACGTAACGAACTTCTGTATTCGTATGTTTTTATTGCGTATATGAGGGGGTTCAGCCCTCGTCAATACCCCGCTCTTTACACTAAAGCTTAGATTTTGTCCCAATTCCTTAAGAATGACCTCTGAATCACAAAGGCCGCAGAATAAATAGTTGAAATTACTAAAAATACTTTAGCGTAAAGAGTGAGGCATAACGAGGAGGTAAACCCCTCCGATGCGTAATAATTTTTGTTCGTTTTAAGTTTTGATGCTGCTCCTTACTTTCAGTAGAAAAAACTTTCCATATTTATTTTTTCATTGTTTTTTTCAAATAATGCTAGAGAATCCTGTGCCCCCTTCATTGAAATTCTCTTTCCCCATGAGAAGTTTCTCCATGGAAATATCCTCTCACGTAACCCCTTCCCCCTCAAATCTCCCCCTAAACCAAAAAATACCCCTGAAGGCGTCTGTACACTTCCTAGTAACCATTACTATATGTAAACACAGGTCAAAGTTTGTAACTTGCAGCCCCTCCCACGGGGACTGCGGGGGAGTAAGTCGTCCCTAAAGACATAGTTATTAGGTTTTTCGACTATGGTGAATAAAATGGCTATCTAAGAATGTTGATCCACTGACTTTTGGGAAAAAATGAGCGTGGGAGATGGTCTAGGTGCCCATAAATTTTTTTGGTCACTTAAAAAGGGCACCAGAACTTTTAATTTCCATTAGAATGAACCCTCTCGCGACATTCTAGGACTACTCAGACGATACAATCACTCATGGGGAAAAAACAAAAAAAAAAAAATAAACACGCACCCATGATCTGTCTTCTGGCAAAAAATGCTAAATTCCACATTTTTGTAGATAGGAGCTTGAAACTTCTAGAATAAGGTTCTCTGATATGCTGAATCTGATGGTGTGATTTTCGTTAAGGTTGTATGACTTTTAGGCGGTGTGTTCCCTATTTTCTAAAATGAGGCAAATTTTCTCAGGCTCGTAATTTAACTCTTAACTTCAAATGGGTATAACTGATCTTGATGAAACTTATGTATTTAAAATAAGCATTAAATGCGATTCTTTTGATGTAACTATTGTTATCAAAACTCCATTTTTTAGAGTTTCGGTTACTATTGAGCCGGATCGCTCCTTACTCCGTTACCTCCGTTACCACGAACTGTTTGATGAGGTTTCTAGCTTTATTGTGAACCTTAAAAAGTGGTTTACAACGAAGTAAAGGTTGACATCCATACTATTAGACAGAAAGAAACGTAAGATCTATTCAAGCAGTGAAAAAGGATTTTCAAAATTGATCCAGGGAAAATATATTTCCTTAAAATACCGAGGCTCAGGCATATCTTCATTTTGATCAAATCAATGTGACGTTTGAAAGACAAGTTTTCATCAACAAGAATACCCAAAAAACGAATATATCGATCTTTAGATCTATGAATTATCTTATTTGGCTGATGAATTTCTGATAACTGGGGATAAATCTAGAAACATGCGAAGATATAAAAAAACTGGGCTTGGAAAAGTTTAGGGTAAGACAATTAGCATCAAGCTATTACTCTCAAAAAAAATTTCCAAATTTAATCAAAGCCTCAGATTCGCAATTTCCAAGAGTACCAAGTGTGTTGTCATCAGCAGAACAAACAAGGATATCAGAAGATGGCGAACTATATTTGGTACTAAGGGCAAGGGTTGGCTTAGGATGACACAACCTACAGCAATTAATAAGTTTCTACTTTTTTACTGCATAAAAAAGATCATTTACCAAAATTGAAAATAGCGCAGGTCCTAAAATTGATCCCTGAAGGACGCCAAAATTCACTTGTGAGGGTGAACGGAAAAGTGGATCGACAGAACTTAACGTATCATTCAAATAAGATTGGAATCAAGGAAATTCATTACCCCTAATGCCAAAATGAGACATCTTCGATAGAAGAATTTCATAGGTTAAGGAATCAAATGCCTTACGAATATTCAGGAATATAGCAGCCGGAATTGATCCCGACTGTAAAAAGTTCAAGAGAGTCATACATGCATGTTCAGTGGAGTGCTTCATTTGGAAACCACATTGAAAATCATGAAGACATTTTTTAGATGTTAAAAAAGTAAGGAGACGAGGAAGCATAGACTTTTCGAATATTTTACTAAATACTGAAGAATACTGTTCGATAATTTGTTGGATCATTTCTTGATCCACCTTTATACAAAACAATAATCCAAACGCGCTTGAGAGCATCCGGAGAAACACCACATTTAAATGAAAGATTAACAGATTTTGTTAGAGGCACAACTATTGAAGGAAGAATAGATTTAACTACCTTAGTAGGAACAGAATAGGCTCAGATGAGGACGAGTTTCTCAAGCCATTAAGAATTTTAGTAATTTCACTTACTATTACTGGCACTAGAAACATTAAATTAACACAAGACGGCCCGAGGTAAGATCTACTAACACTACCACAGCTACTAATACTATTAACACAAGTACTACTAATGCTACTTAAAACAAAACTAAGGCTAAAAGTATGAAACTTTCAGGTAATGTTGAGGGGAGGAGGGTTTGAGCTATATCGAAACGTAATACATGCCTATCAATTATCAAAAAGGTGTATCAGAAATATTTCAGGAACAGCTTAGGGCATCAAGTTGAAAGTTTTTTGGTGATGTTGAGCGGGGTGTTGAACTAACAAAAAGGTATAATTAGCATACTACTACTACAACTGCTGCTACTACTACCACTACTACTACTACTGCTACTACTATTGTTGCTACTACTACTACTACCACTGCAACTAGTACTACTACTACTGCTGTACTACTACTACATCTACTACTGCTGTTACTACTACTACTACTACTACTACTACTACTACTACTACTACTACTACTACTACTACTACTACTACTACTACTACTACTACTACTACTACTATTATTATTATTTCTACTATAACTGCTACAACTGCTGCTACTAATACTGCTACTACTACTGCCACCTACTACTACTACAACTGCTACTACTACTCAAAGTAGGGCTAAGGTTGTATGTGTGAAACGTTTGGAGAATGTTAAGGTGGGTGTTAAAGCAAATCAAATCCACTGCAGGATCACACTAAGGAACTGCAGGTTGAAGAGGATGGTTGAACCAATCCAAAGTAAAAATGAACATACTACTACTACCACCACCACTAATTCTAATTAAATTAGGGCTTAGGTTTTAGGCTATGTGTGAAACCTTCGAGGAATGATGAGGAGAATGTTAAAGGAAATCGAATGCACTACGGATATCTATGTTGTCAAAAAGGAATATTAGCCATGTCTTAGGAACAGCTTAGTTTGAAATTTGAAGCTTTCAGGGCATTTTGAGGGGGAACTAACCAAAAGGCATTGAACTAGCCAAAGAAAGTCTAAAACAAACATCAATCGATTCGAACAAATAAGTAAAACTCAAACGAATTGAAATTGGAATCTAACCTCAAAAATAACCGAGTCAAATTTAAAACGAGTAGGAACTACCACCTACAGCAACAAGACTAGCTTTCCGTGTTAAGGAATTCAAATACCAGATTCCTCATATTCACATACCAGATTCCTCATTTTCACATACCAGATTCCTCATACTCAGATACCAGATTCCTCATATTGTAAATAAACTTAACTTAGTAGAAATGTCCCGAAGTTTCACAAGACGATTTTTTTTGAAAAAACATATTTCAAAAATAGTTCTTTGTCTGGACGTCGGGATTGATTAATAATAGATTTTAGTATGTATTTTGCTGTGGTGTTCTCACGCTGGGGTGGCGTCCTCTAGGATCTCCTACCTTGTATGTTTTTTTTGTCTTAGTCTTTTTTTTCTCTTTTTGGAATTATTAGTATAACGAGACGTTATGTTTTTTTCTATGCATTTGTACTGTCCCAGCCTTACGAGCTCTGATCTCTGTTGAGGCATAATATTGTTTTTGTATATTTTTAATTTGAATTAATAAATATTGATTGATTGATTGATAGTAAGGAGTGACCCAGCTCAATAGTAACTGAAACTCTGAAAGAAAAAGAATTTTGATACCAATAGTTACATCAAACGAATTGTATTTTAATGCTGATTTTAAATATATAAGCTTCATCCAGTTTAGTCTCACCCATCAAAAGTTCTGGAAGCCCCCTTAAAGCCGTAAAATATGAACAGAAATCACACCATCAAATTCAGAGTATCAGAGAACCCTACCGTAGAAGTTTCAAGCTCCTATCCACAAAAATGTGGAATTTCGTATTTTTTTTGCCAGAAGACAGATACAGGGGTGTGTTTTTTTTCAAGGATGATCGTATTGACCCAGTGGTCCTAGAATGTCTCAAGAGACATTCTAACGGAAATTAAAAGTTCTAGTGCCTTTTTTAAGTGACAAAAGATTGGAGGGCACCTAGGCCCCCTCCCACGCTTATTTTTTCCCCAAAGTCACGAGATCAAAATTTCGAGATAGTCCTGTTGTTCAGCATAGTTGAAAAACCTAATAACTATGTCTTTGGAGACGACTTAATCCCCAAAATTCTCCGAGGGAGGGGCTGCAAGTTACAAACTTTGACCATTGTTTACACATAGTAATAGTTATTGGAAGTGTATAGACGTTTTCACAGGGACTTTTTCGCGGTGGTGGGTGGGGGTTGGGGTTAGAGGGCTAGGTGGGAGGATCTATCAACGGAGGAATTTAGAATTTCCATCAAGGGGGTGCAGGATTTTCTTGCATTATTTAAACAAAAAAGAAACAAAATAAATAAAAAAAAAGTTTATGCAACTAGAAGTGAGGAGCAGCATTAAAGCTTAAAACGAACATAAATTATTACGTATATAAGGAGGTTCGTCTTCTCCTCAATACCTTTCTCTTTACGGTAAAGTATTTTTAGTAGTTTTAATTATTTATTCTACGGCCTTTGTGATTTGGGGGTCATTCTTAAGGAATTTGGACAAACTTAAAGCTTTAGTGTATAGAGCGAGGTAATGACGAGGGGCAAATCCCATCATATACATAATAAAAATATACAAATATAGAAGTTCGTTACGTAAGTTAATTTGTAAGCTACATATACTTATTATTAAAAAAACGTTAGTAAGAAAATAATGAGTACTAGTTGCCTTTTAAAGTAACCAAAAATTGGAGGACCACTAGACCTCCTCCCCCACCTATTTTCTTATTAAAATTGTCCGATCAAAACTATGAGAAAACCATTTAGCCAAAAAAAATATTAAAATTCAAATTTTGTTTTAGTTATTCATGTACGGTGAGCCAAAATCAAAACACGCATTAATTCAAAAATTTTCAGAAATTAAATAAAAAAACTAGTTTTTTCAACTGAAAATAAGGAATGACATTAAAACTTAAAACAAACAGAAATTATTCCGTATATGAAAGGGGTTGTCCCTTCCTCGACGCCTCGCTCTTTGTGCTATGGTTTTTATTGTTTTAAAAACTAGAGTTTTTGGAAAGAATCAAACTTTAGCGTAAAGAGCGGGGTGTCTTGGAGGAGACAACCCGTTTCATATACTAAATAATTTCTGTTCGTTTTAAGTTTTAATGTCGCTCTTTGTTTTCAGTTGAAAAAGCTGGTTTGGTTTTTTTTTCAATTCCTTGCAAAGACCAGAATATCATTTGGAATTTGCTAGAAAAAAAAGACTTCTTAAACATTTGCTCTCTTAAAACGTTAAGAAATATTTAATTGATGAAAGTTTCAGAATTCAAAACCCGTAGGCTATATATTGAATTGTCAATCTGCATTTCATTAAATTTTTCCATTAATTTTGGTTAAAATAATATTCTGTCTCCTTTTTTGTTTTTATCAGTTTGTGATAATGAGATGTAAGTAAGAAGCACTACGGATAAGTAGTAGCTAATAATCTAAAAAAAAATAATTCTGATATCACACAAAACATCAAAAGAATTTACTTTTTAGGCTGATTTCAAATACACAAAATTCATTAAGTTTATGTTACACTTCTAAAGCTGTGAGCCACGAGCCTAAGAAAATTTGCCTGATTTTCAAAAAAGGGAGGCAAAAATCCTCGAAAGAGGTTGGAATTTTAATTAAAACCAAACAATTAGATTCAATATATAAAAAACTCTGCTGTAGAGGTTCCGGCGGAATTTTGCATTTTTCACAGATCGCGAATGCGTGTTTATTTGTTTCCTTTTGCTTCTATTTTTTCAAGGAAAAGGTTATAAGTGAAGAGCAACTAATATCAATAGAAGCCAAAATATTATTTTACTAAATTTGGTTCATCAAAGTGCAATTAAAATTTCAAAGCAATTTCGTAATGATTGGTCAATGTTTGCAAATTTAGCTAAGAATTTCAAAAAATTGATTTTTCTCTCTCTTATCAGTAATTTCTAACCTATCCTTTCTCTTTAAGGCAACAGCTTCTCTGTCTTGGGAAGCTAGTTCTTCACGAACTTCCAGAAGAGAAGTACTGAAGTTAGAACTATCTACCATGGATAAAGATGGTTCATATAGATCTATTATTGTTTCAATCGAGGTAAGGCTAGCATTTCGTGTGTGTGTGTGTGTGTGTGTGTGTGTGTGTGTGTGTGTGTGTGTGTGTGTGTGTGTGTGTGTGTGTGTGTGTGTGTGTGTGTGTGTGTGTGTGTGTGTGTGTGTGTGTGTGTGTGTGTGTGTGTGTGTGTGTGTGTGTGTGTGTGTGTGTGTGTGTGTGTGTGTGTGTGTGTGTGTGTGTGTGTGTGTGTGTGTGTGTGTGTGTGTGTGTGTGTGTGTGTGTGTGTGTGTGTGTGTGTGTGTGTGTGTGTGTGTGTGTGTGTGTGTGTGTGTGTGTGTGTGTGTGTGTGTGTGTGTGTGTGTGTGTGTGTGTGTGTGTGTGTGTGTGTGTGTGTGTGTGTGTGTGTGTGTGTGTGTGTGTGTGTGTGTGTGTGTGTGTGTGTGTGTGTGTGTGTGTGTGTGTGTGTGTGTGTGTGTGTGTGTGTGTGTGTGTGTGTGTGTGTGTGTGTGTGTGTGTGTGTGTGTGTGTGTGTGTGTGTGTGTGTGTGTGTGTGTGTGTGTGTGTGTGTGTGTGTGTGTGTGTGTGTGTGTGTGTGTGTGTGTGTGTGTGTGTGTGTGTGTGTGTGTGTGTGTGTGTGTGTGTGTGTGTGTGTGTGTGTGTGTGTGTGTGTGTGTGTGTGTGTGTGTGTGTGTGTGTGTGTGTGTGTGTGTGTGTGTGTGTGTGTGTGTGTGTGTGTGTGTGTGTGTGTGTGTGTGTGTGTGTGTGTGTGTGTGTGTGTGTGTGTGTGTGTGTGTGTGTGTGTGTGTGTGTGTGTGTGTGTGTGTGTGTGTGTGTGTGTGTGTGTGTGTGTGTGTGTGTGTGTGTGTGTGTGTGTGTGTGTGTGTGTGTGTGTGTGTGTGTGTGTGTGTGTGTGTGTGTGTGTGTGTGTGTGTGTGTGTGTGTGTGTGTGTGTGTGTGTGTGTGTGTGTGTGTGTGTGTGTGTGTGTGTGTGTGTGTGTGTGTGTGTGTGTGTGTGTGTGTGTGTGTGTGTGTGTGTGTGTGTGTGTGTGTGTGTGTGTGTGTGTGTGTGTGTGTGTGTGTGTGTGTGTGTGTGTGTGTGTGTGTGTGTGTGTGTGTGTGTGTGTGTGTGTGTGTGTGTGTGTGTGTGTGTGTGTGTGTGTGTGTGTGTGTGTGTGTGTGTGTGTGTGTGTGTGTGTGTGTGTGTGTGTGTGTGTGTGTGTGTGTGTGTGTGTGTGTGTGTGTGTGTGTGTGTGTGTGTGTGTGTGTGTGTGTGTGTGTGTGTGTGTGTGTGTGTGTGTGTGTGTGTGTGTGTGTGTGTGTGTGTGTGTGTGTGTGTGTGTGTGTGTGTGTGTGTGTGTGTGTGTGTGTGTGTGTGTGTGTGTGTGTGTGTGTGTGTGTGTGTGTGTGTGTGTGTGTGTGTGTGTGTGTGTGTGTGTGTGTGTGTGTGTGTGTGTGTGTGTGTGTGTGTGTGTGTGTGGTGTGTGTGTGTGTGTGTGTGTGTGTGTGTGTGTGTGTGTGTGTGTGTGTGTGTGTGTGTGTGTGTGTGTGTGTGTGTGTGTGTGTGTGTGTGTGTGTGTGTGTGTGTGTGTGTGTGTGTGTGTGTGTGTGTGTGTGTGTGTGTGTGTGTGTGTGTGTGTGTGTGTGTGTGTGTGTGTGTGTGTGTGTGTGTGTGTGTGTGTGTGTGTGTGTGTGTGTGTGTGTGTGTGTGTGTGTGTGTGTGTGTGTGTGTGTGTGTGTGTGTGTGTGTGTGTGTGTGTGTGTGTGTGTGTGTGTGTGTGTGTGTGTGTGTGTGTGTGTGTGTGTGTGTGTGTGTGTGTGTGTGTGTGTGTGTGTGTGTGTGTGTGTGTGTGTGTGTGTGTGTGTGTGTGTGTGTGTGTGTGTGTGTGTGTGTGTGTGTGTGTGTGTGTGTGTGTGTGTGTGTGTGTGTGTGTGTGTGTGTGTGTGTGTGTGTGTGTGTGTGTGTGTGTGTGTGTGTGTGTGTGTGTGTGTGTGTGTGTGTGTGTGTGTGTGTGTGTGTGTGTGTGTGTGTGTGTGTGTGTGTGTGTGTGTGTGTGTGTGTGTGTGTGTGTGTGTGTGTGTGTGTGTGTGTGTGTGTGTGTGTGTGTGTGTGTGTGTGTGTGTGTGTGTGTGTGTGTGTGTGTGTGTGTGTGTGTGTGTGTGTGTGTGTGTGTGTGTGTGTGTGTGTGTGTGTGTGTGTGTGTGTGTGTGTGTGTGTGTGTGTGTGTGTGTGTGTGTGTGTGTGTGTGTGTGTGTGTGTGTGTGTGTGTGTGTGTGTGTGTGTGTGTGTGTGTGTGTGTGTGTGTGTGTGTGTGTGTGTGTGTGTGTGTGTGTGTGTGTGTGTGTGTGTGTGTGTGTGTGTGTGTGTGTGTGTGTGTGTGTGTGTGTGTGTGTGTGTGTGTGTGGTGTGTGTGTGTGTGTGTGTGTGTGTGTGTGTGTGTGTGTGTGTGTGTGTGTGTGTGTGTGTGTGTGTGTGTGTGTGTGTGTGTGTGTGTGTGTGTGTGTGTGTGTGTGTGTGTGTGTGTGTGTGTGTGTGTGTGTGTGTGTGTGTGTGTGTGTGTGTGTGTGTGTGTGTGTGTGTGTGTGTGTGTGTGTGTGTGTGTGTGTGTGTGTGTGTGTGTGTGTGTGTGTGTGTGTGTGTGTGTGTGTGTGTGTGTGTGTGTGTGTGTGTGTGTGTGTGTGTGTGTGTGTGTGTGTGTGTGTGTGTGTGTGTGTGTGTGTGTGTGTGTGTGTGTGTGTGTGTGTGTGTGTGTGTGTGTGTGTGTGTGTGTGTGTGTGTGTGTGTGTGTGTGTGTGTGTGTGTGTGTGTGTGTGTGTGTGTGTGTGTGTGTGTGTGTGTGTGTGTGTGTGTGGTGTGTGTGTGTGTGTGTGTGTGTGTGTGTGTGTGTGTGTGTGTGTGTGTGTGTGTGTGTGTGTGTGTGTGTGTGTGTGTGTGTGTGTGTGTGTGTGTGTGTGTGTGTGTGTGTGTGTGTGTGTGTGTGTGTGTGTGTGTGTGTGTGTGTGTGTGTGTGTGTGTGTGTGTGTGTGTGTGTGTGTGTGTGTGTGTGTGTGTGTGTGTGTGTGTGTGTGTGTGTGTGTGTGTGTGTGTGTGTGTGTGTGTGTGTGTGTGTGTGTGTGTGTGTGTGTGTGTGTGTGTGTGTGTGTGTGTGTTTGTGTTTGTGTTTGTGTTTGTGTTTGTGTTTGTGTTTGTGTTTGTGTTTGTGTTTGCGTTTGCGTTTGCGTTTGCGTTTGTGTTTGTGTTTGTGTTTGTGTTTGTGTTTGTGTTTGTGTTTGTGTTTGTGTTTGTGTTTGTGTTTGTGTTTGTGTTTGTGTTTGTGTTTGTGTTTGTGTTTGTGTTTGTGTTTGTGTTTGTGTTTGTGTTTGTGTTTGTGTTTGTGTTTGTGTTTGTGTTTGTGTTTGTGTTTGTGTTTGTGTTTGTGTTTGTGTTTGTGTTTGTGTTTGTGTTTGTGTTTGTGTTTGTGTTTGTGTTTGTGTTTGTGTTTGTGTTTGTGTTTGTGTTTGTGTTTGTGTTTGTGTTTGTGTTTGTGTTTGTGTTTGTGTTTGTGTTTGTGTTTGTGTTTGTGTTTGTGTTTGTGTTTGTGTTTGTGTTTGTGTTTGTGTTTGTGTTTGTGTTTATGTTTGTGTTTGTGTTTGTGTTTGTGTAGGTTATGCTTCACACCCCTCATAAACTTTCCATAAAGCTCCATAGCCGTTATACATTCAATGCTATCCTTTATAAAAACAAAATGGAGAATTTACAAAATGGAGAAATGGAAATTAAACGAATTCCAGACGTGTAGTTAATAGAATTTGCAAAAACTTCATACCATTGCTATTGCAATTTTCCTGCGTCATCACTGCAAATAAAAGAGCTTCCCGAAGAAAGCAAACTTTATTATTTTTGCCTCTTGGACTTCAATATTACTCAAACTATGTGGCAATAAGACAACTAAAAAAAAATACAAGCGAGAAAAGCGAGACGTTGGAAAGTGGTTGGATGTCAACAGCCTTTCCCCTCCACGACTATTTCAGATTCTTGCATCAGCACTGAACAGGATTTTTAGAGAGGCAATCTTGGGATAGCCAATTTTGAGAATAGTCAAAAGATCTAATAACTATGCCTAAAGGGATGGCATAGCCCCCAGCCCCTTCCTTCCAGCTGGCTCTCGCGGCAAGTATTATAAATTATGAAATTGCCCATTGTTTACTTACAGGATCTATTTGCGGGAAAGGGGAGTTTTTTATCCTGCATGGGTTCGAAGAGATTAGAGATACCTAAAATAATATCTTAGGGAGTGTTGAAGGGGATATTGACTAAATCAAAAGATACTAACTGCATTCAGATTATCAAAACAGCCTATCTGCATTAACTCAGGAACGGTTGAAGGTATTAAGTTAAATTTCCAGGACAAGTGAGGGAAGATGTTGAAAAGTAATCGGAGGGCAGTCAACTAGAACAATCAGGCCTTTTTAGTTAGTCACCCACAAACGTCTGATCGAAAATTTTATTCAAAAAATTTGTTCCAAACAGTCTAAAAGGCAAATAGATCTGCCTTCGTGGATGACATGACCCCTCACATCTCAAAGGACAAGGGCTATAAACTATGCAATTTGTTATGCATATTATCCATGTATATATAAGTTATGCATGTTGGATCAATGGTCTCCAAACAGGTTTAGGGTATAGAGGTGAAACTTCCAGGAAATTTCGAGTGAATGTTTAACGAAAGCAAAGCATACTAAGTGCACACTCCTTGTTCTCGTTGAAAATGCGCCTAAGCTGTATATCAGGAACGGCTAGGGGTGTTAAGCTAAAACTTGTAAGGTATATTGAGGAGGATTTTGAAAATTGATCGCATAGCAGCACAGCCTCCCTTAAACTTTTAGGTCCCCATTCAACATAGGTCCAAATTTTAAGATATCTATTTCTTCGGATTGGATGAAATTTAAGAACTGTTCCCCTAGGAATGACATGACCCTTAGGATAGGGGTTGTGAAATATACCCTTTCCCCATTCATCGTAAATAGGATTTATCAAAGAGAAAGGAGGATTTTTTTACCCTGGGTGGGTTTGTAAGGGCTAACAGTTTTAAGGTGAGACTTAAGGGAATATTGAGGTGTAAGTTGAAACCAACCAAAAGACAATATATGGGTCCTGTTTATCAGAAATACGGATAAGGGTAATGTTTTGAAACTTTTAGGCATGTTGACAAGGACGTTGAAAAGTTAACGGAGAGTAGCCCCTTCTGCCTCGCTCTTTTAAGTCTGCCCTTACCTCTAATCATATTTATACATAACCATTTTTTTCAGAATCCTGGTTGCAGCAATAGCTGCAATTTGGTAAAGGACAAACCTAGGCCAATATTAACCCAAATTAGATATTTTTTATATATATTGAAATAAAAAGTACACTGTTTGACTCGCTGTGGACAAAAATTTTCTGCATGAAACTTAGAGTCCCCTGGCTTGAACAGCAAGGAAAATACCTTTTCTTGCACGTGAAACCCTCACGCGACTATGTGTCCACTATTTGTTCTTAGTCAAAAGATCTATTAACAATGTATCCAGAACTACATTACCTCTCACAGCCCTAAAGGCAGTGATTTTTACGAAATTTGCTTATTGATTACAGAAAGAATTTGTTATTGGAAAATATTTGATTATATGTGGAACCGAAACCGCTAAGAGTCTTAATGTGAAACTATTGGTTACTGTGACTACCACAACTTCAACTACGACTACCTAAGACTGTGACTCTTTGTGTTATGAATATTCTTGATTGCGACAACTTGTGACTGCCAACATTTGCATTTGAGATTGCGACTGATGACGATAGCAACTACTTGTGACTACACCAACTTGTGACCGTGACTGCAAGTACTTGTGACTATGACAAAGACAACTCAAAACTGAAAGTCTGAATACTTGCACGTACTTCTAATCGGAAATATAACCGCTTACGACTGCTTTAGACTACAGCTGAAATTTGCGCCTCTGCGCCTCTATGACCGAAATTTGCAGTTCACCCTAGAAGTTGAAATTGAAAATAAACTACCGTTTTTAGATGTGTTAATTATTCGTAATGCTGATAAACTGGATTTTACTATAAAATCCAGTTTATCAGCATTACGAATAATTAACACATCTAAAAACGGTAGTTTATTTTCAATTTCAACTTCTAGGGTGAACTGCAAATTTCGGTCATAAGTGTTAAGATGATCTAAGAAGCCCCGAAGTTCAGCTTCCCCATAATTCCAGAGTGAAATTACGTTATCCATACAACGACCCCAAAAGACGTGTTTTAAAAAATAAGAATTTAATGCCCAATTTTCAAGGTTCTCGACATAAATATTTCCCAGTAGCCCGGATAAAGGTGCCCCCACGGGTAATCTTTTTTTTTGCTGATAAAAAGAATCGCAAAACTGAAAATACATGAAAACTTGTTACAAATTTTAACCTGAGTCATTAAAACTTCACAATCAATTCTTGTCACTGAAGCCTCGATTAAGTGGTAATTTTCTTCTATTTTGTTTTTTAATAATTCCTCAGAAATAGTCACATCTATATTTGTATACATGGAAACAATGTCGAAACTACTAACTATTGTGTTTTCTGAAATACTTGTGTTGCTAAGTTTTTCAACCAAATCTGCCGAATTACGAATATAGGAATCTTGAGAATACAATAAAGGCTTGAAAGCTGTGCAAAGCCATTTCCCAATATTGGCAGCGGGGGCTTTAGTACACGCTACGATAGGTCTTAAGGGAATACCCTGCTTATGTATTTTTGGTAAATCTTAGAATTTAGGACAGAAACTAAGACGGGGAAAAAATTTATTGTATAATTGTGGGGCGATTTTACCATTTTGTTTTAGCTGCTTTAATTCATTTATAATATTATTAGCAAACTGATCAGTAGAATCATGAGTTATTGTTTTAAATGTAATTGTGTCATTTAAATGCGAAATAATTTTGTTGTCATAGTCTGTCGTATTCATGACAACAAATGAATTGCTTTTGTCTGCTTTAGTTATTATAATAGAAGGATCTTTTCGGAGATTAGATAGTATTTTTATGTTGTGCAAATTTTTCGGTGTGGAAGTAGTAGGAGGCTTAAACTTTTTTTTTTGGCTGTTATTAAGGGTATTTATCAGACCAGATCTAATTTCATTAGGGTTAGAAACAGAAGGATAGTGTTTATCCAAAGCGGACTTTAGAGAGGAAAGTATATCTGCCACAGGAACCTGTTTCGGTAGAAAAGAGAATTTTGGATCTTTTTCCAGTTTTTCGATTTCCTGGGGTTCCAATGTTTTAGGCAGGCAGATATCAGAAACTGGAGACCAATCTCAATATTTTATGTTAACTAAATAGCCACCTCAAAAACACAGCTTACCCAGTGACACCCAATTCAGGTTTTAAAAAGATCATTCAAAAGGCCATGCTGCCATTTGGTTTTATAAATAAGTTTTTGGAAATGATGGGCCCCTTTAGCTATACTTTTGACTTGAATAAGTAACTTGAAACGGTAGATTTTAGAATTATATTACAGAGATTTGAATAAATAAGTATTAAAGGTGCGAGTTTAAAGTAGTTTGAAAATTGTTCATGTGGTAGGTCTATTAATGTCATGTAGTAATTTTTTTCTTCCCTCTATGAAGTGTCTTGTTGTATGCCGCAGGGGTCGGTTCTTGAAACACTTTTTATCTGGCTTATGTAGTGCTCTGAGGTTCTATCTTGACTGTTGTTTAGCGTCATCTGTTAAATATATTGCTGTTACCTTGTCTTGTCGTCATTTGGATAGTTGTGTGTTCAAAGTAAATGGCGTTTGAGAAGTTTTTATGTTTTTACTAGCTTGAGTTTGTTACCAGTTAACGGTGTGAAGACTAAATTCCTTTTATAGTCCAGAGTAGGCAAGCCCGGTGATATTAATGGCAGAATTATGTTTTATAATAAGCCTTTATTTCAAGTTCCAGAAATTCGTTGTTTAGGCATTTAAATGGATTGCAATCTTTCGTTGAAACCCCACATTGATGTTGTCGCAACCAAGGTGATTTATGGCAATAGACAAGGTTTTAGAATTTTTTCCCGAAGAGCCTTATTGTTTTTATACCAGGCTTTAATTCACCCATATGCTTTGTATGGCTACATATTATGGGCAATCAATTTTTACATGAAGTTTAAACATGTTCAGGTTCTTCACAATAAAAATAATGTCTTATTGGTGGGCATATTGAAAGTGATTGCTGCAGCTTGTTTAACAAGTTGAAAGTGCTTGATGGTAAGTTTTGCGAATGACAGACTGGAAATTTTGCCAATCAAAGATAGAATTATGCAAGTCCCTACGGTCTTTCATGATTATTTTAGGGCAATAAATCTTCTCATCATTATTAAACGTGTCATGCTAGTGATTTCGTCGTCCTACAAAGTGGAGCCAAAGCCAGCTTTCCTTTTAGATTTTCAGGGCCTAATGTAAGGAACTATGGAGAGCATTTGGGCGGCTGAGCACCTGGGGCTGTTTCAAAATAAGTTAAAAAGGTATTTGTGATCAAGGCTTATAGTTAGTTATTATTTTTTCATTATTATTATAATGAAAGGATGAGAAATTGGGAATCTTCTACTGTGTATTTCTTTCCCTCTTTGTGGTTTGTTATGAATAGTTAGAAAGGTAGTTTATACGTACCCACCCAGTCGCAAACGCTTGTTGTACCTTTCTTGGAGTGGGGATGGGTGGCTTAGTTGAATGTCTTTCTTTGGCTTTAAATGAAAGTAAACTGAACAGAATAGAATTCCATTTTGATAACATGGGTGCAAATGGTGTGGTTTGGTTTAGTTCTAGTTCAACATCCCAACCGATATTTCCTGAAAATTGCTATTTGATTATCTTAGATTTTCCTGAGATTCTGCAGAAGCTCTCTTCTGACGACCAGATGCACATAGTGTATTGAGGTTGAATATCTCCCTCAACAATTTCTTTAAGGTTCAGTTTAACATGAATTAACAGTTCTTGAGTTATTTGAGACATATTTTTTTCTCAATCTGGATGGAGAGTGCCCTTTGACTAAACATACCGTGCGCCTTAACAATCTGTAAGAGTGTCAACTAAATGCCCGTACCCTGTGATCAATATAGATATATCCAAATGCACCTTTTCGACGACCTAGATGTACTTAGTGCTTTTGATTTAGTTCAACTTCCCCTTCAATATTCTATGAAATTTTCAACTTAGTGATCTTAGCTATTCCTGAAATATTGCAGGTAGATTCTTTTGACAACCTGAGGGTATTTATACTCGTTTCGTTGAATCCAATAGTGATAGTAGAAGAAGGAGTGGTACTGAGGGCAGCAGCAGCAGTAGCAGTAGTCCGTAAAAATCCGAAGCCAACTTCGTAATAATAGGCACAAAACGCTGGAACAAATATCGTGGTTAACTGTATGGTGGAAGTGTGCAAAGCTTGGCAAAAATGTGTCAAGTTTGGAAGAAGTTTGCAAAGTTCGGTGGAACTATGATAAGTGAGGCAGAACTGGGTAAATCAGGGCGGTACAGCGCTAAGAGTGGTGAAGTTGCACCAAGCAGGGTGGAACTTTGTGGCGCTCGTGGATGTCTAAGATGAACACCAAGTGGCAAGAAGTGACTGATCCTTAAGCCTATATAGTGTTACGCCATTTCTGAAGGAAGTGGGCTAAACAAATAAATAGTATGACTGAATTATGCCTTTCGGGATCTTTTTGAATATGATGGTTAGATTTCTGACAATACATCCCCTCCCCTCTTGTAGTCCTAATAAAGCCCATCGATTAACATAAACAAAAAGCAGAAATAAAGCGCTATAAGAATGAATTTCTTACTTTTTAATGTACTGCGAATTTTAGTTTCAACCTTGAATGCACTATATATATAGGTACTGAAAAATCCAGAATGATAAAAGTAAATCTTTTTGAACCGTTAAAATTTGAAGCTATTTATGTCTTATCAAAAAGTAATTCAGACCTTTGACTGACTAGTGATATTTTCCAGTATTTGTATAAAATAACAAAGGTTAAACAAAGGGGCACATTTCAAAGAAGCCTTAAAAAAATCTCAGAACTAATTTAAAATAATCAAAAATACTGCCATGTCTTAATCTTGGAGGCTTCACTTCACCCCAACAACCTTGAGGGATCAATATACAGTTACGTCACATATTTCGATAATATTTTATAAAAGCAACTAAAACTATAAGGCCTCACCAAGGTAGAAGGGGGTGGGGGTGAAAAACTTCTGTTTAAAGTCTTACACCATGGAAAACTGATAGGCTATCTTAGAATTTACTTTTCTTGGTAAATCAACCTTCTCTGGCTTAATCAGAATAGAAGAGGGTGGGGTGTATAACTTCTGCTTATGCCATGACAAATCGATAGGTTATCTTAGAATTTATGCTACCTGGTATATCGACCCTCTTTGGGCAAAACTTACGTTTCTTGTGACAAAAAAAACTTCTTCTCTGTGACATGATTTGTCTAGTCAAACATTTCGGGGTAACGAACTGTAAGTAATGAGGGACCCGGCTCGATAGTAACCGAAACTATAAATCATAGAATTTTGATACCGATAGATTTATCAAAAGAATCGACTTTTTATACTGATTTCAAATATATAAGCTTCCTTAAGTTTACTCTTACCCATTTAAAGATAACACACTGAAAAAATTAGCCTGATTTTCAAAAAAAGGGGGGAAACCCCGCTAAAATTGAGAATATCAATGAAAATCACACCGTCAGATTCAGAGTATCGGAAAACCCTACTGTAAATGTTTCAAAGTCCTATTTGCAAAAATGTGGAATTTAGTTTGTTTTTTCTTTTGCCAGAAGAGAGATAAGGGTATTTTTTTTTTCAAGGTGATTGAATCACTCCAGTGAGTAGTATGCTAAGGATGGGTCCAGTGGAAAGACCCCTGAGGCGCTAAAGCCTGCCTATATTTGGGTCATTGACCTACTTAGATGACCGTACTACAAGAGGGAGATACATCATTAGCGTAATCAAGCCGGCATCTTATTTTCAAAGACCTGTCTGAACATAATTAACAAACTAAAGTAAACCACTTCATTTGATGTCACGTTGTATGTTTCTGAAGAAAGCCTTAGAAACCTGAAATTAAGAAAATTCGATCCTATTGCCTTCGGTCTAAGGCTTTAGTAGATCATAAATTAATAATAAAGTCAATCCTGGAAAACACCTTTTTTGAGGTTTTTTTATTTATTTGATATAGCGAGATTTCCTCTGAATGAAAAAAGAAAAAAAAATAAGAATTTCTTAACCCTACCCCACTCCCTCCAATAAACATACGAGAATCTGAGATATGTACGTTTTACAAAATTCTATACGTTTTATATTTTTGAAGAATGCCTGAGAAATCTAAAATTAAAGCAAATTCAATAGTATTGTTTTTTGTCCTAGGCTATAGTAGACTGTAAATCGAAAAAATGCAATCCTTGGGAACACCTTTTATAAGGCTTTTCTTCTGATTCCATAAAATAATATTTCCTCAGAGTGCAAACTAGAAACAAATGCCCTGAATTCCCACTCTCATCGCCCATTAAACTTACGAGAATCCGAGGTACGTGCATTTTACGAATTCTATGCGTCGTGTCTTTCTGGAGAATGCTTCAGAAATCTGAAATTAAGCAAAATAAATTCTACTACTTTTGGTCCTTGGATTGCGAGATTTTCTTAGAGTGCAAATAGAAAAAAAAATAAGAATTTCTTAACCCTATCCTAGTCCTCCGTGTTAAACCTACAAGAATCCTAGATATGTACTTTTCAAAAAATTTTATACATCGTGTGTCACCGGACAATGCTTCGGAAATCTGAAATTTCCACCAGGTGCAAAAGAAAAATATTAAGAATTCCCACTCCCCCCACCACACAAAATTGACCAAAAGAAATAAAAAATGGTATCAAAATGAATTTTAGAAAATGATACAACTTTCATATTTAGTTGACACACGCTTTGTCTCATTTAAAGTTCAAGCTCAATCTGTATTGCACACAAAATTGCTAAAACTTGAAAGTGTATCAGCAAGGTATTTAACTGCCGTTGTTGTCCCTTATATTAGAATATCATTAAGAAAAATGAAACTGTGGCCTGAAAAATCCCAAAAATCCTCTGGTCTTGGTTTCAACTCTTAGCGTAAACAGAGAGTCATTCGATAATCATTGGTTCCCTTTGTATTGGAATTTCATTAAGTAAGATTAAACTCTGGCCCATGACAAAATCTCAAAAATCTTTCGGTCTTGGTTTCACCTCCTAGAATAAGCAACGATGCATTCAAAATTCGTTCTTTCCCGTTGCATTTGAATGTCATTAAGAGAAATAAAACTGTGGTGTACGATCCTTCTAGGCAATCTAAAAAAAAATTCCACCGGGCCTGAATCCAGTGATATGTGTAAAGAGTTTTTACTTCAAATTGACGGGGAGGTGAAAGAAAAAATCAGGTTAATCGAAAAATTTCAAAAGTCTGACAGCCTCAATTTTACATCAGCTACTGAAACCGTAAATAGATTGATAAGCAACGAAGATAAAAGAAATATATTTAGACCCCACTTAGACACCCCCATATTTCCCAACTCAATATTTCCAGTTCTCCTTTTATACTCCATAGCCCCCCTTGCTAAAATATATTCACATGTTTTGTGAATTACCAGCCACCAGGCCCTGAGTCCCAAAAATTTTGAGTCTCCAAAACTCTGAGTCCAAAAATTTCTGAGTTCAACAAATTCTAAGTCCCAATTTCATAGGGGGGTAGGTAAAATTCTGGGGGGTGAGGGGCAAGGAGGCCTTTGGAGGCGGGGCATGGTTGACCGTAAGTTCCTTATAAAATAAGTATTGAGTAAAGTACTCATTCCCATGAATATGTTGATACGAGTGGTTACACTATACCTATGCTATAGATGCTGCCATGTAAAGTTCAATACTATATCATTATTTCTATTAGTCCAATTTGAAATCAAATGAAGTGGTTTACTTTCTTTTGCAAAGCATGTTCAGACAGGTCTTTGAAAATAAGATACCGGCTGGATTACGCTAATGATGTATCTCTCTTCTGTAGTATGGTCATCTAAGTGGGTCAATGACACAAATATAGGCAAGCTTTAGTGCGTCACGGGTCTTACCAATAGACCCATCTTTCGCATACTACTCCATAGGCCCTAGAATATCGCGAGAGGGCTCATTCAAACAGAAGTTAAAAGTTCTAGTGCCCTTTTTAAATTAACAAAAAGATTGTACGGCAAAAAATTCCCTGCCCTACCCGTTTTTCCCAAAATTGTCTGATCAAAATTTTGAATTTGCCCTTTTGCTCATCACAGCTGAAAGGCCCAATGATTATGGCTTTGAAGATAATATGACCCCCTTCCCCAAAGCCCCAAGGGAAAGTCATTAAGTTAGAAAATTTGTTCACTGTTTACGCATATAATTTGTTATTAGGAAGTATGTATACATTTTCGGACGGGGAAGACAAATTTTCTGCGGAGGGTTTTCCACAGGGGAGCTTTCCGTAGTGAAAATCCTTAGCCCTTTTTAAGAGTCAAAAGTGAATAAAGGGCAGTTGATACTCAATCTATGCTCTTTTTAGCTAACACCCCCCCCCCAAAGTCATAGATAAACATTTGGTAAGTTTCAGGGGTTTGAACTTGTCAGGGGGGATCACACGCTGGGGAAATTTACTAGAATTTATATGCAAATTTTGTTTTATATATGTCTTGTTTTCTTTTTTCCGTTTCAATTTTAAGCGTGGAGCTGTTAAGGGTAATTGTCCTGGAAAAATTGTCACCGGCATTAAATTGTCTTAAAGATATTTCTTAGGAGAGGGGGATTTCTCCGTGGAAGAGGGGCTAGATCTCCTGACATTATTCAAAAAACGATCAGAAATTAAGTAAAAAAAATATTTTTTTTTTCAACTGAAAGTAGGGAGCGTCATCAAAACTTAAAACGAAATAAAAATTATTACGGATCTTAAGGGAATTTTCCCCTGATCAGTAAAGTACCTCGGTCTTTGTGAATGGCACTACGGGGTAAAGGTTTGGAAGGGATGTGTAGTGACTGGTAATGGGAGTGAGTATCTCCCAGGACCTTTAGTTTGGAAAGCCTCAGCCTTGGCAAAGGGATCCCCACTGACCCTACAATATCGTGTTGAGAGAACTGGATATCCTTCATGAGTTCCTTAAGAAGATCCTACCCAAGGGACACTTCCCCCTCAAGTGAAGCAAAATACTATTTATAGTTTATGGGGCCAATCCCAGGCCCCTTTCCAAACTTTTGCAATCCAATCTGAGATTTAATACCTCCCAACTTTTCCAAAACCTTTGTAGTCCATTTAGTTTTACTTTTTGATTATCTATGGCATTCCCCAAGGAGTCCAGGAACCTCTTCTCTATCCTAAGCTCTTTAGTCCTCCTGAAATTTTTTAATCCTCCCAAAATCTTACTGTCTTCTATTGAAGACCAATTTTACAAATTATGTCCTTCTTTTATGCTCCTTTTTCCTTTTTTACTTTTCTCTGATTTTTCAATCATACCGCATAATTTGTATTCAAATTATAATTAGACTCTAGTTTCTTTTTTCTTTTTCTGTATATCTTTATTGTTGTCTCGTTTTGTATTTCTTTTCTGTGTCCTAGTTTTTTATTCTCTTTTCGGTGTCAAAAGAGTCGTCACTAAGTGAGAACAGAACTCTTAAATTCTAGTTCTGTTTTGCATTTTTTTTTTGTCTCTCATGTTGGTCACTTTATTTTTGCAAAAAAATTGACGATTCATGATTAAATTGGAACTGAATTCCTCCAGTGGGTTTTTCACATTCCCATTTTCGTCTCCTCAACTCTCCTACGGAATGGCCCGTCGTCCCTGACCACAATCGGCGTGGCTTCATCCATTCAATATTCCTTGTATTTTACATGATTTTGCAAACTCCTCAGTATTTATATTACTATGGGCCATAGTCCAGGCGGTCATTTCATCAGTTTTTTGTTTGTTTTTTTTTATCATTTTTCTTCATATAGTTTCTAGCAAAATGCCTTGTAGTACCACAATTGTAACAAGTTAATTCCCCTTGTTTTTGCTGAAATGTATTTTTTGCTCAGCGTCGTCCCTATTTTTATTGTACTCTTTGCGTCGGGATCGTCTTTTTCTGAAATTTCGTTTCGTATTTTGGTCAATCTATCCGGCAACTCTCCCATTTGATTGTCACAGATTTTTTTTTTTTTTTTTTTCACTCCAGAGTGTTCAAAAAAATCAGCTTAGTCACACAAAAGAAATCCATCCGAGCCCCCTTGTATAAGTATCCTAAATTTGCCCTTGAAGGGGGAAAATAAGGGGGGAAATCAATATTTATGTATATAAATATTTTGGAGTTTAAAAGTCGTTTACCATTAATTCAAGTATGACAAATCCGAATCAGACGTAGTAAATCCAAATATGAGTTCAAAAAGCAGATTTTTTTTCATTATTTATCTGATTTCTGTCTCTAAGGGGCCTTTACGGAGTATAACATCTTGAAAACCACTTCTTTAATCGAGATCAAAACTTCAGGTCCATCAGATCTAAAAAGGAACGTTTAAAACTCATGTAAAATTAATCATAAAAATATTTTGATTTAAAAGCACCATCTAAAGCCAATTTTTCTTCCTGTTCATTTCCATTAACATACTCATTCTGTATTGCAGCAGCCTAGCACATTACGCCGCTTTAAACTCCCTGTCGGAAAAGCTGCAAGCAAATCGTTCCAACGACAGCTGTATTTGAAAGTTTTGCAACCGCTGGTACACTGTCACCGCACCGTCTTCAGCGGATTTTCTGGTGCTTGTGAAGCATCTGTCACAATAGGGAGATAAATATTCCGTAACTAAGAGAGGTGCCATCCCCACGCCTTAGAAAATTGTACGTATCTTGTCACTTCGTTAGTCGCAAATAACACCTGTAAAAGTGGTACTTTGTGGCAGCAAAAGTTGGCGAACACCACTCTGCCTTAAGGAAAGCATTTACACTTTCAACTCACATATTAAATGCTCGCACCTTGATCTGCAAGCAAATGCAATGCTCAGGTTTTTTTCAGGATTCCACGTAGGGCCAGATGCTGAAACCAAAGACAGGAAGTTCTGGACTCGGATAACTGTTCTGTTACACTATGAACTATTTCATAGATAAACTCTGCTGCTTCCAACACCTGTGCTTCGTCGATGGCACCTCCTTCAAGGAGCGACTCGTACACCTGTTTTGCCTTTTCAAGGGGTTCTGGAAGGAATTTTATTTCCATCAAACGCTCTGCTATTCAGTTCTGATAATAAAAGGTTTACATAAAAAGCTACCTCCAACAGACACAAAACAAGAGACAGCTTCGCCTTGTAATGTACTATGCCCAGTGTTAGGTGCGTATACTTGTCTTAGGGTTTCCAAAAGTCCCTAGTTGCACACATGGAAACCACTTGCTCCAATGACTCCATTTTCACGTTCTTTTTCAAAATTGGAAGCATAATCCTAAGCACTATCTCGCTAAATACTTCTACTCAACGCTAACGGATCCCAGATTATTATTTTTTTTTTCTTTGAACTAAATAAAACAGCGCAAACCTTGTATACAGCCTTGAAACCAGTCATCTTTTAAGTACTATGGTAGATAGCCCCATTGATCAGATCATCTAAAGAATGGCATTACGGAATGGAAACCGCAAACTGGAGCAGGAGGGGGATTCTGGAATACTGGGTTGAGATTAACCTGTTCGGGACTCATATTCTAAGGCGCCATTCCTAGCTCGATAAGAAATGGTAAATCAGCCCAAAATAATTAAAATAACCAAATCATGTAGGTCAAAACTCACAACCCTTCTACTTAATATGAGGTACTTGAATACATAAAATCAAGTTTTTAACTTCATTTTCGAATTCATCACCATTGATTTCGTAGGAAATGACCCCCGTCCTCTTAGGGTGAAAATGGGCTTTAAGGTACGGAAAAATGAAAACATGGATTCAGATTTGTTATCAGCATGCTTGACAGGAAACGACTATTTAAGCTCCGAAATCCTTATAAAAACAAAAATTAGTCCTCCCCCCTTATTTTCCCTATTCAAGGGTAATTTTAGGAAATCTGTGCAAGGAAGACTGGGGTGGATTTTTTTTTTTGTGTAGTTCAGCTGATGCTTCTTACTATTTATGTTACAATTTCTCCCGAAGTTTGGCCATTTTTTCCCGTATCTTTCCTCAATTAACTTGCCTCGAGGATTTTTTCTTTTAAGCATATTTGCCAAATTCTGTGGATATTATCTAGAGCTTGTTCGTTCACTTTTAGTTCTACTTCTTTCCTTAGGTTTTCCTATATTTCATATGCATCATTTATCACTGTACACCTTTCTAACTCTAGCCATTTACGGCGAAAATCTTCTAATCTGTAATAAAATTCTTGGCACGATTCTTTGTCGCTTTTTCTTCCAATTGTGAATTGCCTTTGAAAGTATTTGGGAGAAAGTGGATTTTTTTTAAATGACTTCTATTGTGTTTTCAAATTCTTTCGCATGATAAATTGGTAATGCCGCAAATTCAGATTGTGATTTGTTGTTGAGAGAGGGTTGAACCAATGTCACCCGATTTTTTCTCGGTCATCCCTTTAGTTAGGCGGTTTTTTTTCATAATTGTAAATGCACAGATGTACATCTTCGGTTTCTTTCATTGGTTGGAGGTTTACCAAATGCATTGAAACTGTTACAGGGAGTCTTTGGGGCTCTTTGGAATTTCTCCCTGCAATAACTCACATCCATGACCTCCTATCTTCTATATCTGCTTTTTCCTTTCATTACCTTACATTCCTGTTCTTATTCCTGTCTTCTTTCTCCTTTGGTTTCCTAGCTATTCTATGAGCCTCTTCTTTTTGCTTCATGGCCATTCTACTAGCCTCCTCTTTTCGTTCCTTCCCGTCTGCTTCCTCTTTTTCTTCTCGAGTTAATCTTTCAGTCTCCTCTTTTTGGACGAAGAAATTCATTATATTCGGTTTCTCCTTTCGTTAATTTTCTTAATTCATTCTCTGATTATGTTTGCTCTATATATATATATATATATATATATATATATATATATATATATATATATATATATATATATATATATATATATGTGTGAGTATGTATATATATTGGCTAGTATTTGTTTTCATACCTAACTGGTGACTCCACTTCATTTTGAATACTAATTACTAGCCAATATATATACATACTCACACATATATATATATATATATATATATATATATATATATATATATATATATATATATATATATATATATATATATATATATATGTGTGTGAGTATGTATATATATTGGCTAGTAATTAGTATTCAAAATGAAGTAGAGTCACCAGTTAGGTATGAAAACAAATACTAGCCAATATATATACATACTCACACATATATATATATATATATATATATATATATATATATATATATATATATATATATATATATATATATATATATATATATATGTGAGTATGTATATATATTGGCTAGTATTTGTTTTCATACCTATCTGGTGACTCCACTTCATTCTGCCTAGAACTTGAGGGGTAAGTTTCTTTGGGTTTCGCATATATATATATATATATATATATATATATATATATATATATATATATACATATATATATATATATATTTATATATATATATATATATATATATATATATATATATATATATATATATATATATATATATATATATATATATATATATATATTTATATATATTTATATATATATATATATATATATATATATATGTATCACACACACACATATATATATATATATATATATATATATATATATATATATATATATCATGAAAAGAGAAATCACCAATGCTACAGCACAAACACAAAAAAAAAAAAAAAAAAAAAAAAAAAAAAAAAAAAAAAAAAAAAAAAAAAGGAGACAGAAGGAGAAATATATATATATATATATATGTATATATATATATATATATATATATATATATATATATATATATATATATATATATAAATGTATATATATATATATATATATATATATATATATATATATATATATATATATATATATATATATATATATATATATATATATATATATATATATATATATATATATATATATGTGTGTGTGAAACAGGCCCTTCCTAGTAATTTAAATTATAATGATAGTCCAGTTTTAACTTATAAATTTTCAAAAACTATTGGGCAAATTATTTTTAATTATAATTTAATACTAAAAAAACTAGATAGCGATATAAATTGGGAACCGGTTTGTAATTGTAAGCAACTTGGCCCATTTGTAAATCCTACTTACAAACATGTTATAACAGGGGACTTGTCAATAATAAAGCAAGATGATCTTAAAATTATAATGAATAAAGGGGCTAATTTCCGTCTTTCTCATCATCTGAAACCATCGAGTGTTCTTGATGGCTTGGAAAATGATTTTGATTTATTTATTGATAAGTGGTGTAAGAAAGAGAATAAAAATAAAGAGAGTTTTCAAAGGTGGAAAAATTTAATTATTAGTAGAGTAAGAAATAAAATATATTCTAACTTAAAAAAAAAATAACACTAAATCATTATTTTATAATGCGAAGATTAAACAAGCAATTGCTAATCTAAAGAATGAATTTGTAATTGTGCCAGTGGATAAAGCAAATAATAATTTTGCCATAATTTGTCAGAAGCTGTATTGTGATATCTTAAAAAGGGAGTTATGCACAACTAATGTTTATGAAAAGGTAAATATAGAGGATGAGAATTTAATTGAAAAGACTGAAGAAATACTTTTTAAAAATTTTAATATTAAAATAAATGACAATCATAAAAAGTTCCCTTTCCTATATTGGACTGTAAAATTTCATAAGAATCCCCCTAAACCACGGTTTATTGCTGGAGCAGCTAAATGTCCAACCCGCATTGCTGCTACTGACCTCTCTTTAATTTTAAAGAAAATTGTAAATAAACTTAAAACCTATTGTTCTGGTATTAAAAAATTTTCGAATTTTAATCCATATTGGAGTGTTAATAATTCACTGCAGGTGATAGATTCTTTAACAATGGTTTCAGCTAAAAGAATTGAGTCTTTCGATTTTGCGACAATGTATACTAATTTATCACTTAATTTAGTGTTTGATAATTTAAAAACTGTTATAAAGAAATCTTTCCTCTTATCTAGTAAAAGGTTCTTAAAAATAGACAGTTATAATAAAAAAGCCATATGGACAAACTGCTTTAATACTACAGTTAACTTGAGATGTTACAGCTTGGATATGATTTTTGAGTTATTGGAATTTGTTTTATACAATACTTATATAAGATTTGGGGGTGATCTGTACAAGCAAATTATGGGAATTCCCATGGGTGGGGGGGAATGCCAGCCCATTTATAGCTGACTTGTTTTTAAGTCAACTAGAATATAAATATATGATGGATAAGAATAATCCAATTAATTTAAAACATGCTTTGTCAAATAATAAAAGATATTTAGATGATATTTTGGTCTTAAATTGTAAGGATTTCATTGATATTTCTAAAAATATATATCCATCAGAGCTTATTCTTGAGCCTAGTCATGGCGCTGGTCATGAAGATCATTTCTTAGATTTAAATATTAATATTTGTGATAATAATAAATTAAGTTTTAAAATGTATAATAAAACGGATGATTTTGATTTTGAAGTGATTAGTTTCCCATTCCCTGAAAGTAATATACACTCAAATATCACATATTCAGCGTTTTTCTCACAGTTACTTCGTTATGCAAGGATTTGTAGTAATTATATTGATTTTAAAAATAGATGTAAAATCTTAAGCCAAAAATTGATATCAAGAGGTTTTTCTGCAAATAAATTAACTTGGCAATTTAAAAAATTTAGTTTTCATTATAACGAACTTTTAAATAAATATCAAAAAAATTATCTAAAAATACTTAAAGAAATTTTTAACTAATTTCGGAGGTTCGAGAAATGTTGTCACAGCGCCATTTATTTTGAATTGTGTTTCTAATTGAGCGGATTTTTTTTAAAAATTAGCCACATGGTAAAGATGAATTCTATAATTGTTTAGTTCATTCAGGTTTTTTGCAATGTGTTAATATTTGTGATTTGGTAAAATTTATAATATTTAGTTTACCTATTGTTGCTAAAGGGAGTGATATATTAACAAGATAAGCTTGTTTTGGTTTTACTTGGTTGTTTTACATTTGCTGTTTTTTTTTTTCATAGGCATGTATTTTGGGGGTGATACCTGACGCGGGGATGCCATGGATATTCTGTGGTAGCCGCAACACTGTGCTGGGTAGAGAATTTAGAGTGGCGAAACCCTATATAGGCCAGTGTATTCTCCTGATGAGCCCTTATGTGGGGTGTTGCCTCTAAATTATTTGTCTATATTATTTTTTCTATTGTTCGGTAAATGACGACTTATACTTATTGACGACATGACTGCCTGTCCATGGATTATTCTTTATGGTTGATTGTGTGTGGCTATGCTGTTTGACCTATGTGATTGTATGGATGAATAGGGTTAAGGCCTCATTCAAGTGCTGGTCTATATTAATCACTAATTTAGGAAAACAGTCTTCCTTTTCTCCTTCTGTCTCTTTTTTTTTTTTTTTTTTTTTTTTTTTTTTTTTTTTGTGTTTGTGTTTGTGCTGTAGCATTGGTGATTTCTCTTTTCATGATATATATATATATATATATATATATATATATATATATATATATATATATATATATATATATATATATATATATATATATGTGAGTATGTATATATATTGGCTAGTATTTGTTTTCATACCTAACTGGTGACTCCACTTCATTTTGCCTAGAACTTGAGGGGTAAGTTTCTTTGGGTTTCGCGTATAAATATATATATATATATATATATATATATATATATATATATATATATATATATATATATATATATATATATATATATATATATATATATATATATATATCGTCCCTCTATTTAGGTGGCCCGTTTATGGAAAAATCTCTTTTTGGCTTTGGTGTCTAGCCTTTTTTTTCCCCGATATTCATACTGGGGACCTATCTATTCACCGGCTTGTTGGAAAATTACCTCGAATATACGGATCAGTTTTTTGTGTGCTGATTGAAATTCCGTTTTTTCAAACTACGACGTCATTTCTACAAATGTTGAGGATGTTTTAAGCGTTTGTAAATCTACAGTTGAATTATCTCTTTGGCTGGTATACACCCTTTATTTGGCAAACACAATTCCTGTCTTCTTCTAAGAGAGCTGGAATGTGTTTTTCTTGCAGATCACGGATTCGGGTTTATTTCTCGTCCTTTTTTCAGGGGTGAAGGTATCGACCAAATGCTCCCAGAATTTCGGGAGATGGCTAAATCGAAAAGAAATAAAACTCTTAGTGCCCTTTTTAAGTGACAAAAACAGATTGGAGGGCAGCCAGACCATCTCCCACGCCCTTTTTCCACAATAGTTGACCAATGAAAACTTTGAGATAGCCATTTTGTTAAGCATAGATCAATGGTTCAACAACTTTGCTTTTGGTGACAATACACTGAGCCCCCGAGGGAAGGAGCTGTAAGTTGTGAAATTTGCACATCGTTTGCGCATAGTATTTGTTATTGAGAAGTATACTGACATTTTTTGGGGAGGGAGGAATTTACTGAGAGGTATTTTCAACAGGAAAAATTTTTTTTAGGGAAGTTTCCAGGGCTTAACTTTCCAGGGAAATTTAACACTGGGAAAATTTTCATTAACTCCTACAAAAAATTCTTTTTATTTGTCTTAATTTTTCTTTGACGACTCAGTTTTACATGTGGACGTATTCCAGAGGAATTCTCCAAGGGAAATATTCAGGAGTGTTGAAATTGCATAGAGGATTTTTTATTCCTTTGAGAGGGTTTATACACACAAACATCTACATGGGGAAAATTTCCGTGAGAGCAACTTTTCATGGGGAGGGGCAGATTTTTGAAATGATTCAGAAATCAAAACACTTGGAAAACTATAGTTTCTATGACTATCTTAGCTCTATGACTATCTACCTTAGTTATACTGCTGTAGGAATGTCGAATAATATATATATATATATATATATTAACAATTGAACTAACATCACTTTTTATACAATCCTAATCAGCGGGTCTAATGCCAGAATTGCCTCCCACTCAAGTGGGCAATCTGTCTTGGCTTTTTCTACAATCAGCAATGACTTGGTGCGCACAACTATTCCATTTTAATTCAAATCTCGTTGATTTTGAATTAAAACGGAATACTTGTGGGCATCAAGTCATGGCTAATTGTAGAAAAAGCCAAGAGAGATAGTCCAATTGAGTGATAGGTAATTCTGGCATTAACCCCCCTTATTAGGGTTGTATAAAAAAGGTTTGAGTTTTCCATTGATTTTGAATTAAAATCGAATAGTTTTTGGGTATCAAGTCATGGCTAATTGTAGAAAAAGAAAAGACAGATAGTCCAATTGAGTTAGAGACAATTCGTGCATTAATCCCCCTTATTAGGATTGTATAAAAAAGATGTCTTTTATCCGTCCATGCGTCATTCCTAGGGCAGTAGAATTAGGGTAGGTAGTCATAGAGCTAAGATAGTCATAGAACTTATAGTTTCCCAAGTGTTTGGTTAAATGGCACGGGTAAACGGGGGGAGTAAGTGTGCCTCTCTTATTGGACCAATACTTGTTTGTTATCTTTTAGCGCCTGCCTAGAGAGTCAGGCAGGTTGACCAAGAATTTAAAATTGATATAGGACCATTAGATGGCCTGGAATGAGAGGTAAACAAGGCACTCCTATCTATGGTCTTGGACAGGTTGAACCAGAAATTTAGAACCAAGAACAATTTTTTGAACCAAGAAAAATGTTTAGAAAATAAAGTTGTTTTTTTTTTCAAATGAAAGAGTGCAAAGAAGAATTTTTGAGGCAGAATCGTCCGCAAGATACTTTTCGGGGGGATTTTCAGCGAGGATGGAACTATATAGGAAGGGGGGGAATCACCCGGGAAGGAATTTACGTAAAAAGAACTTATAGTGGGAGAATTTTTCAAGAAGGAGGGAATTCTCCATGAGGGAGAAGCCGTAGAAGCCTGTATTGTTTTTAAACCAATGAGAAATTAATTTAAAACACAAGAGTTTTTACAACCAAAAGTATAGAGCAACATCAAATTTTAAAACGAGCAGAAATCACTTCACATATTAGGGGGGCTACCCTCATAAATAACTCGTCTTTATACTAAAGTTTTTACCGTATGTCCTAATTCGGTTAAGAATGACTCCTGAAACACAAGGGCCGTTTAATTTGAATAAGCAGTTTATCTAATAGTACTAAAAAGCTTTAGCGTGAAGAGCGAGGTATTAAGGAAGGGGCAACCCCCTCATATCCGGAATAATTTCTGTTTGTTTTAACTTTTAATGTTGCTCCCTACTTTCGGTTGAAAAAAACTTTTTAGTTGGTTTCTTTTTCATTTAGTTTCTTGAATTTAGTTTGTTTGTTACTTTTTAATGTAATTTCCTTTAATTTAATTCAAAATTTAGGATGAAGAGTGTGTAGTAATGGTACTTTTTTGCGGAGAAAAGTGAAGCTAATGTTTACAAATTATTATCTTAGGTAAAATTTTATGCATCCACATTAGTAAAATCATTCACCAATCGGTAAAACTGACATAAAATTTGAGCCGTCTTGATTCACTATTTTGCAAACATAATCTTTTTAAGAAATGGCTATATATATTGGAGAGGGAGTACTCCTCGATACATGAAAGCTTATGCTATCTTTAGAATAGCTTTGTTGATTTCATTTGTGTCACTTTTTTTTTACTTTATATCACTTTAGTAAAAGGGTTAGACAGTAGAACTTTAAGCTTGGTTAGAGTCGATTCAACTTGTAATGAGCGCCCAGGGGATTCAAGGGGAAAACACCGTAAGAGTCAGATAATGTGCCCTTAATCGTGCATAGCCTTTCGGCTGAAGCTAGAGTACTGAGAGATTGACAACTACCTTCCGTCGACTTCATTAACATTCTTTTAAAAGTCGTTTGTTTCGGTTTGAAACTTGGTCTCATGTAAAGGACCCTCCGGAATCCTTGGGCACCACCAATGAGCCATTTGTTTTTATATCTGCTCGTGCTTCTAAACTTTCCACAAAATTTGATGAAGACGTAACTAAAATTCAGCGCATGGAACAATGATTGATGCTTGAGATTATGTGTCCTTATCATTTCATTGTTGTGATTTTCTTTCTTTTTAAGGTGACTACAGATAACTCTGACAAGGCAACACTGCCTGTTCCTAGATGAGTTAGTACGTCAAATCACATCATCACACAAAATAAGCCTTACCAGGATTATATAATTACAAAAATCTTCATTTATTGAATTTTGATCAAAACCAGCTATTGAGGACCTTTATGACCCTAGCTGACCTAGCTGAGCTTGAGGTATGTGCTTTATTGAATTTTTATGGACCTATAATTTGCTAAGGATTTAGCTTTTTTGCTTCCTTTGGAATTTATCTTTTAAAGTAAAACATAAAAAAGAAATTTAAAAGTTTCGCATGAACATCGTCATTTAAAGAGTTTTTCGAGCTCTGTGCCAACCCTTCCACTAAAAATTGTCAAATTATTTAGAAGTCACATTTGGCTACATAATTACCAATGGAGACTGGAACACTTCAATAATTACCCTTGCTCACCCCAGACTCTCGTGATCGTGGCAGTACATAAGGTCTCTACCTGGTAATGCTATCTGTACAAACACGTTTCTTGTGTTTGTACATATGGCAATGTGCAATGGCGTTGGTTGTCATTTTGGAAATTTTGCTCTGTTTTTTTTTTTTAATATAGGGTTTAAAGGACTTAATCATACAAATACGTTGTAAATACTACAAGAAAAAAGTTTTTGATTGCTTATCAGAGGCAACTTTATAGCATTGCCTATATTGAAGGTCTTGCGGCTCCACTGTTCTATTTTACCCCCTGGGGCACTTTGTATCGAAGGGGTCATCGTATAAACTTCAAAGGTCGCTCATTCAATTGGAAATCGAGTTACGTATATCTTTTACTAATAAAAACATTCGTAAAAAATTAAAAGTTCTAGTTGCCTTTTCAAGTAATCATAAAATCAAAGGGCAACTAGGCCTCTTCCCCCACTCCTTTTTTTCTCAAAATCTTTCGATCAAAACTACGAGAAAGCCATTTAGCCAAAAATAATAAATATGCAAATTTCGTTTTAATTATTCATCTGCGGAGAGCCTTAATCAAAACATATATTGATTAAAAAACATTCAGAAATTAAATAAATAAAAAAACAAGTTTTTTTAACTGAAAGTGAGGAGCGACATTAAAACTTAAAACGAACAGAAATTACTTCGTATATGAAAGGGGCTGCTTTCTCATCAACGCCGCCCTCTTTACGTTAAAGTTTTTTACTGTTTTAAAAAGTAGAGTTGAGAGAAAGAGTCAAAGTTTAGCTTAAAGAGGGGGGTGTTGATGAGTAAGCAGCCCCTTTCATATACGGAGTAATTCCTGTTTGGTTTAAGTTTTCATGTTGCTCCTTACTTTCAGTTTTAAAAAGCTTGTATTTTTTATTTAATCAATACAAGACACTAGGCACATGAGAGTGCTGTTATTAATGTTATATAAACGTCACCATGTAGTAATGTATATAGTTAATTTACAAGTGGAAGTCACAAAGGATAAATACCTTTTTGGTAGTCATTAAGTTACTAGATTTTAGGATCAGAACATGAGGGGAAGAATATGAGAGCAGTTTAATCTGAACAGTCCAAGAATTTGGCAATACAAACAAGAGCTAAGAGCTCATATGGCACTTGTGACGAGGCGAGAAGAGCCAAGAGTTAAGAGATCATATGGTATGAGCTCTAACAAAACTCTATGAATCAATAGATTGATTTAAAAAGGAAAATAAGAGGCTTAATGCCGGTCAAGATTTAAAATAAGAGCTCTGAGTCACAAAGTTTTTCTAAATATCAAAATTCATTAAGATCCGATCACCCACTCTTAAGTTATAAATCCCTAATTTTTATCCTCTCCCTTTTGCCCCCCGGATGGTCGAATCTGGGAAATGACTTTATCAAGTCAAATTGTGCAGCTCCCTGACACGCCTACCAATTTTCATCGCCCTAGCACGTCCAGAAGCACCGAACTCACCAAATCACTGAACCCCTCTCCCCAACTCCCCCAAAGAGAGCGAATCCAGTACGATTCTGTCAATCACGTATCAAGGACATTTGTTTATTCTATCCACCAAGCTTCATCCCGATTCCTCCACTCCAAGTGTTTTTCCAAGATTTCCCCCTCTAACTCCCCCCAATGTCAAAAGATCTGGTCGGGATTTGAAATAAGAGCTCTGAGACATGAATTCCTTCTAAAAATCAAATTTCATTACGATCCGATCATCTATTCATAAGATAAAAATACCCCAATTTTCATGTTTTCCAAGAATTCCGGTTTCCCCCTCCAACTCTCCCGAATGTCACAGGATCTGGTCGGAATTCGAAATTACAACTCTAAAGCACAAGATCCTTCTAAATATCAAATTTCATTAAGATGTGGTCACCCTTTCGTAAGTTAAAAATACATCAATTTTCAAAATTACCCCCCCCCCAATTCCACCAAAGAGAGCAGATTCGGTCCAGTTATGTCAGTCACGTATTTTAGACAGGTTTCTATTCTTCCCATTCAGTTTCATCCTGATCTCACCGCTTTAGGTGTTTTCTAAGATTTCCAGTCCCCCCAACTGCCCCCCCCCCCATTACGCTTGATCCGGTTGAGATTTAAAATTAGATATCTGAGTTACGAGGTCCTCCTAATTATGAAGTTTCATGAAGATCCGATCACTCCTTCGTAAGTTAAAAATACGTCATTTTTTCTTATTTTTCAGAATCCCCCCCCTCCAATTGAGTGGATCCGTTCCAATTATGTAAATCACGTATGCAAGACTTCTGCTTATTTTTCCAACCAATATTCATCCAAATCCCTCCAATCTAAGCGTTTTCCATCATTTTAGGTTTCCCCACCCCAAACTTCCCCAATGTCACCAGATCCAGTCAGGATTTAAAATAAGAGCTTTGAGACACGATATCTTCTAAATATCAAATTTCATGGAGATCCAATCACCCGTTCGTAAGTTAAAAATACCTCATCTTTTCTAATTTTTTAGAATTAACCCCCCCCCCCCCCAATACCCCAATGAGAGCGGATCCGTTCTGGTTATGTCAATCATGTATCTAGGACTCGTGTTTTTCCCCACCAAGTTTTATCCCGATCCCTCCACTCTAAGTGTTTTCCAAGTTTTAGGTTTCCCCCTCCCAACTCCCCCCCCAATGTCCCCAGATCCTGTCGGGTTTAAAATAAGAGCTCTGAGCCACGATGTCCTTCTAAATATCAAATTTCATTGAGATCCGATCACCCGTTCGTAAGTTAAAAATACCTCATTTTTTTAATATTTCAGAAACACCCCCCCCCCCAACTACCCCAAAGAGAGCGAATCAGTTCCGATTATGTCAATCATGTATCGGGGGCTTGCGCTTATTTTTCCCATCAAGTTTCATCCCGATCCCTCCACTCTAAGTGTTTTCCTAGATTTTAAGTCCCCCCCAACTCCCCCCAATGTCATCAGATCCTGTCAGGGTTTAAAATAAGAGCTCTGAGACACAATATCATTCCAAACATCAAATTTCATTAAGATCCAATCACCCGCTCATAAGTTAAAAATACTTCATTTTTTTCTATTTTTCCGAATTAACTGGCCCCCCCACTCCCCTCCCCAGATGGTCAAATCGGGAAAAGGCTATTTCTAATTTAATCTGGCCCGGTCCCTGATAGGCTTGCCAAATTTCATCGTCCTAGCTTACCTGGAAGTGCCTAAAGTAGCAAAACCAGGACTTTAGGTTTCCCCCCTCTAACTCCCCCCAATGTCATCAGATCCGGTCGGGATTTAAAATAAGAGCTTTGAGACACAATATCATTCCAAACGTCAAATTTCATTAAGATCTAATAACCCGCTCATAAGTTAAAAATACTTCATTTTTTCTATTTTTTGCGAATCAACCGGCCCCCCACTCCCTCCCCCTCCCAGATGGTCAAATCGAGAAAATGACTATTTCTAATTTGATTTGGTCAGGTCCCTGATACGCTAGCCAAATTTCATCGTCCTAGCTTACCTGGAAGTGCCTAAAGTAGCAAAACCGGGACGGAGAACACTTTTTAAAAGGCCTGGGAATATTTGAAAAGTGCCTTAAGCTTGGTAGAAGAAAAAAGGGTTTGCACAGGAACTTTCGGAGTGATAGATCATGAAAAAAAGTAAAGGAAGTAGACGAGGCATTAAAGCAGGAAGTAATAGGTTTTGATAGAGAGGCATTGAATAAATTTACAGAGTATCCTGAAAATGAAGACCGACAGGAAATTAGAAAGCCATTGTCTTTGTATGTTAAGAAAGTGATTATAGGTAGACTGGGTGAATTTGTCACAGATAAAGATAGAAACAGGACATCATTTAGTGACAAATAAGAAATAAAGAAGCATCTTTCAAAACAAGAAAAGTTTATTTTGTGAAAAGTCCTGACATGTTTCTTTTTTTCTAAATTAAAACTTTCGATTATGTGATTTATCTAAATCTATGGATATACTTTTAAATCAATAATTGATAATGACTGAATGATGAAGTGATTAAGAAAGACTGTTGATGTGATTGTCGCTGTTGCTGTTGACTCATGATATGATCGTCATGTGGTGACCTTTTTAAGTAAACAGAGAGATCGTGACACAACAAAGAGCGTTTTCTACAATTTTCTACCACAAAACGTCACCTTTCGATTAAACAGGGTCAAAATGACGGGGTGTAAACATTCGAAGATTCCAAATCGATTTGTCACGATTTACAGCCCTCAACTTAAGGCTCACAGCCCCAACTTTATATAGGAGAAACTTGACTTTTTCGCATGATTAGTAAACATCTCAGCACTTAGTTCTATTTTTTTCTTTTCTGCGATGGCTCGGAGGTTATCGCAAGATTGGTTTTTAATAGCTACCAAATGAATAAAATTATTCATTTTTAAACATATTTTGTTTGTTTCCAATTTCCATTAAAATAAATGAATATCTTATTTTAAAATTCTCAAAGATACCGGTGACTTTAGTAATATGACAAAAGTTGCACTTTGTGGGTAAGTTTATGGAAGGTAGGAAGAAAAAATCTATGCTTAATGTCGTATTTTAACAAAAAATCCTGTTGACTTTTTCGGTTTCA
The DNA here is from genome assembly GCF_032884065.1 of Artemia franciscana. NCBI lineage: Eukaryota > Metazoa > Arthropoda > Branchiopoda > Anostraca > Artemiidae > Artemia > Artemia franciscana. The sequence goes on along the minus strand of NC_088867.1, from coordinate 17,337,624 downwards.
TCACCTAAATTAACCAAAGATCTTTGTGTATAGTTTACTGGGCATGTTTGAAAATATGAAGTCGAGCCAAAATTGATTTAAAAAGAGACATTTTCTTAGAGCGAAACAGATATATCTACGTAGTTTAGGTATATCAACTTCTTCTAGCCCATCGTTCTTGGGGCTAAATGAAAGCAGGTCGTCCCAGACTGGGACTGAAAAAGTGTCACAAGAAAAGATTAAAAGGAAATTAAAAAATCATGACAGAAGGTAAAGAGTAAAGCATTGTATAGACTAGTATGGATGTAGAGCATGCGCATACTTGTTTATCTCGGGTTGGGGGGGGGGGCTTGAGGCTACGGTGAATCATTAGTGGTAGTAGTAACGCATAGTTGTGTAAATTTCCACCTAACTAATTCAAATAATTATATTCCATTTTCATATTCCTTGGCACTTTAAGATTACATGAGCAGACACCTCCTTTATTCCCAAGTTGATTTATTAAAAACAAATATTTGCTGACTAGGTGGAGAGCTTAAATGTATTTACTTTTAAGAAATTCAAATGTTTATTGTTTCTCATCTTAAAGCAGATCTAAGATAATTACTTTCATAATCCTAAGGATGAATATATTTATTATGCGGAAAAATTGGCAAGGGATTGTGATTGGATTTATGGATTTTGCCAAATTTTGTCAAAGGAAGAAGCAAACGTTTAAAAATATTATTAAAGACCTTTATATTATTAAAGGGTATTTTTAAAGGGTTTTGTATGGGTTTTTTAAATATAAAAGGTATTTGGGTATAAAAATATTATTAAAAATAAATGGGTGTTAGAAAGAAGCAGAACGCCAACATTAATTTAAAGCGAATTTCGACACAACTATATGTGATCAAACGACAAAATTAATGCCTATTTGTAATAATTGTAATGTTCACACAAATGTTTTGGATGGGATGCACGATTTGAACATGATTTTGTTTTGAGAGGGAGGGAGGTAATCAATAGTACCAACATTTTCTAATACTGCTGGGGCAATAGCATTGTTTCTGATGGGGGGTAATGAAATATGCTAAGATGGGACATGAAAAAGAACTTTCTATATACCACTGATGGGGCATGGTAATGATCTCTGTGTATGCAATTGAATGAATTACCCGACGAGCTTGAGCTAGCTCTTTGAATGGGATTGGCACCCAGCGACCATGACCTGATCTAAGCATGTACCATTGAGTGACAAAAGACATTAATTACTATCTCCAAAGAAATGAGAATAAGATTGTTTTGTTGAATATCAAAATTAATAGTTTCCTTCTTCTTCTTTTTACACAAGCTTAATAAGTGTACGAAACATTTGACTGGTCTGGGGATTGAAACTGCAATTTTCTCTTCATTAACACTGACGAATTAAACAACTCATCTATTAACCTATTACCCGAAGTCTCCTTTCACTACTATCAAATAAAAAAAAAGATTTTTCAACTAAAAGCAAGGTTCAGCATTAAAACTTAAGCAAAACAGAAATAATTCCGTATAGAAAGGGTTTGTCCCCTCCTCAATACCTCGCTCTTCACGTTAAAGTCCTTTATTATTAAAAAAAAGGCTTTATATCGTTCTAATTAAACAACCTTTGTTTTTCAGTGTTCGTTCTTAAAGAATTGGGACAAAATTCAAACTTTTTTAAAGAGCGAGTGTAAACAGCAAGGGGTAAACCTCTTCCATAGCCGTAGCAATTTCTGTTCGTTTTAAGTTTTAATGTTGCTCCTTCCATTCAGTTGAAAAAACTTATTTTACTATTTGATTTCAGATCGTTTTTTTAAATTTTTCCAGGATCTCCGGCTGCATCTCACCGAAAAATAATACCCCCTCCGCCCCCCACGGAAAAATCCTATATATTATTCAATAACAATGAAAATTTACCCACGACAATTACCCTTAATATCTCCATGCTTAAAACTGAGTCAGCAAAGTAGGACAAATAAAAAGAAATTCATATTTGAATTCTGGCAAACTCCTCTAGTGTGAAATTTCCCCTCAAATTTCACCCCCGGAACCTTCCCTCTCAATGTAGAATTCGAACAGTAAAAAAACTCCCTAGCATAAAAATCTCCCCATCGTAAAAATATATACATATTTATCAATAGTAAATACTATACGTACACAATGGGCAAATTTTATAAACTAAAGACCTTTCCCCAGGAGCAGTGGGTTTTTGTCTTTCTGTACCTGTCTCTGTGAATGGCTGTTTCCTTCTCTCTCTCTCTCTCTCTCTCTCTCTCTCTCTCTCTCTCTCTCTCTCTATATATATATATATATATATATATATATATATATATATATATATATATATATATATATATATATATATATATACAAATATATATATATATCTCTCTCTCTATCTCTCTCTCTCTCTCTTTCTCTCTCTCTCTCTCTCTCTCTCTCTCTCTCTCGTGGGTGTTTGCTTGTCCCTGTATCTGTATTTGTCTGTTTGTATGTATTGACCTGTATGTTTGTCTCTGTCACTCGATTTACTAAATATATTTAATCATTCAAGAAACTCGAGTTGTAGTTTTCATAAAAAGGAATTTACACGGTTAAACTACATGTGATTTATTAAAAATATTTGATCATTTAAGTAACTTGGTTTTTAGTTTTGGCAAATAAGAACATACCTGGCTATGATACATCTGATTTATTAAAAATATTTGATCATTTAAGGAGCTTGGGTTTTGGTTTTGACATATAAGACCACACACTGTTAAGATGGATCTGATTTATTAAAAAATTTGATCATTTAAGAAACTTCGGTTTTAGTTTTGACAAATAGGAAAAAACATGGTTAAGATACATCTTATTTATTATAAATATTTGATCAAATAAGAAACATGAGTTTTAGTTTTGACCAATCAGAACACATACGGTTAAGATACATCCGATTTATTGAAAATATTTGATCATTTAGGAAACTAGGATTTTAGTCTTGACAAATAAGGTCACAAATGGTTAAGATACTTCTTATTTTTAAAAAATGTTTGATCATTTAATAGTTTGGCTTTAGTTTTGAAAAATAAGAACATAAATTGTTAAAATACATATGATTTTATTGATAATATTTCAGTATTTAAGAAACATTAGTTTTAGTTTTTGAAACAGGGAACACACATGTATCATTGCTTAAAATATATACGACTTTATTCATTTCGGCTTTGTCCATACCTCAATACTAAACAATACATTTCAATAGGATTTATTCTATTATTTACCTCATAGGGCTATCGCATCATCGCTTAAAATAAATATAACTTTATCAATTTCGACTTTATGCATACCCCACTACTAATCAATACTTAAAAAAAATGGAAGTAAAAAAATTAAAAAAATGTCACTACAAATATTATTTTTCTAATAAGAAAAATCACTATTAACATATTTATAACAACTTCATTTGGTATTTCGAAAATATTACAAGCGATATTTTAAGTTTTAAGTATATTTTATGTAATTTTAAGACATGTAAAAAAAAGTAGAAAAAGTTCCTAAGTAAATAAATAAAAAATTAAAGTTAAAAAAAATTATAAGAAATTTAAAGTTAAAAAAAGTTAAGTACAAAAAAGGGGTAAACAGTTGGGGAAGGGCATTGGGGTTTAGGAGATTGGTTCATAGATGACCAAGGGCTGTTGTAGGATTGCTTAAAATATATAACATTTTATTAGTTTCAACTTTATGCATACCCCAATACTAAACAATATTTTCAAAAGACAAAAAGTTTATTCATATAATTGTGGTGACTTGAATATTAAGCATTATAATAACATGACATTGCTTTTATTCCGCGAAGATGGAATATTTGCTAATCCTTTCCTGACAGGAATATGTAGGTCATTCACTCAAAAGCGTAGGATACCTTTCTGGGCGGCTGGTTATGTAAGTAGGTCAGTGCTCTAGTTTAGTATAGGGAAGCTTTAGTGCCCAAATAAGGGTGTATAATCCGTACCCATCTTTAGTATACCACTAATATTCACACTTTCATAGTTTCGCTGAGGGAATTCTCGCCTTTTCATTTTTCTCAAAGAAATTCAAAGTTCTTCAGTTTTTTGTTAAGAATATTCACTTGTTTTCAATTTTTTTGGAGGAATTTACCATTTTGCAACGTTTGTCAAGCAAATCCTCAATTTTCCATTTTTTTTTTTTTTTGTCAAGAAAATCCACCGCTATGTGATAACATATTGTCAGGATTTTTAGAGTTTGACCCGGATAAAATTGTAATATAAACGAAAATTGTACCAAAATGATCGGAAAAAAATCTATACAATATACTAAAAATACCCAAAAATTCGATTGATGCGAGTACCCGAAAAACAGGGGAAATTGGGAAAACTGCCGAATATACCCAGAAAGTAGTTCAAAGTGATATCGATCATCACAGGTGAGTATTTATGACATCTGAGGACCCAACCCCAGTCAGCTGGGTTGAGGTCAGCTGGTTCCCCTTTCCAATGGGATACCGGGAGGCCCACTTGCTGGGAGTGGAATGAAGCTCAGCTTTGGTTGGCGGAAGCCTTTCAGGCTTAACAAACGCCCTAGCATTAGACGAAGAAACTTTTTCCAAGAAAATTCGATGTCGTAGCTTAGTGAGATCTTCGTTTGGTCGTACTTTATGCAAGCTGAAGAGAAGATATTCACCCGATTTCATAGTTTTTGGACGATGATTCATCAAGAACAGTTTGCTTTCCAGGTCCGAAAACTCGTGAGGTCGTGTCACATCCCAAGAGTGCGTGCCCTACCAGAAGCAGCCTGGATACTTCTCCCATTTTTTTTGCACTTCTTTGAGGCACCAGAACCGTGTTATCGCTTCTTTTGCTTTCGTTGACGATTCGAAGTAAGGTGTTTTTGCATTAGGTGGGAGGTGATACAAGAGTGGAATCAGAAGGTCAGTATCGTTGCCAAGAACTTTTGTTTCAGAGTTTTATGCTGTCGTTACGGCAGTCTTCACGATTATATAGTCAGCATCGTCCTTCGCATAGACAACTTCAAATCCTTTGGCTCTGAGTTTTTCTCCGATGTAGCTTATAATTCACTGTTTGTTCTGAGAGTTGCTTAAAAACTCTTACTTCTTTTTCTGGAGCTTCATCCCTAAACTGAAATCGATCACTTGATGATGGCTTTCCTTACACTGTCGGCTGTGCGTAGCATCTTTCGTGGTTGGACCTGCGCTGTATCCATCGAAAACAACAGTAGGGGAGGTACAACGTCGAGTAACGAAACTACCATAGCTGTCACAGATTGAATCATAAGTATCACCAATCTTCCAAGATACCTGCTGAAGCAACCAACCTCCATCAACTACAGTGACACGATCTGACACTGACAGGTGGTGAATCGAGTCCGTTTTCGCTTCTTTCTATATTGCTTTCGCTAGTCCACTTTCTTATTCAACGATATTGCCTTCGAAAGTGCAAATTTCACCTATAATAGCTGAAGTTTTATAGTGTGATCACTGTCAAGCGGTTGTTTTCGTTATGTTTAGCAATTCAAATGGTTGTATGGATCACAGTTTCTGTGATTCAAGAAAGTAAAAGTTTGGTACTTAAGCGAGTTATTTTGTCCATAGGCCTACTTATTAGTCATTACCAGCTGGCTCAGGAGTTAGGCCTCCCTTCGCCTTTTCCATTATTTCCTCCAGTTTTGTTCGGTTTTCATGGTTCTTGCTTTCTTTCCTTCATTTTAGGTGTCAGTTCCGTGATCACTAGATAGGAAACCCCCAGAAAACACATTTCAAACTGATTTCTACCCTTGACTTCAACTGTCCCTTTTCTTCTCCTCTTTCCCCCTTTCCCCCGTTATGGTAGGGCTCATGTTCCTTATTTCATTTTAGATGTCAGTTTCGGGACAAGCAGATAGAAAGACCCCAAAAAACATATTTCAAAGCGCTTTCTACCCCTACCCTGTATTTTTAAATGTTTCCCCCTCTTCCCCCTGTTCCCCCTGTTTTCCGTAGTACTTTTATTCTATGCTGAAGTTTAGATGTCAGTTTCGTGATCAGCGTATGGGAAAGCCATAGAAAACTCGCTTTGAACTATTTTCTGGGTATGTTCGGCAGTTTTCCCAATTTCCTCCTTTTCCCCTGTTTTTGGGCACTCGTCCCACTCGGATTTATGGGGTAATTATATTATATTGTACAGAATTTATTCTGATCATTCTCTTACCATTTTCATTTATACTGCAATTTTTTCTGGGTTCGGCCCTTTTTTGAGCTAAAAGTCCTGGACTAATAACTTACTTTATCTTTCGTTAAAATTAGGCTTAGTTGGCACGGCAGCTTAACCATTGCTAACAGTTTAAGAAGGTCAGGGGAAGTTAGCTCTTGGTAGCTAACATTGGTCTTGGTGGTAAAAGTGTCTAAAGCGTACAATGTGGGTGCGGAGGGAGCAATATATGTCCTCCTATTACAAAAACTATGCACTTTAACTGAATATGGAAGTTTTAAAACATAATTGAAAGCATTTTAAAAGTGGTTTAGATTTCATGCAAAGAGCAACTGACGTAGGCCAAAGCCTCCTCCGCATTTAAGAAAACCTTAATTTGAGAAAATACATCGAAATGAGCCCTTATTCTCTAGAATCGTCACGAAAAATTTAAATGGTACATAATGATTGGGTATCAGTGTGGCGGAAGCTAAATATGATGCTGAAAAAGAACAAAAGTATTGTTTTAAAAGCAAGTTTTGACAAAAGAAAAAAGAGAACAAAGTTTAAACTTAAAACGATAAAAAGTATCTTTTCAATGAGGGGGAGAGGGGCTGCTGCTCCATTCAAACCTCCTATTTTACGCTAAAGTTTCGCCTTTTTGTCTCCCCGTGCTTAATTTCAACGCTTCAGCAATGAATGTTGTAAGCTTTACGGTTACGATAAATTCTAAAGTTTAGAATGAAAGGGTCGATTTATTTATATATCCTCTTAACAATGGAGTTCTTTGTTCAAACTATTCTAGAAATTCTGAAAAATCCGTCGAGAATAATAGGTTGAGTCTATAGGACTGCAGCTATTTTGACGATGTGTCGTCTCCGAGAATAGATTGAGGGGTAGTACTCTCGTAAAACTGAAAGCCTAGTAACGAGTCAGTATTTTATCGAATATTCCTCAATAGACAGTTATTCTGTTCTTCGGTCTGTTTTGGTCTTTCTAATATCCATTAAGCTATTTTATCTATTTTTTTGGGGGGGGGCCTCTCAAGAATGGTGTGAAACTAGCCGGGATAAATGAGTCTGAGGTAAAGAGCCGAGATTGCTTAGGCAGGACGTCAACTCTTGTTGATACGATTGTACCGTCAAGTTTTGTTAACCATGATGAAAGTTCTCAAACAAGTGGTGGTCTGACAATTTATTCTATCCGGTTCTAAGGTGGCCCAAATACTTTTTATGGACTTGAGTGGAAGGTAATGGTCCTCAGTCTGCCACAATTGGACTGTTTTTTTTTAAACCCTGCCAATATTAATAATTTAATAAAACAAAATTGTGATGTGAACACTTGCGCCGTTCAAAAATAACAATGTTGTTGATATTTTGACCGATACATTATAAACAATTTGAATTGAACTTCATAAGCGATTTAGTTTCTCGTTTTCTAAGGATAAAATAAATGTAACTAGGTTACATAAAATTTGTTTCCTTAGGTAGGATAAAGGTATTATTGAGTCAGTGAGTGGATTCATGATCTATAAGGAAGCTTTGACAGGGCATTAATAATAAAATCATGGTGGGAAACTTTGTGACTAAGACTGTTAGGTATTAGCCATAGTCCTAAACGCCAGTTTAGAACCGACTAACAGAGATAGTAGGGACTCAGATGAAGTTACGAGTTATGATTATCGAAGATTTATGTTGACCTGTTATACTTGAAGAAACAGGTGAAACATCTAGGGGTGATAATTGATCACTAGCTGAAATGGAAAGCTACCCTGAAAAAGAAAGGTACAGCTTTCCTAGGTCGATTTCAATGCATGTTGGGAAATAGATGGGGCTTGTATCCTAAATAGATCATAAATTCATTTGTGTAGTCAGACAAATATGTCATATGGAATAGTGGTTCGTATCAGTTCAACTTGAATTGCGAGCCATATAACCCTCTTAACAAGGGTCCAAAGGCTGGCATACCTAATGATTACATCAGCATATCATGGAGCCACAACGGTATCCTTAAAAATTATCTTGGGACTTCAACCCATAGCAAATTTTCCAAGGGAAGAAGCAATAAAAAGTGCTGTCAGATTGCATATAAATGGTCAGAGGACCAAAGACAGCAGATACAAAATGAAAAAAATAATGGACAAATTGATATCTATAGCTCATTGCCTCAATGCTGGCAGGTACAGATGCCTAAGGGTAATTTCATCCCGACAGTAAACCGACAGGCAATTCAAAACTGTAAAAGGGTTCGTCATATCAAAAAGAAAAGGATTCGTCATATCCTTATGACGAAATGGAGAAGGAGATAGAGCTTCTTAATCAATTAATGCGATAGCCTGACAGTTCACGTTTTGATAGAAAATCGGGGATAGGAGTATTGATATACTCAAATACTCCTGAAATGGACAAGGAGATAATTAGTTATCACCTGGGAGAATCTGAAAAACTTTATCTGGCTGAAATGTGTCGAATAAAACAGGCGACTGGATGTGTTTGTTTCCTTTTTGTCAGCGTCTTCCAGTCGCCTGTTTTATTCGACACATTTCAGCCTAAAAAAGAAAAAGTGCCGGCAAAAGAAGGATTTAAAATATAACCTAACCTTATAACATCCCTCAATTATCAGCCCACTGCTATCATAAAACATAGAATTTGTTGACGAGGGAGGAGGACTTAAAAAATCTTGTGTCTAGACAGAGCCGTTTTGTTTTCAGGGCGGTTACAACTAAAATTCAGACGTTGGGGCTTATACCCCCTACACTCCTCCCTCCTGGGTACGGCCTTGTGTCTTGACTGCTAAACTGTATTTCCTTGCCATAGCTCTCCGGTGATAATAACGCCTATTTGCTCTTTCTCATCTGCAACATAACCTGAAATCTAGTCTTTGGTGCTTTTTAATAGCAAAATAAAAAAATATTATACTTCTAACTTTTATTCTATATCGGCAAGACAAAAATAAATAGAAAATGACACAGTATATCACTAGAATCCTCACGCCGTAGGGCCATCTAAGTACCTATCCATGAATTAGGGTTGTCTAAATAGCCAACAACTGAAAACCCTGCTATCAGTTTCTAGTACTATTATTTGCATTAATGTGAAATCATAAGGCACAAACAAATCCCAATTGATTTTATATACAATCATGACATTATATACATTAAACACACCATAAAAAGGACCGCTGATAGATCATAATAATTGAAAACAATAAAACAATATTAAAACTGCAATAAACACTATCAGTAATACGAATAGGCACTAGGAAGCCCCTCCAAAGGATTATTGAAATTTATTAACATTAGAAAGTTTTTAAATTGCCTTAAAACCAATTTAAGAGCTGATTTTAACGTCAATTCCTTTTTTAATACCTTGGTTTGCCTTTATTAATTTTTTCAAGAAACCATTTCATTTCATTTTAATATTTCCGACGATATAAACTAGTTATATGGTAAAACAATAAAAATAATCTAAATTTCGATTTTATAATCGGCTTTTCTTAGTATTTTCTACTGTATTTTACAATTTTAACATTGAAACTTTTTTTGGATTTTGTTTTTGTTTATTAGTTCAAAAAATTCATCGGATTGGTCTTAGCAATTTATTTATTTATTTTTTTTTTTGCATAGCCAGTAAAGTCAATCAGTCCAGCACATGTAGATTTTTTAGGTTTCTACAAAATGTTAATTGACTGCATGTTTGTATTGTACAATAAGCAGCAGGCTAAGTTATTGCAAATTAGGATATCTAAGGCATTATGTTTTGTACTACCTGATCATACCTAAGGCATAATAATGAATAAATATTATATACTCTTTAAAATATACTATTCTGTTCAATAGAGTTTAGCGTTCGGCTGCGTTTTGTAAATTCTCTGCTTTGTTCTGAAGAACTCTCTATTTCAGAAAATCTTACAATCTTCTGTGTAGTTTTACGAATAAAAGGTGAGAACAGATGTCTGATTTCCTCTGACCAATAGGAAAGGGGGCATGTCTTTTGTTAGAGTTTCCATCCATGACATATAAAGAGCTGCAGATACGACTCCTCGTTTTGGTATTGGTAATGTCCTAAAAAAAATGTCGGTTAAAGTGACTTTTTACTGGCGAAGCATTAAAATACTTCAGGTTAGTGCTTATACACAGTTTTGTATATAATACACTGTTTATGATACATGAAACATACACAGTTTTGAAAGATGTTGATTTAATAGGAATTGAGTGTTTTGGGAAAATTCTATGTTTATACAAAAAAAATACCTCGTCCTACCAAGATGGGTAGTCTAAAGGGCCCTCTATGGCAAGGAAAAATATCATTGAATGGTTAAAAAATAAGATTTTATTTTTATAAAAATAAGATTTTATTTTTATAAACATAATATGTTTATTATGGAGTGTTATAAGGTTATGTTTTGTTTCACTTGTGTGAGTAAAAAGACATTATGTAGTTAAAACAGTTTAAGGTAACTCCTCATTCATGAATTTTATTCAAAAATAGTTTCTATTCAAAATAGGTTATGTTTGATGAATAATAACATATGCTTTTCATTTGCTATTCTATAGAATTGATAGACTGAACAGACCTCCCCCTACTCCCCCCCTTTGGCTACCATTCAAAAACGAAAAGCCAACAGGAGACTCTTTGACGGTTCTCATAGAAAAAATTCGATGTTTACAGTTTTTTTTTTCAAGTAGAGTTTGCAGAAGAGGTTTTTTCTAAGTATCATAGACGCTACTACTACCATCGAATGCTCATCAGAACATAAAGCCCCCTTAGGTTGACAAAATCTCTCAATTTTTTTTTTCATCCTATTCTAGTCAGAGCTACACCCTTTGCTCCCTACTAGGAAGTTCTTTAAGAGAAGTATCAGGAGGTTTTCCCCTCTCCTCGACTCGTCCCTTCTTATTTGTTTTGAACAATATATTTTTAAGAGTTTTTGTTTCATTAAAAATAATATTTTTCGTATTTCCATTGAAAAAATTGGAAAAAATGACAAATTTTACCCCTCTAGAAAATACATTATGCAGCCTACCCCTAAGTTTTCTTGGATCGACACCACTGAAGTTCTTCCTTTTTTCGATTTTGTTCTAATTACCCCTTCCTACTCCACTACAGGATGTTCTTCTTTCCGTTCGACCCCAGCTGCAGTACCAAAAAACATCGTGGATGGTATTTCATTTTTGCTCTATACATGAATTGAACAAGTAATTTTAGGTTTTAGCAATTAAGAGTTAATCATTGCAAATAAGAAACCTTGTTTGTCAACGGTTAGGTCAAAAACTTCCGATTACAAGCACTCGTGTTTGGAGTTGTAATTTGAAATTTGTTGCTTTCGTCTTGAATAATAAAAAATATATTTGGAATAGGCAAAACCTTTAACAACTTTAAACCAAAAATATTTTTTTCAGTTTGAAACATTTTGCTGTTGAAAATCACCGAAAATTTTGACTATTTGTTGACTACCCCTCTAGTTCCTCATATCATATAAAATGTGTTTTATCTTAACATAAGGGTACTTGAAGAATCATAGAAGCGTTCTGTATTTAAGAGCATTTGGTCTTGTATTTTAACCTGGCCTGCCTCAGCTTTGAAAATAAACTTAATATTATTTGAGGGTCTGTTCCTCTTGGATTATGGCAAAGCCTTTCTTCTAAACATGCTGCAGCTGGAGTACAAAAAGGATCTTTTTCTGTCAAATAATGGCTTAGCTAAAGTTTCTTAGAGGCTATCAATGATAAAAGGTGACTATACATAAGTAGTTTTCTTGCGAAACTTTTCTGGCTGTCAAGCTAAAATACTTTTAGCTTGTATAAAAATTACTTTCTTGCTTGCTTATCTCCTTCTATCTGAATAGAAGGAGATAAGCAAGCAAGAAATTATTTCTAAAAGCCAAAAATGGCTAAACATTATTAGTTCATCTCCTTAGTCGACGGAGATTGTGTTGTTGTTCAAGACTTGACTAGTTTGGTAAATGAAAAAAGGAAAATTTCACTTTTGCTGTCCATTTTTTCAACCTCTCTTCTCCTTTTCCCTCCCTTTCTCTCTATTTTTAATCTCTCAAAAATACCTAAATTTCTTATCTTTCTTCTTCTTCTCTGTATTCAGCTCTTGGTCTTCTGTACAGCATAAGAATTTTTATTGTTTTTTTGTTGTTCTTTTTTCTGGGCCTGAAACATTAATTTGAAGTTGTTCTGTAAAAACTTTTAATTTCGGATTTTTTTTTATTATTGAATTCAAATGTTCATGGTGCTGAATAGTTTTAAGCCTTTATTTTTTAACTCGGACCAGCCAACAAGAGAAGCTTGAATTAGATAAAACAGTTCGTTGTACCGAGTTTTACACAAGAAAAGACTCGGCCTAATACTGATCAAAACTCTAAAAAACTTATTATAAAGATAAAATGAATAGACAATAGACAAATCAAAGAAAGTGGCTTTTTATGCTGATTTTAAGTATATAAGACTCATTAAATTTCGTTTTACCCATAAAAAGCTAAGAGCCTTCAAGAATTCACCTGATTTTCAAAAAAGGAGGGAAACACCTCCAATAAAATCCAAGTGGTATTGATTAATATCACACCATCAGATTTTGGCATAAGATTTTATCTTATGCCAAAATCTGCAGGCACTTCAACAGGCAAGATTGCATAATGGTCTGGTCACTCACTTCTAGTGAACGCTCCGTTTTTTGGAAATTTCATTAAAAATCATGAATTCAGTTTTTGACATAAGCCGATGCTCTTGAAGGCTAGACGAACACAAAGGCTTGACGAATAGTGTATTGCTGAGTAGAGTAAGATCATCTGCATACAAAATAAAGCTCAAGTAAACAGCTTAGAGAAGGAATGAGCCTCTTATATACCGGATAACGCGATACAATTTACATTTACAAATAACTGGGCTCAAAATAGACACCATCTTAGCACCACATTTTTGCATCACACATTTAGCATCTATTCCAAGCACTCATAAATACCAGGGTATAAATACCAATCTTGGAGAACCAGCACTATCCCATGATTAAGCCCTGATTCTAATAATGTTAACGGGGTTTGGGAACAGATCATCGAATCAAACGTGGCGGAGATGTCAAAACTCCACACATATAAAGTACTATTACAGACAATTTTTTTTTCGAAAGAGGCTTTAGCAACCCATTCGCAAAGCCTAGGTTAAGCTGTTTTAGCCCCACTACCACCTAAGGCTCCCAACTTAAGAAACCAAAATCTTCTCAAACTCATCCAAAAAAAAACTCTCAAACTCAGCGAAAAAACTCTTATGCCAAAAAAAGTTAAAAGATTTTATCTTTTTGGCATAAGAAATATCACAGAGGCGTCTTTATTTGGTTTTTTCCCCAGGGATGATTGTATGGAGCCAGGAGATCAAGAAGATCGGTAGAGTTCATTTGAACTAAAATCAAAAGTTCTAGTACTCTTTTTAAGTGACGAAGAATATTGGAGGGCAAATAACCCCCTTCCCCTGCCAATTTTACCCTAAGATATCCGATTAAAATTTTAGGATAGCCGTTTGATTCAGCATAATTGAAGGTGCAATAACTATTCATTTCGTGATGTAAGCCTTCTATAGTCCCTAGAGAGAGCTATATGTTATGCAATTTGCCTATTGTTCCCATATAGTGCTTGTTATTGGTAAATATACATGTATCATTTTTTGAGGGTGGGGGTTGTGCGTGTGTGTATAGTGGGTAGCGGGGGTTTTATACGGAGAGAATTTTTGAAGGAAATGAAAGGTTCCCGAGGAATTTTTCAGGGGAAATTTTACATTGGCAGTAGGAAGAGGATTCCTTGGCATAATTTGAAAAGGTGTGAGAAATTAGGTTTAAAAAGACAAATTTTTTCAACTGAAAGTAAGGAGCAACGTTAAAACTTAAAACAAACAGAAATTATTCTATATATGAATAGAGTTCCTCTATTCAGCACTCGCTATCACGCTAGAGTTTGACTGTTTTTCCTTATTCTTTGAGAAAAAATACTTAAGCACAAGGACCGTTGAATTTAAATTATGATTTTCTTTAGACTGCTTTAAGACTTAAGCGTAAAGGGCAGGGATTAAGGAGGGGGCAGCCCCCACTCATATACAGAATAATTTCTGTTCGTTTTAAATTTTAATGATGTTCTGTACCTCCAATTGGAAATTATGTTTTCTTCAATTGTTTTAGAAGAATTCGCTATTTATATCCCTAGCTTGCTGAAAAAACAGCTCTCCAAGGCTCATAAGTTTTTGTATTTTTTAAGAGGGTTATTTTCTTTATTTTTAAACAAAAATATGAATTTATATATATCCCATATAAAATCCTGCATTCTGTTCAAATCCAACATATTGTTGGTTTGATTGGTATTAAACGAAAAAAGAAGTTTCGATTCAGACCAGCTAATAAGAATAACTTATTTAAATACTTACATAAATACCATATTTGAGTCCTTAGAGTACTGAAGGAGAAGCTCCCGTAGCCGCATATGTCTATTGCATTTATCCTTCATCGCCAACAGCTCACTTGCCGATATTTTGTTACGATCTAGAAGTTTACAGAAAAGGGTTTGTAAAGAGTAGTTTTGCAGATAAGTAATATTTGTAGCAATTTTACTATCAACGCAAGAACCTCATGGCACCGCACCCAAAATCATTGAGCAATTTGATTTAGTAGGGTTTTCAAAATATGTAATTTGACAGGTTCAAAATTATGAACATAATTATAGTGTAGCCAACATATTCTCAGTGGCTGGACTTTTTTTCAAATTGACATCTATTTTTCTATATCATATGCAACTCTAAAATTAGGTTTTCAGTATTATTTATAAGGGTGATTTTTTTTTTCTTCCTTTACGAACCCTGTTCCCATTTTTAAGCATTGATAACTCACAGAGAGAGACATATATATTTAAAATGTTTTATAATGTGTTCTAAATAATCATTCATACCATAAAATGGTGGTCACAATAACTAAGCACACAAAAAATCAAATTAGAAGGAATACTAATATCTTTTTTCATCGTTAAAAATAATGTTCTGAGGGTATTCCTTGTTTAGGGTGGATTTTCTTTTTCTTGAAAAATATTGTCTCTTTTTTCTTTGAAAAAATGTTTGTCTCCAAAAGCTTCCACGTGGAAACTTAGAAAAAAAATTAAATAGATACTATTTATTTGGTGAAAAACATTAGATAAAACTTTAATTTCAGGCAAATCTAGGGAAAAAGTTAGGAAGGAATACGATAAATATCACAGCATCTGGAAGAGATCCTTCAACAAATTTAACAATCATATGAAAATTTGCCAAGATTACAATCATTGAAAATCTAGATTTTCATCAATGTTATTATGTCTACGCAATGGACATCCTTAGGAAGAAACTATAAGGAAAAGGATTTCCCACAGAACGAAAAAATAAACAACTAAAAAAGATGTAAAAACGGAAAGAATGAAAAATGTGCTCTTCCCCGGTAATGTTCCCTTGAGGTGGTTTTTAGGCAATGCATTACTACAACTCTACACTATATCTGTACATACACAGAAAACTGACATCTGGGTTATTACTTTTATTCTTATTATCCAGTCATTACATAGGCCCTATCCTGGTGAATACAAATATTAATAATAGAAAGGTTTTTCTCCAAAAAATATAACTATATGCTCTCAAGGTTGCCGGCAGAAAATTTCCTGTGGGGGGCAGACACCGAAATGGAAGTGGTGGTCGGGTGACAGGGAACATAATTCAAAACGAAAAATTCCGTAAGAATAAGTTTATTTTTTAATAAAAAATTAATTTTTTTTAAAAGTAGTTTTAGGGAAAAAACTCTCAAACAAAAAGAGCATCTAAATTGGATGAAAAATGAAACAAAATACAGCATATTCTAAACGACAAAGATTCCTGGCCAAGGGATCCATTTATTTAATCAATAATAAATCTAATTATTATTCATTTAATCTTGAATGAAAATCAAACAAAAAACAAAAATACAGAGAAATTTATTGCTTCCGTAGATCATAACAGATGTAGACTTGTCTTTATGCAATTTCCTATGCCTTAGAATAGCTTACAGAAGGAGAATAGATACTCAAAATCATCCTGCCTGCACAGATACCAGCTTTTGATTTCATAAAGGCCATGTAAAATATACCTCTTTAATAAAAGGACAATTCTCCCCTCAAACTTAAATCCCGTAAATTTCAGACATTTAAACAACAAAAATAGAATAGCGAAAGACTTATAACCAGCTGCCAAAGCGACCCTCTTCTCTTTATCGTTCTATTTAACTGAATAAAATGAACAAGTTCAAAAATTTTCCTCACAAGAGATTTTTATCGAATAGTTTATATGAAGAAACTGGAAGTAAAAAGTGACTTGTTCACTTTAGTGAGTGCGAGTGTAAAAGTGAATGTTCACCAAGATTAAAAATGGAATTCTCATGACAATTGCTAAGCCGGCTGTATTTGGCTTTTTATGCTGATTCTAAATATTTAAAATTCTTTGAGTTTATTGTTACCTACACAAAACCAAAAATGTGGGAAAACTTGCCTGATTTTTGAAAAGGGGAAACACCCCCCAAAAAGGAAGCGATCTTACTGAAAATCACTTTATTAGATATTTCATATCAGAAAACCCTAACGTAAAGGTTTCAAACTCCAGTCTTCAATGTATGGATTTTCACTTTTTTTTTCAGAAGAAATATCGTCGATGCATGTTCATTTGTTTTTTTTTTTTTGTTTTTTTTTTCACAGGGGTGATTGTATTAAGCCGCAAGTCCTAGAAAATTGGGAGGGAACTATTTCTTAAGTAAATTTAAAGCTTTCTTTTAAGTGACCAAACAGATTGGGCTTGGGACAAATCTTGTTTCTGTCATTTTGGGGCATCAAACTACAACTTTACCCAAAAGAGGACGAATTTGCAATCAATTTAAAATTCTGAGAAGTTAATAGATTTAAAAGTATTAATAACTATATTGGCTTCCAATTTGCAAAAGAAGTAGTGCCACACGGTGGTAGTACTGAGTTCAACCGAGTTGATTCGCTTTATTTGTAACGAAATTCGGGTAAGTTTGGTGATATTTAATTGCGTATCAGCTATAATAAGGGGGGGGGCTGAGTGAAGTCATTGTTTAGATAGGGGTAATGTATATTCCTAAAAAAAGTACATTTTTATAGACAACGAGCTTTCAAATAAATGTTTGAAGAGGTGGGGGGAGTAGGGATTAATTAAAATGTGTGTCCATACAGCTAAAATGTTACAATCCCATATCTGCTAGCAGAGAGGTTGGAAAGGCAAGGCAGGTCACAATCAGCCCCACCAGGAAATTTCTTTGGGGTGGCAAATACTGCTAAGAACTTAGTTTTCAGGAATTTTAAATGGTAATATTTTTATTTTTCTATTTGTATGAAGTACTTCAATGTATTTCAAAAATGTGCAATGTGTTTTTCAATAAGAAAATACTATGTTAGAGGTTCTGATGGCTTCAGTTATGTAGAATATTAAAAGTCTCTTGAAAGGGTCTACTTTTGTCATCAAACTTACAGTTCATGGTAACGAACTGTAAGTAAGGAGCGACCCAGCTCAACAGTAACCGACACTCTGAAAAAGGAAATTTTGATACCAATAGATACATAAAAGGAACTGGCTTTGTTTCAAAAAATGTGGAATTTTATTTTTGCCTGAAGAAAGATGACAGAAATGTGTTTATAGTTTTTTTTTGCTCTGTTTTTCCAAGGAGTGGTCCTACCGACCCAGTGGACCTAGATCTTTGGAAAAAGGCTCATTCTAACGGAAACGAAAATTTTTAGTGTCTTTTTTATGTGACTAAAATAATTTGGAGGGCAACTAGGCCCCCTATTACTTAACTTTTCCCCAAAGTCATCCGATCACTATTTTGAGATAGCTTTTTGTTTTACGTAGTTGAAAGGCCGAACAACTATGTCTTTGGAGATATATGACCCCCCTTTTCCCCAGGGGAAAATTTTTTAAGTTATGACATTTTCCCATTGTTTTACTTGTTATTGGGAAGTATGCATATATTTTTTTGTTTGGGAGGGGAGGCCAAATTTCATCCTGGGAATATTTTTCTATTGGAGTTGAAATTTTAAACTAGGTTAATTTGGCAGAATTCTTATACAAAATGCCTTTATATGTCTTGCTTTCTCTTTACCGATTCAATTTTACGCGTAGAGATGTTAAGGTAATTGTCCGGGGTAAATTTTCCCCAGGATTGAATTGTCCAGAGCCTATTTCTATGGGGAGTGGGATTTTTCTATGGAGGTAGAGCCCGGTGTCCTGGCTTTATTTAAAAAATGATCAGAAATGAAATTAAAAAAAAAATCTCACTGAAACTTAGGTTCAAGATTAAAACTTAAGACGAACATTGCGTAAAGGGGAGGGGGTGGAATTCTTGAAAGGGGTCACTCAGCAACAAATTAGAACTTATATTTTCCTTATCAAGAGTCAAGATTTATTGGCAGGCAGCTAACAATAGGACAACACACAATTTTTCTATGGTTTTTCCATATTCTGCTCTTTTTCCTTTGATTTCTTTATAATTACTTTATAATCTCAACTTTCCAAGGGGTATACCCCCCTCCCCCCGCCAGTACCCATGTATACTAGCTTGTATTTGATTTAACTATTTGTTATTAGACAGTATATGATACCTATATCAGTAATAATGGCACATTATATGTGGCAAAAATACAATGCATAAACTTAATAAGTTAATAAGAATTAGAAAATTGGTCTTGAAGACGAATGACTAAAGATACACGTATTTTGATTTAAGCGAAATGCCTTCATCAAGCTCAGTCTGTTATTGTATTTGAGATGAGTTTTTGTCGTTACATGAAAAAAGTGGAAACTAATGGTAGTTTCTAAAAAAAATTCACGTCATCTAGCCTTTGGCGTTCCTTCAAATTTTTCAACTTTCGTAATGGTTTTTTTGTAAGAAACTGAGGTCAAACACTTGTTATTACACTAATTTTGCCAATCATTTTGCCCTATAAATAAATAAAAATCTGCCAAGAAACACAAAACGCTAAACGGCTTTGATGGATGTTTTCAAACACTATTGTCAGGCTCTACTCTTGAGGCTCTACTCTTGCAAGTTAATAAAAAAAAAACTAGTTTTTCAACTGAAAGTAAGGAGCGATATTAAAACTTAAAACGAACAGAAATTACTCCGTATATGAAATGGTTTGTCCCCTCCGCAATCCCTCGCTCTTCACGCTAAAGTTTTAATTGTTTTAAAAAGTAGAATTGTGGCAAAGAGTCAAACTTTAGCGTTTAACATGTTAAAAATGATGTTTTGTTGAATGATTATGTAACACAACCTGATTATTTTTATAGTTTCGTCTGATTTTATACCGTTGGCTATATTGCCGTGATACAAACTAAAACAATATTAAATCCCAGAAATCACACTGCTGGCAAGTCTGAAAAGAAAATTAATTTTAGCACCTGAAATTATCCTCCTTAAAATATGAGTTTTAAAACTTTTAGGGGGCGATCATTTCTATCTTAGGACTTGAAAGTTTTTCGTTTTCTTGTTTGTTTTTTTTTAGTCTTCTTGATTTTAAAACTTTGGTTAGCAAAAATTAAGAAGAATGATATGGCTTAGGATTTTTGTGCCGTAAATGTGATTTTTCTGCCTAATTAGAAGCAGGTTACCTCGCCTATGCCGAGTAGAGCCCTTAATCTTTCAAGCGAAGCTACTTATCGGCCTAGATTTGAAGAAAAGATGATTCAAGGCTTGATTTTATTTCTAGAATGGAAGTTAATATCATGAAGAAATGATAGTACTGATCCAGTATCAGCTCAGTCAAAACAGATAGTTTCTCTCCAACTTTTCGTTAGAAAATATCGTAAGATATTGTAGGATAAACACCAAATTGGGCAGGGGTGGAGGAGGAAAAGTCTTACCAATGTTGAAAATATTGACAATAATGATGCAGCTAAGTACTAGCATCTGCTTTTTTCATAGAAATAAAAAACTGCCCAAGTCAAGCTATAGGCATTTCTAAAATCCTTTGTAATATTTGGTTTTACTTTTGAATTCTCAAACATTAAAAATCTTCAAGTGCAGATAAAACTATAAAATCAAAACAAGCTCAAAACACAAACGCTGCACAGATTTTTGGAAACAAATACGGCATGAAATGGGTTCAAGAAAGTTCCAAGTGCATTTATTTAGACGAGAAGCTAATGCTGGACAGGGAAAGAGTCAAAGCTTCAGCTACAATCCAAAAAAAGAATAAAACTGTGGAAGCTAGTCATCTAGATTCTGATTTATTTAAAAATAGACTCTCTTTATTTGTTCGATAAAACTGAACTTGAGCCAGTTAATGAATTTTTAATTTTTGTATGTTAAACAGCGTGTCCTTATCACCCAAAGTACCTCAAATAGTCATGCAAAATAACCGATTTTACTTATTTTGACCATCATGTCCACCCCTTACGTGCCGACCAAACCAATTAAACATTTTAATTGGTCATATGTCACCGAAAATTTCCTAGCCCTATACCTCTACGGCTTTGTATCCTCATCTTGTAAATTATATGAGTAGTTCCTTTAAATCAACTGATACTGATAAAAAAAATTAGTAAGAATGATGGGTAGAAACAGATCTCAGAAAATTCTAAGAAGGGATCTGAGATCAAAACTGCCAAAAAACTTAGTATATACTTGATTTATCATTCGAGGAATGTCTCAATTATCAAAGGAAAATAAATCTTTTATTACTCACCTTCAGATCCACTTGCTTGAAGTGAAGGTTTAATAAGGTCATTGAACCATTGCTTGGTTTCTTCTGAAGGACTTCTATTCACGTCAGTAACGGCAATAACATCCGAGTAATCAATCCTAAACTTGCTCAATAAGGCAGCCATGCTATAAAATAAGTGACTTTACTCTGGGAAATTCGCTGGAACAAAGTTCAATGAGTGAAAAGCTAAGCAGGTTTTCAGTTGAATCGCATGTAGTCCTTGCTGGAATTTGGTGAGCTTGCGCGGAAACCCAGGCGCATACTATAAACGTGAGAACTTTAGATGTGGCAAATTAGAACATTTTACTGTCGAAGTTCATTACTTGGTGTGCCCCTCCCTCGTGACTGCAGATTGTAAAATGGCAAAATACAAACCGTTCTATCTTGTCCAAGCTAGGTTATTAAAACCGTCAGAGGTTATTAAAACCACCAAAGACCAGAAAGAAAGAAAAATCAAGCTAGATATCTAGTCTTTAGCTACGGTGCCCACTCTGAGCCTAATGTAGCTGATGCACATGTCTGCAACTGGAATGATCACGTTAAAGAAGCTTGTACAAGGACGGATAAAGATGTAAATAAGGCTTTTGAAGAGCAGTGCTTATTCCCTGATATTTTCAAGACTCTGAGTAAAACCAACTTATTGCTACCCACTAAAACTAAATCAAAATCCAGCACTGTCAACTCCGACTTCTGCATCAGCATCAACTTTAAAGGAAATAATAAATGAAACTCAAGAGGAACTGATGAACACTAAGTCCAACCTAATGAACACTTTTTGTGTCGTATCAGACACAATGAATGATCACCGATCTTCGGAAATTATGAGCGAAGATATTGTTAAACGAAGTTTAAAATTCTATTTCCCTTGAATATAAAACCAAATTTTAAAAACCGAAACAACCCTTCAAATACTTTATAATGCAGTGAACATACTTGAAAATAACATTTCTAAAATATCATACAGGGTTGAACAGCTTGAGCAGGATACCTTACTTAACACCGAAATTTTCTATGGTGTGAAACCAAACCCAAATGTGGAATTGGTGGATAATCTTAATGAAGTAATAACGCAAAAATTGGGCTTGAAAGATTTCAAACCTCTTAAAAGCTAATCAACTCCGTATGCCTGCTAATCAAACTGGGAGGGTGAAAATTGCCCCCCGTTCTGGAAATATTTTCAAGCTTGGATATTACTCGAAAATTATTTGCAGCAAAAAGGTGAGTTGGCCAAGTCAGGTGTATTTGTGTCTGAAAACCTAACTAAAAGGCGTTGCAATCTATTAAACACGCCCCGAAGCACCTCTGATCCAAGGAGTGTTTGGTCTGATCATGGTAAAGTTCTAGCCCAAGTTCCGGTGAAACTCGTATACGTAAAATAAATTATTTGCATCAATATATTAGTATGTGACTTTTTAATATTTTTCTTGATTTGTAAAATGATTTCCTCAGGTCATTAATTTTCAATTTTTTACAATTTCTTTTCCATGTCCTTTCATTTTTTTATTTTATTTATTTATTTTATTTCATGAATTTGACCCTAGCTTATAGGGGAACCTGAAGAAGTGAAAAAAAACCATGTCTGATATATGCAGAGCCAAATTAGCCATCTTTCATCTTGCTCAAGCCCAGCCAAACGTTTTGCTGTCGATAATATTTTCAAAGCATGAAGTAGACTCATTGACAAGATTGTATTACTTTAGATTTCCTTAGCCTAAAAGGGGGAGATTAAAGCAAGAAACTAAAAAAAAGTTACTAATAGGAATTACGTTTTAAACAGCAATCGCAAATGTTTTGTAATTTAACCTATTTGAAATTTTTAAACATCTTCATTATCCTTCATTATCAAAAAGGAGTAAAACATTTACTAGTGTGTCCATCATGAATTGGGTTTTTCATGACAATTTTTTGTCCTGACAATTTAACAATTTGTTTCAGATTTTCGACGCGCTGACAATCCTAAGAACAAAGTTAGAGACATGAAAGAAAGTAGTGAAGTTACGTTTCATCTACTTTTTGCCAAAGTAACTGAGGTGTATCAAGATTCTGAAACCAGAATTAGAGTCCCAAGATGAGTTCCAAAATAAACGTAGAGGGATAATTGCGGAAGAGAGCAAGAGGATTCTGAAAAGTATTACCCACTTTCGGTGTTCATCCCATTTATGGACTACTTTCTGTAGCAGCTGCGTCGGAGATTTCTTAGTCACAGAAAGTTGCTGGACTCACTGCAATGCCTATTTCTTCGGCACTGTATTTCCCTCGATAAAGAAAAAACAAAGGATATATTGGATAGTATGACTTCTTTTTGATATCTTGATGCATACAGCTATAGGGGAAGTCTGCAAGATGAGTTAGCTTTGCGGAGGAGAATGTGGATATAGTTGGGAAATTTGGGAACAAGATATTTCATAATGTGCCTAAGAAAATATGATAAAAACTTTCCCACTCTACATCAATTTTTGAAGATTGGTGCAGTCACTACAACTACATGCGTCCGTTCTTGTCTACCCTTAGAAGAGTGAAATCTTATGCCAGGAATGCCTCGGGTCAGAAACGGCTTAATAGATTGGGTTTATTATCCATACGCAGAGATATCCCAGTCGATGTAAAAGACGTTTTTGTATAAACTAGCCCACAACAAAAAGGTGGCTTGATTTTATTTTATGATTGCATAATTATTGTTTTGTCTCAATAAAGAATGTACCTTATATTCTAAAATTTTATTTACTCTTTTTAATCCGTACTATCATGCCTCAGCAAATTTATCCATCTCCCCCCAAAATTTATCACTGGATTCGTCCCCTGACTCTAGCAGATATAAAATCTTTCGGCCTGACTTCTTTTCCAAAACACCAATACTTTTATTCCTAAAAATTATTCCTGAAAATTTCATATAGTCTGTTCTTGTTTCTTGTTTTATAGAGTAGGATCAAGCCGCCTTTGTAAAGAACCTTTAGTATTTTTTGTGCTAGACCCTTGCCAAAGAGATTCTGACTAAAGAAACTCCCTGTAACAGCAATTCTTCCAAGGCTTTTATGGGGTTTTGTACTACCCAAAAGAATAGAAAAACCTTATTCAGCAAAGCATAAAATAACAATTTGGTGAAAAAGGCTTTTAACCCTTACTATGTTAAAGCTCGTATATATAGTTATAACATGTCTTATAGTGTAACGAATAAAAGCGACATCAAATAAAAATAAAAATAAAAGTAAAAACTTACCCCTTTTGATCAATATCGATTTCGTCTCTTTTGTTGGCAATACAGAAAATACGAAGTTTTGAGTTCTTCCATGCCTTACGGGTAGTCATAATGTAAGGTAGTAGAACGCTCAATCCTAGAAGTCGTAATCATTAATTCCTCTGCAAATCTGTACTAAACCTTCCTTTACATTAAATATTGTTTAGTTACTATTTTGAACATCTACTTAAAGCATCTAAAGGTGGTAGGCCTATTTTTAGCAGCTTTCTAGAGTCAGTAGTATGAACACAATTAGAAGAAGGTGTGTTAGAAGGAATCTATTTTAGGTTGGTGGGATTAAAAAATGGATACAGAATTGGTGAATTAAATGGAATGTGCAAGGATTATAAAATCAATCGTGAATGATGTAATCAAACTTCTGGGATAATTGACAACGACCGTTTGCCAAGCTCTTCTCAAAGGAAGGATGAACAGGGCAATGTTGATAGGGAAGATCACAGCGTGATTTAACATGCATTGTCCACCTGGTCATCCCTTTGAGAATTAAATTAAAAAACAGGTGTTTTCAACTGAAAGTAAAGAGCAACATTAAAACTTAAAATGGACAGACATTATTACGTATATGTGGGGGATACTTCTCCAAAATATTTCGCTCTTTGCACTAAAGTCTTTTAGTTAAGTTTTTTCGTACTAAAAAAAAGCTTGTCCTAATTAGAATCATTGTCCTAATTAAACAATTATAGTGTTGCAGGAATCGTTCTTAAAGAACTGGGACAGAATTCAAACTTCAGGTTAAAGAGTGAAGTGTTTTGAGGAGTAGCCCCCTTAATATACGGAATAATTTCTGTTCGTTTATTGCTCCTTACTTTCAGTTGAAACTTGTTTTTAATCAATTTCTGGTCGTTTTTTAAATAATTCCAGAAAATCTGGCTACTCCTCTACGGAAAAATCCCTCCTCCCCAAGGATTTATTCTCTAGACAATTAAATCCTGGCAAAAACTTACCCTGGAAAATTACCCTTAACATCTCCACGCGTAAAATTGAGTTGGAAATGAGAAACCAAGACATAAGAGGAATTTCGTATAGGAATTCTGGCAAATTTCCCCAGTGTAAAATTCCACCGTAAAGATTCACCCTTTTGAAACTTCCCTCTTCATGGAAAGTAATCCCCATGGAAAATCCCACCAACAGAAAATCCCCCTCCCCCAAAATGTATGCATACTTCCCATTAACAAATGTAATAGATTTTATTTGCGCTAAAAACCCAAAGGCCATAGCAAAAATATAAACAACGAACAGTTACAAAGAAATTGCACAATTCCTAACATAGTCCCACAGAAATTTACTTCTATGATCATCGTGAGACGATGGAATCGTGCCAAGCTTCTGATAAGCATAAAACAATCCTTTTCACAAACTCTCATCAACCACTCAAAATCATAATCCCCCCTACAAAACACTTCAAGCCTCCAATCACTCAGCTCCTCACATTCACACATCAGGTGTAAATGTGATGTACACTTTCATCTAAACCTCCACACATAGGACAAAAATAAGGACCAGTCTTTGACCTTTCCCTCCCGATAAACTTTTTTCTTTGGCCCAGGGGCAAACTACCAGCCCTCATTTGATTAACAAATTTCTTTCATTTTTATTCAAACCCAACTCAAAAAATAAAACTTCACCCAAATCTCCTTCAACCGACAATAAAGACCCAGTGAATTCAAAAGTGAACGCTGGACCTACCATGCCTGTATTTTTGTGTCTTGTAAAATCTTTTTAACTAATCCACTTACTTGGTTTCCCATATCCTCAGATCCATAGTTGCTCACACCTAAAATTTCAGCCCTGAAAACCGCTTTAACTACTTGGATCTTTTTGATATCCCTAAGCTGACTTCTTCATACCACATTACAACATGGCTTACCTTTTTCGATCCTAAATTCTATATAGCTACTAAATAAATTTTCTTTCGCCTTAAACTTAACACCTTACCATCCCTCCACTAATCTAACCCTTCTGCCCTTAAAACTAAGTTTAAAATCCTCCTCAAAGATAGGCGCTTGAAACCTCTACTGTAGAGCTTTTTTATGTGCTGAATCAGCTGGTGGGATTTTCATTAAAATTATAATACTACTAGGGGGTGTTTTCCCTTTTTTTTAAATAAGGCAAATTATATGGGGCTCGTAACCTTGTATGGGTAAAATCAAACTTAATGAAACTTATATATTTGAAATCAACATAAAACTCTAGTGGTACACTAGTGGTACTCTAGTGGTACTCTAGTGGTAACTTTGATACATCTAGTGGTATCGAAGCTCATTTTTTTAGAGTTTCGTTTACTATTGAGCCGGGTCGCTACTTACTTACAGTTCGTTACCACAAACTTTTTGAAATATCTCAATGAACGGTTTTTGAAAATTATTTTAAAATTGTTTGAAATATCTGAACGAACGGTTTTGAGCATTATTTTAAAATTGTTTGAAATATTTCAACGAACGGTTTTTGAGAATTATTTTAAAATTGTTAAATCATTGTCAGATTGTCAAATTGTTAAATTGTCAGATAAGACCTTTAGTCGACGCAGGTAAAATTTATTAAATACACTCCGTGTCTCTTATTTGTTAATGTTAGACCATCAGTGCCGTGAGGGTCAACTTATGACTCCCTCGTTAGTACTGACATCCAACCTCGTTTCGGGCGACGAGGGTGAATAGAAAAAAACCATATATGCGAGATATTTTAGCCAGAGAAAGGATCGTCTGAATCAGGGTTGCCAAAATTTCTTAGGACCAAATTACCAATTCAGCAAAATAGGAATACCCCAACAGAAGAATGGTAGTTTGGATTTGCAACAAAATTTTCTATAAATCCTTAAATACTTTTCAATTAGCTATTTAACGAATGTGTGATTTAGTTGGTTCTTGGTACATTATTATCAATACTACCATTTGACGCGTCATTGGATGTTATAAGACGATTGGTAGGATTGCATATATTTTTCGGATGGGGAGGGGAGAATGAATTTTCTGCTGGGAGGATTTTCAATTTTCAGGGGAGATTTTACACTGCGTGCATTTGCCAGAATTCATATGTGAAATTTCTTTGTATCTTGCTTTCTCTTTACCGATTCAACTTTACGCGTGGAGATATTAAAGATAATTGTCTGGGGTAAAATTTTCACCAGGATTGAATTTCCCAGAGGATATTTCTGTGGGGAGTGGTATTTTTCCGTGAAGGTGGAACCAGATATCCTGGCGCTATATAAAAAGCGATTAGAAATTAAATTATTTTTTCAACTGAAAGTAAGGAACAACAATAAAACTTAAAGAACAGAAATTATTACATATTTGAGGGGGTCAACCCCTCCTCAACACCTCTCTCTTTACGCTAAGGTTTAAATTTTGTTTCAATTCTCTAAAAACGACTCCTAAAACACGAGGGTCGTTTAATTAGAACAATTAGTAACTTTTTTAAAGTGCCAAAAATTATAGCGTGCAGAGCGAGATGTTAAGCAAGAGGCAACCCCCTCATATCCTAATGACTTCTGTTCGTTGTAAGTTTTAATGTAGATACTTAATTTGAGCTGAGAAAACTTTTCTTATATTTGATGAAGCTTAGAGACAAACATATTTCTAAAGGCAATGGAAAAAGTATGTCAATTAAAGTAAAAAGAAGTATATAAAAATGAAAAGAATAAGTAATTGTAAAAATACACAAAACAATAGCCTATTTACAAAAACTAAGATATAAACTCCCAGCATTCAGTTCTGGGAGTATTCAGTGGGAATATTTAATCCCCAAATTATAATCATAAGTGATGTTATTTCCCTGTAAAGCGAAAATTGTCATCATAAAGATTAGTTTCTTAAGAAAAATTGACCCTCCCTGCTATGGTATGAATACGGAGCAGCAAAGATGCTTGGGCCTAGAAGCATCGAATCTTTAAACCCGGCCCTAAGTAGAACCTTTCAGTATTCAGTTCTGTTTAGCAATGCCGAAGCGTTGGACGGATATTTTTTAATAGTATGGACAGTTTTGAACTTGGTAATCAAACACCAAAATATTTAATGCCTTTAGATTTAGTTTTTGTAAAAAATAACGCATTATCAATGTAGTTTGTAGAAAATTAGATAACAAATTTTAATTAAATATTTTAAATTTAATATTGAATACAAATAAATAATATTTGAAACCTTTATGCTTCATAACTGTAAAAAGTTAAATCTTTTTCAAAGTGACAACTAGATAAATACAATCACTCCTAGCCAAAATAAATAAATCATAATAAAACACAAAAAACCTATCTGTTCGGGGGGGGGGAATACAGAAATTCGCAGCATTCTGTTTAGGGGAAACATTTTGGATTATACTGGCTTCATATATCAACTTATCGGTACTCTTCCAATGCAAGCTAAAGTCGACGGCGTATTTTTGCCAAAATTACCCCTTATTAAGTTATTTTCCTTGTTTTTTCTATTGTTATACGAATTTCCTTGTGTACTAATAACTGATCTAATTGCTAATAAAAATACATATTTAGAATCACCATAAAAAGCTGATTCATTGATTTAATAAAATCAATAGTTAGGCTCTTATGAAGAAATTTGAGTTTTTTTTGTCATTCCTACCAGCAAAAGTGGAAAGGGTTCACTCAGTCAGAAATTAGAACTTATATTTTCTTTATTAAGGATAAAATCTATTGGCAGTCTGCCAACAATAGGGTAACACACATTTTTCCCATGTTTCTTTTTCCTATGCTGCTCTTTTTCCTTTGGTTTCCTTCTAATTACTTTATAGTCCTAAATTTCTATGAGGGTAACCCCCCCTGCCCCTCCCCCTGCCGGTTCCCATGGTTACTCTTAATTAAACGAACTTGTTCCTATCTGTGTACATTATTTCAGTTACTTATGTGCATATCCATTCTCTACTTTTAG
Organism: Artemia franciscana; assembly: GCF_032884065.1. Lineage (NCBI taxonomy): Eukaryota > Metazoa > Arthropoda > Branchiopoda > Anostraca > Artemiidae > Artemia > Artemia franciscana. Next base: position 17,308,576 of record NC_088867.1, on the reverse strand, counting down.
CATTCACTTATTTATAGGACAATTAATGAACCTTCTAGGATGATTATTAGGACAGAAAAAAGATTTTCCAAAGACTCTTCATATCTGTTCTTTATTCATGATTCAAATAATGAATTTGATTAAATAAAATAATATTACTTTAATCTTGGGCAAAATAAAGAGAAGAATAATTAAATACTTAAGAGACATAAAAACAAATATACACAGAAATTACCTCCATCATCATAAAGCCACCAGACATCAATGAAACCTTTGGGTTGCTTTCTCCTGAACACAGTAAGGTTTTCTAATATGTTCTTTGGAACGTCTTCACCGTACACCGAACTAAAAATTAATTCTAAAATCAATTTTAAACCATTAAGTCTATCGACAAAAGCTATAAATATCACCGTGTATTTCAAATAAGGTACTAAAAGTAAAACTTCATATGAACTTGAACACAGATGGCCAGATAGATTACTTACAAAAAATTAAGAGACTCAACAAGAGTCACCTTTTGATGCTTCGACCAGTTACATATTCTCTAACAGCCTAAAAAAAATTAAGCCTCTTTTCTACTTGTTTAAACCTATTCTATACGAAAATATGTTCTGAGACCGCAAAGCCAGTGTATAAAATACCCTTACACCCATTAACTTTTTTCTTTCTTAATTATTTTTCTTCGTTCTTCGCCTTTTTTTGTATTTCTCTTTGAAGTCTCTTTAGCACATCAAGGAGGCACACTCGTGCCTCTATAAAGAGGCGAACCACGACAATGTTAAGCGATTTTCGGTTCCAGTGGTCGCAGAGAGATGTGGAAAGATGCATTTCGTAGCCCGAGTTCCAACTAAGAAACCTGCAAAATTTCATCCCCCTCCGACTTTTCCTTCATGGGGAAAATCTGGCCGAAAGTTTCGACCCACCAACCCCAGCCCCCTTTAACGTTGTCCGATCAGGCTGAAATTCACAAGTTAAGGTCCCCTAGGGCCCAGGAGCTTATCCGCGAAATTTCAGCTCGATCCGATAACTCCCCAGAAACCACGCATAGCCACTTAATTTTCATGTTCTTTTTTTCTGCCACGCCTACAGGTCACAGCCGACATCGGATTTAAAAGTTATATTTACGCACATGCAGGTGGTTAGCTCAGTCGGTAGAGCGTGGGACTTTTAATCCTAAGGTCAAGGGTTCAAGTCCCTTATCTGGCGGTTTTTTTCCACAAAATATGAAAAAACTTCGTTTTCTTAAAGAGTTAAAGAGGCTGCGTCCCAAAGTCGAACCTTAAAACGTACAGGAATTAGGAGAGACAGTCCTAATTCCTGTACGAGGAGTACAGGAATTATTAAATTACATCCACCATGGATTGTAGAAAAACGTACTGAAATAATATGAAAAAAACTTCGTTTTCTTAAAGAGTTAAAGAGGCTGCGTCCCAAAGTCGAACCTTAAAACGTACAGGAATTAGGAGAGGCAGTTGGGGGGCTGCCGCCCCCCAAACCCCCCGCTTTTAAAGACTCTTTTGTACAGGTTTTTTGTTTTGTTAATTAAAAGAGGGCCTTTCCGAAGCCAAGAGTGGGGGGTCAGGGGGGCGGCAGGGCAGCCCCCCACAACAAAAAAACCTGTACAAAAGAGTCTTTAAAAGCGGGGGGTTTGGGAGGCGGCAGCCCCCCAACTGCCTCTCCTAATTCCTGTACGTTTTAAGGTTCGACTTTTGGACGCAGCCTCTTTAACTCTTTAAGAAAACGAAGTTTTTTTCATATTATACTAACAGAAGGAACAATATCTGCACTCGTTTGCTAATATATCTTTATCTTCCAATACATTTGACTCTATTCTTAAGAAAATAAACAAACTTCGTATTTAACACAGCACACAAATATAAAAAAGATAATATAAAACATATCTTAACCAAAAAGAGGTAGAAATGACGGATAAAATGAAAAAAAAAATAGAAATAAATTACATTCAATAGTGCAATTATTTCCAGTCGATACACCGAGCCTTCTAGCTTGGATATAAGAACTAAGTGTTGTCAACACGCTTAATGTGCTTTTCTAGTAAATAAAAATGGAGATATCATTATTCAAAAACATAGGGGTATTCAAAATATTTCTAAGCCTCTTAGTATTTTATTATTTTCCACTGGTAGTGGAAACCCGCTTTCTATTTTTCCCTTCATTTCACCTTTTTTCTTGCTTTGCCAAAAATATTTTTTTTCTTCTTTTTCTATTCTTCATTGTTGGATAGCGAGAATATAGATCAAGCAGGAAGCTTCATATACCTAGGTGGCATTATTAGTAAGAAAGATGGGTGCAGTGAAGATGTTAAAAATAGAATAGCCAAGGCCCAGGGTATTCTTTCACAGTTGAAAAAAGGTTTAGAAGAATAGGAAGATAAGTCTGAGAACCAAGATTAGAATATTGGAAGATGCAGTGATGACATTGGCCAAGTATGGTTCTGAAGCATGGGCGCTCCGAGACACGGAGAAGGTTTGCTAGATGTTGTCCACAGAAATTGCCTATGGATTGTTTTGGGCACCCGACTGACTCAGCGTATCTAAAACAGTAGACTGTGCAAAAAGTGCGATTCAATCCCGCTTTTGATGGCTAAGGCACATTCTACGAATGAAGGATGACATGTTGCCAAAGATTTTCCTTTTCAGCCGACCGTCTAGGGTCAAACGAAAAGTTTGTTATCCCCGGTTGGGGTGGGAAGGTGTTGTAATTAAATATTTTAGGGGAACGGGTACTTCCTGGGAGGGTGTAAAAAGGGGAGGCTTTAGATAGATCGAGACGGAGGAGGAGCGTGCATTGCTGGCCTCAGTCAACTTAGTGCTGTAGTGAGTTTTAGTAGCATTAATGATTTTTATTCTTTGTCTCTTTTAAACCTTCAGATATATTTTGCCTATGAAATTTTTGCACTTGTTTCCTATGCTTCTTTCTTTCCTTATTATGATGCAACTGTATGCGCTATTTGTGGTTTTCAGGTATAGATGCAATTGTGCCTTTTTCACACTTGTAGTATAAGCACAAAAGTGATCCCAGTGCACGTACCAACAAGAAATAAGTCAACACTTGTTCAAATTGACTACAGTGGTATAAATGTAGAAAGGACTATAGAACAAATAGCTATAAAAAAAGATGGGTGATTGTCGTAAAACTGAAACTATCATTGTAGAACTTTCCTCCGATAATATTCACTGAGTTAAAAAAAAAACTGTTTATTTTCATTACAGTTAATATAATCCATGGTATTTCATTTAAAAATTAATGTTAACTCTCATTTATCTTTTTGTTATTTAAAACAATTTACCAGACTCAGCGCTTTAAAATATGAATTTTCTGGTTTAAAATATAGATAGATAGATAGATAGATAGATAGTGTATTTAAAAAACCCGTGGGCCATATACATACAAAAATATAAATAAATAACAAACAACCAAGAAAATTAACAACAGTACGAAAACGCACAAAAAAACAGAATTCAACGCAAAAAATACCTAATCTAACTACAAAAGAAATTAATCATATAAAACTTTTTCTTCTTATTAAAGATTTATCTATATATACTCCCACTCGAAATATTGTGGTCGGGTTACTATTTTGTAGAATACCCGGAAGCATCAAATTAATTTCATGCAAATAAATTTCCCGTAAATCCGAGAGCACTGGGCATTTCCGGAGAAAATGATCCAAGTCTTCATCATCATCCTTACAAAGGGGACAAACATACCGTCTATCAGGACCAACTATCATTTTATTTTTGTCGAACGTTTTTTGCCTGTTCTGGATTGGAAGACAATTTGCTCTAAGCTGAATCCAACGACGTAGAATCATAGCCGGTAACTTAAATTTAAAATAAACTTCCTCCCCAAAAGTAGGTTTTGCCTGATTATAATGTTGTAGGATTGTAGAATTAAAAACCAGCCCTTGCCAATGGTCGATTTCTTGACTCTCTAATGTAAATCATACCTGGCTTTCTAAATTTGTTGGTACATCATGAGAGCAAAGACCATTATTCCATAAATAAGGCATTCCTACTTTTTCTAGTAATGATTTAATTTGGGATGGCCACGACGGTTTTAAACCACATTTCAACATCTCTTCATATGCCACTCTTACTAGTCTATCTTAATTACTCTTAGGTAACTTCAACCAGAATCTAAGCATTAAAATATACCTACGTAGCTTTAAAGAAAACAGGCCCATATCACCTTTCAGAATCTGTGAATGAGTTGTTTGATGTAGACCAGACACTCTTTTATAATACTGGAGCTGAAGGGACTCCAGTTGCTGCACCGTTTCTCCACCCCATATCTCTGCTCCATATTCTATCACGGGTAAAATTTTTGTGTTAAATATTCTTTTATGCATTTTTAGGTTTTTGATCCCCATTATCGTCGGGTTTAAAAATATAGCTGACATGGCCACCCAACCTCTCTTAATTATTTCATCAACATGACTCCTTAGGCTTCCATTTTCCGATAAGATAAAGCCTAAATATTTTATTCTTTTACTTATAAATAGTTCCTTATTATTAAATATAAATGTATATTTTTAGTCGTCCCCAACCTTCCTTTTTTTAAAAATAACAATTTCGCTCTTTTCAGTATTCAGCCTTAACTTTTTATATGCAAATATTCTTCTATGAGATTCAAAAGAGTCTGTAGATCTTGCGGTTTATTAGCCACCAAAGCAATATCATCTGCAAATAATAAGAGAGATAGTTTTTTAGTCCCTAGGCTAACTTTCGGAGCCCATCTATTTCCTAGAAAATTAACAACATCATTAATAAAAATATTAAACAACTTAGGTGAAAAGGTGCTGCCCTGTTTTACTCCCCGCTTAATATCAAAAAGCTTCGAAAACCTATTACCAACTTGAATGATTCCTCTCACACAAGTGTACATGCTCACTATCAATCTAACAAATGAATGGGGAAGGCCAATATTTAGCATGGCATCCTTCAATAACTCTCTGTCGACACTATCAAAAGCCTTATGGAGATCCAGAAATCCCAGATTTACCCTTTTACTTAAAGACAAGTTTTACCCTTTCCATATTTATCTATTAATGCCTTTAAAAAAAAAAAAAAACACTATCTGTCGTCCCATACACTTTCCTGAAACCTCCTTGTTCCTCATGTATTAAATTATTTTTATTTAACCAATTGGAAAGCCTGGTATCTAACATTTTCTACAAAACCTTACTTAAAGCAGAGACAAGTGCTATTAAACGATAATTTTCATGGGCCTTCGGGTTTCCTCTCTTAAAAAGTGGTGTAAACAATGATGTCTTCCAAGCGCTTGGCCACTGCCCTGATCTTAACACCTTATTACAAAGAAGAACAATTATCGGCATCAAAATGGAAAGAAAATTCATGTTCTCTCATGGGATAAATAACCATCTCTGGGGTATACGCTACCTCCTGAACATCTGCACAAACACCTTCTAAATTATTTAGGTAATCAGGCCATGAATCAGCTTCCGGAACAGCCTGGGTATTAACATTTCTCCTTCCACTATCACTCTTTATATAGCCCCAAAACTTTTTAAAATCTTTATTTCTAAAATCATCAGCTATATCCAGTTTCTTCTTATTCTCGTACTCTTTTTTTTCTTTTTATTAAACTTTTATATTCTCTTCTTTTATCTTTATATTTAGCCAATTTTAGACTTTGATCTTCCGCGCTATCAAATTCATTCAAACAATTTAATAAATATTTTGCTTATAATTAATATAATTATTAATTATAATATTTAATAATATTTGCTAAGTGTATAACAACTATTTTCCTTATTAGCTTTCTTTAGTTTTCTTCTTAAATACCTCACTGAATAGGATTGATTTAACACTTTCATATAATATATGAGCTTGAGTAAAACAAAAATAAGACATCTTTTATATTTATTGTTATTTGGGATCATTCGATTGGTAGTCAAAAGTTCTAGTGCTCTTTTCAAGATTCAGAGTGATCGAAGGTAGATACCGCCCTCCACATCTTATAATTTCTCAAAATGTATCTGAAAAAAGTGTAAAAGTGGTATTAGTTGCCCTCAAATCAATTTTGACTATTAAAAAGGTGTGGGGGGATATCCACCCTCTGATTACTCTGAATCTTAAATAGATCACTAGAGCTTATGATTACCAGTCCAATGAACTCCGTACGAAGTTTATACGATCACCCTTTCTAGATAAGCCTGAAATATCCCCAGGGCATAACTTACAACCCTTGCCGTGAGGGCTTTGTGGGATTGTCACGTCAAATACATAATTTCTTTATCTTTCAACTTTGGATCTTTCAAATTTAGCGGAAACGCAAAGTAACTTACACATCAATTTTCAAAGTCGAGTCCTTTTTCTTCTTCTTTTTAGATTCGGGTGCTTTTTCATCAACAGATACAATGGAGTCTACGGATCCCACAGATTCTTGAGATTCAAATGCTGGATTTGGAATGCCTAAAAAGAGTAAGTAAGTTAACATAAAATAATTAAATATTTAACTGACAATATCACATTAAACTAAAATTTGGAATTTAGACATAGAACCAAAATTGTGAAATATGTACTGCTGGATTCGTCCTAGAAGGCATCGAACTTCTATTAAAATTACAGACAAATTTTTATTGCTTCTGCTCTCTTGGGGCTGCTTGACAGGCTGCAATTCTGCAGTTTTCACTGTAATTTTTACTCTACTTAAATCCTTATTAGAGGTGAAAATTTCAGGAATATTTGACTGGTGTAGGATTTGAACTTGGGACTTCTAAAGATGAAGGAGTGTCGTGCTCGTCAACCCAACTAACAATTCGATGCTAATAAATTGTTCTTACAATTACGTTTACAAGAACCCTCACTTATCACCTCATGAATTAACAATTAAACGAAATGAGTAGTGTCCTATTTATACGTCCCGGGCTTGCACATGAGTATGGGTCCTCATATACCCCTCCAGGGCTGCAAGTCCCCCCAGTACTCCAATGCCCATCATCCTAAGATTTTGCCCCCCTCTCGACTTTTTATTGAACAAATCCCCCTCAGAGCCCCTCAGAGCCCTCAGGGTAAGAGTTTAAAGTTACACCCTGAGGGCATATGAGGTATATATGGAAAGAGTGATCGTATAAACTTCGGAGGAGAATATTTCATGGGTAATCAAAAGTTCTAGCACCCTATTTACATTTAAAGTTGACAAAGGGTGAATACCCCCCCACACCTCATTTTTATCCCAAATGCATCTGATAAAAGTTTTGATATGGCTATTTGTTGTCTCAAAAACCTTCAAAAGGAGATCATTTGATTGTAAATTGAAAGGGCTAGTGTCTTTTTTAATAGTCGAAAGTGATTGCAGGGCAACTAACCCCCCTTCCACGCCCACCATTTTCCCGAACTCATCCAATCCGAATTTTTAGATAGCCATTTTCTACAATGTAGTTGAGAGGTCGGGAAATTATGTTTTTGAGGATGAAAGCTCCCCACAGCCCTCAGGGCAAGGGTTTCAAGTCACGCCCTGGGGGCATGTGAGGTATATATTACAGTAATCAGCAACTTGAGAGTCAATTTAAAATAAATAAGACGGAAAATAAATCTAAAAATCTTGTGAAGTCCTGGTACTTTGTATTTTTTCTCAAAACCAGAGACACCTAAGCGATAAAAGCAGGATTTTTAACTATTACGTTCGGTCGGTCGGTCACATTCCCACCACTGCTATCCATTCATTTTCAGTCAAAGATGACGACACGTTTTGACTATCTCAAGTTTAAAGTTAGAGACATTTACAGTTATAGATGGTAATTTTTTACTACCACAAGTGCGCCCATCTATTCCAATACCCTTATAGATGGCATCAAAACTGATTTTTACCTCCGACCGGTTACCTGGGGTAGTACGAAATTCCCATCTATAACTGTAGATGAATAGATGGCAGTAGTATAGATTCTAATATTAACCCGTTAATAATACTTTCAGGTCTGAATCTTGATAAATTCCCACTTCATATGTCTCTAACTCTAAAAAGAATCCGATTCATCTTTCTCAAACTTTGATAAAAATCTTATTCACCTATTTCAGACTTTAGTATATCACTTGTGACCTGGTAGAAGTGGTTGTGTCTGAGTGAATCTTGTTGAATTCCATGGTTTTCTATTCTTTGGGAAAATATTATGTTAGTGGCTTTTGAAGAATTCTCACTCATCAAATAAAAGATCCCCCCTTAACAATTCCCCTACATTTTGGAGGGGTAACATATGCTAGAGAATAAAGACCACCGTTAATCATAAAGAGGTCGTAATCATAATAAAGAATAAAAACCACCGTTAATAAGAGGTCAGCAAACTACTGAAGAAACCCAATATATGAATCATGTTGCAGCATATGCTGCAACATAGCGAGAAATCAATTAGGGATCTATTTTTGTTTGGATACAGTTTCTAATTTCAATGAACGAGTCCGATTCTTTTGTTTTAAACCCGTTTTTTTCCTGATTATCAAATAACCAGAGGTAGATTTAAAAAATAAAATGTATGCTATTTTTTACATATGTATTCAGCTGGCTCTTTTATTCTCCTCTCAATCTAAGGCGAGAGTGGGATAAAAAGAAACACGCACAATTGTTTTTGTTTATACTTTTTATTCCTCGGAGTTGAATCTTATACCTATTTTATCAGTTTTTCTTCTTTCAGTCCATTTTTCCAGTCCTAAATTAAAATAAACGAAAACGAAACTACCTTGTGTACCAAATTTAGGCATTTCTCCGTTTTCTAACACCCTTGGTGATCCAACTGACTTGCCAACAACGCCATCTAGGAATCTGATATAATCAGAGAAATCCAACCCTTGTGGTGCCCGTAGAATGGCTACTGCAGCTCCTTGGCTAAACGCAGCACTAAAATAATAAAAGTTTTTTTGTTATTTTTAGCCTATGACTGTATTTAAAACTCCTTTCTACTTCCTTTCTATTGAGACAATAATCCATAGAAACCCTAGAGCGAACAAAAACAGTATCCCTATATTTAAAGGGACCCCCCCAAAAACAAAAATACATGTGAAGATTTAGCACTAATGAATGCAGTATAAAACTATTGAGACATTCTTGTCCTTAACTTCAACAAAAAACAATAATGTTTTTTTCAGTAGGACTTTTATTCCATTTGCAATTTCTTGTGATGTTACTTTTCTCAAGTCTTGCACTTTTTAATTTCTTGACGTAGTGAGACAATGTTATTATTTGATAGCTGATACTCAGCTTTATACCTGTCCATCTAATGAATTAAGTGTTTGAAATATTGTTTGCAATTTCTATATTGAAGAAGGAGTCAGCAAAGTTTGGAAAACGTGAAACAATGGGAAAATATTCCTATTCATCAAAGGTCTAGCTAATATCAGAGATCTGACTCAGAGGATAGATAAATATGAAATGCGAAACAAATAAATTCAACAATATAAGGAGCTTATCCATTCGCTTCAAGATACAGCTATAGAAATGTGGGAAATCGCATTTATCACATGGAAATTAAACTTTAGTTTGTGTGAGTTTCACCTCAGACATTTTCTTAGCATGTATTCATGTTTCCAAAAGTAAATTTGATCGTTATTTTATCTCGTCTTGATTTGACGGTCCTCAAAAGGGCGAGTGCGTGCTGGTAGAGTTTGCAGCAGTTCTGCCCCTATTTACACTCAAATATTAATAGTTTAAGTTTATAAAATATCAATTTGTTCATTTAAAGTTCCTAATGTTTAAAATAACAAAACTGAACAACTATTTGTTTTATTCATAGCTTTCTAGGACTCTGTAACTTTGTATTCTCTCTATTATTGAGAGTTTTTTCACCCACAAGATTGACCAAAAAATTGAATTTTTGTTAATTCTAGACCTCACAAGCTTCATATAAATTTTAAAAAGACAATTTCTGTCATCCTGAAAAACTGTCTGATTAGTTAAATGTAATATTAATACAAAATAAATGTTTACTTTATAAGTGAACAATAATTGTGTATTTATGTACATTCCCGAAAATAGCTTCGTATTTTTTGGGGGAATTGGTATCTTGAGATATTCTCGCGTAAAAAAAAAAACGATCTAGATAGGTTAGAAGTCTGAGATAGATTAGAAGTCTAGATAGGTTAGAAGTGTCATCTTATAATGACGTCATATACAAAGCTTTATATACTTATATCTTGTGAATATACATCAATCTTCGCTGTCCCATTGTCTGTGCATATAAATAGATTGTCAGGCTTACCGACTCTTGAACATGCAACATATAATTGTCCAGGGGAAAAACAATCCGTATTCAGATCAATACCTCATTATTCTAATGATTGCCCTTGAGTTTTGCTGATGGTGATTGCTAATCGAGCATTCCCTGTGTCCCGGTCGTCATTTATATATCCCCCCTGTGCTCCCCGGCGTGTGTCCCTGTGTCCTGGTTGTCATTTATATTCCCTGTGTTCCGTCGTTATTTGTGTCCCGGTGTCCCAATATGTAATTTCTCTTTGAGTGTCCCGGTCGTCATTTATGTTCCCTCTGTCCTGGTGTCCCGGTCGTCATTTGTGTCCCGGTGTCCCGGTCTGTAATTTCGTCAGTTGACAAACATGACGTTTGTCTACAAACAACTTCATGATGGCATAATGCTCAATCCTTATAATGACGTCAGTCGACTCGAAAAACATGACCTCAGTCGACAGTCGACAAATAATAATAAATAATAATAATTTATTTATAACCCACAAAGTACATTAAACTGTGGAGTAAACACACAAAAAAAGAAAAAACAAGACAAAAAACATAACAACATAAATAACATAGCAGCATAACGACATACAACATAAATAAATTACCTTCAATAAAAAAATGGCCAAAGAGGGTCAAAAACATCGACCATTTGCCGAGTTTTAAAACATATATCTTTAGATAGATGTTTCAGTCGCGAGTGCGCATCAACGATGTCAAATTTAGAGACGACTGTATGATTCCGATACCACCGAGGCAGACGCACCAAATACTTGCAATACTTAAAATATCCTGAGCGTATTTTCTTTGTATCCTTCTTGTGAAGGAGGAAATCAAAACCAGAAAGATAAAAAACAGCAGGGGCACAAAAACTAGAATAAAGACGGCATAGTCCATTTCGGTTATACCGACCACGATTTGGTGAACTTTTCGCGTATCCAACCCGCATACTTTTCAGCACGCTGGACGTAATAGCGGAGTAAGCAGACGAAAGTGACGTGGAAAAAGAGAGACCCAACCATTTAATACTTGCCGAGCATGGTATAGTTGAAGAACCCAAGCAAAGAGGTGATGCTGGTGGAGGACTCCCAAAACACAAAAACTCACATTTGGAGGCATTAACTGAAAGGCCGACTGTGGATAGTGCGGCTGAAAGCCGGTAGAAGTTGGTAATTAGACTATTTTTTGTCCGGCTAAGAAGCAGAACATCATCAGCATATGCAACGTGACTAATGCCTAAATTATCATTGTAAAAAATTGACGGTTGAGGACGTTGGAGACACGAAGCTAAAACACTTTTAAAAATGATCGGGGATAACACGGCACCTTGCCTAACGCCTTTTTTAACAGGAATATACTCCCCTACCGCACCACTCCACTTCACCCTAACTGAAGAATTAGCATACCAATACTTAAGCACGGAAACAATAGAAAGGTTAACACCCGAGGCTGCTAGAGAAAACAAAGCATTTGTATGAATTACCTTATCAAAAGCACTAGATATGTCAACAGTCAAACAATACAGGGGACTTTTTTGAGCAACAGCTTGTTTCATTAGCCGACCCACAATATGGTGTGCTTAAAAACAGCCCATACCTTTTCTAAAACCAAGCTGGAGGGGTGTAAAATTGCACTTGGAGTTAATGGCCGGTAGCAGTACATATTCAAATAGCTTACTAACAAAACAAGACACAGTGATAGGACGATAATTAGAGCAAGCACTGGGGTCCTTACCCCTCTTGACTATGGGAGATATACAACCGGACAAAAAACTATCTGGCACAACGGACTGTGCCAAACACATCTGAAACAATAATTGCAAATGCTTCAGCAGTTCAGGACAATCATAAGCAAAAAACTTGAAGCAAAGACCATCACTATCGAGAGACTCAGACTTATTCACTTGCATAAGAGCTCGGAGTATAACACCAGATTCCACCGATAACACTTGAGATCGGTTGATACGAATTGGGAGGATTGAGTTTACAAGCTTTGTAAAATGATTTTGGAGATTAATATTGAACGAAAGAAAAATATTTTTATAATGAGAAACGAAGTCACATAGCCGAAGAGACGAATTAATTGGAGGTGAACACTTAGCAGTGTTTATAACACGATCCCAGGATTTCTTGTCACAAGGACCATCCCAGGCATTCAGTCTCGCTCTACGCAGGGAATATTTGTACTCTCATTTGGTTTTCTGTTTTATTTGATGTACTGAACCAGAAGAAGGACGATTACAGGCTATCCACATACGGAGCCAGAACTTAGCTTTTTGTTTAGCTATCTTCACTTTAGGATCAACTTTCCGAAAGGGATTGCGAATACCCGTTCGCACGCACTCGGAGGGTACAGCTGTATTAGCGGCAGACTTTAGACAGAACACTATTTGCTGATGATACGAGTTGATATCTATCCGCGTTGAATTTGTAGATACAGATGTTTGCAATAAGTGGAAAGGCACTTTAATAGATGATAATAACAATACATAAAGTGGAACATTGGTATTTTCCCAATTTAACTTTGAGAACCACTTGGGAGAGTTACGCTGCACAGAGGTCGCCATGGAGCAAGATAGTTGGCATGTGACTGGTAAATGATCATCGTCGATTTTAGAGTTGTCCACTTGAACTATTGATGAAAGTAGAGTTGAATCTGACACAATTCCATGATCAAGGTTGAAAGTAAGACCACCAAGATTTTGAATATAAGTAAATAGAAGATCTTTATCAGCAAGATGGTTATCCTCCGGGTAGTGAAGCGAGGAAGATTTCAGATCGGTCAGAATTGGATAATAAGTCAGTGTTCATGTCGCCAGCGAGAGCCCATTTGGTATTTTGTTTTGAAAGGTCGCTAAGTAGTGTTCGTAGGCGATTACATGCTTGTGAAAAACTAGACAATGACTGCACAGTCTTTTTATTACAGGGGAAATAAATGTTTATAAATGCGGTATCACCACATTTTATCGCTAAGATGTTAGCGTCACTTTGCAATAATATCGGCTGAGTCTTGTGTCTGAAATAGATGGCCAGACCTCCTGATGGTCTTCCACGGGTTTTTTGGGTGGCTCTCAAGAAGGTATGATGGGTCTGAGAACGCTTTAGGCTATCAACATTCACTTCAGAGAGAAGGTGCTCCTGTAGAAACACAATATCATTTTCCAGTAGCTCACTTATCAGTAGATCCTTGCCTTTTGTACCATTAATATTAAGGGAAACAAAGCTAAACGGAGTTTGAGCATTCATTTATTAGCGTTGTTGAGAGCCGATCGGAGAACTTGGCATTTCAGGCTAAAATTTACGTGTTCCATAGTGCAATTTGCACATTTTGGTGAGGCTTGGCAAGGGTTTTCCTTGAAATTCACATGAGGGCCAGAACATCTGGAACACTTGGGATGTGCTGGTGAGCTGGGACAAGCTCCAATCAGGTGATCAGTACTTTGACAGCGAAAGCATCGACGCGGAATGGATTGAAAGGGCTTAGCGCGAAAAATTTCATATTCAATACGGATTCCTGACTCCAGAACCGCATTCAGAGCGGTTTTGTCGACGAACTCGAGGCGAAAAGTACGAGAGTCGCCGATTTGACTAGCACTAATAAGTCCTTCCACTGAGGCCTCCAAATCAGCTCTTGAATAATTATGGGGTATATACCGGACCACAGCTAAAGGCTTTTTATCAATCACTCTGGCTCCAACGTTAGGGATGGAGCTAGTAACAGCTTCAGCAAGCGAGTCGGCTGAGCGCTTATCGCGTACCATCACAACCCAGCTTTTGCTATGTGGCTTATATTTTAGACTTATGATTCCGTCGTGATCATCCAACGTTTCGAGCTTCTTCATGCGAAGGATAGGGTCGCTGAGCTCCGGGGGTGGGTTTTTTACAACGACAGCGTAGGACGGTTTTTTCGTATTTTGAGTAGGGGCTACAAGCTTAGACTGTCCCTCTGTAACCTTGGACGCAATATCACGCAGCTGTCCAAGGCAAGAATTCACCTTGGCACTGAGGGTACTGAAGGCATCGACAGGGATCATTGGCACTTCGCTCGGACATTTGATAACAAAGTCTGGAAGCTTTATGTTCTGGGAATCGCACTTTACAAGCGAAGAAATAATGTCCGAAGCACAGTTTAATGCAGCATTGGCTCCTACGCGCCTCGATGGGACTTCATTCGGAAAAAGATTTAAAAAAGCAATTTACGGGTCTCCCCAAGAGAAGAAGACTCGAAGAAATCGGCCAAGTACTCTTTTATTGTATCGGGCGAAACTCCTTTAACAAGATTTTTCTGTACAAAGCACAGGATAGGATTGTAGAAAAGTTCATTTTCGCACCAATTACCGATTCCCATTTTCTCTAGATTGAAGGTTCACTTGCGAGAGAAGTAAGGGAAGCGTTGGAGGCTGCCTACCTTGTCCCCGCAATTTAAGGGGCAAGCCCGGCGGGTACCACGGCTCTTGCAAACAGCTCTCCCCCACCCTTCTGCTTACTTTTCTCCTCTCACCTTTATCGTAACGCAATCGTCTATAATATCGGAAATTATAATTATTTTCGCAACTGCTTAATCCTGACCTATATCAAATATAGTTCATGAAAAAATCGATAAGAGAAATCACTGTTCCCAAGGAAATTTTCACTCAAGTCTGAAAATAATCCGCTTATTTATAATTCTTTGGACACTGAATTAATTATTATGAAAATATTGGCTATATGTCAGGTAGAGACGATAATCCTGTACCAAATATTAGTGATAGGTTCAATCCTATATATGTATATATATATATATATATATATATATATATATATATATATATATATATATATATATATATATATATATATATATATACATAGATCATGTATGTTATAAACAAGATTATTGTGTTTCCAACGCATCAATTATTTATACTATCTTTATGTGTGAGCTATAATTTTGCACTTTTTCTTGAAAAAAGCTCCGTATTTTTCCGAGAAAGTTGGTATCTTGGGATATTCTCGGATAAAAAAAAAACGCCCAAAAAATGAAAAAAAGGCCCAAAAAATGAAAATTTGTTATTGCAGTTACTATAAATGCTGATTCTTTCGAACCAACGCGTAAAATATCAAACATGATAAGATGTGAAAATCGACAACCTGGACCATAAATTGTGACAATACTAATACGACAGCTAAAGCACTGGTCACTACTAAATTGTCTGAAGTAATCAAAATCCAAAAACATATCAAAAAAGAAAATGAAGAGCAAAGATACGGGCGGTTAGAAGATATGTGTAAACGACAATTAGACTGTAACAAAAATGAAATGGAGATCAAAGAAACACTCGGTTAGAAGAAAAGCGGTGGCGTGTTAAAAGTGAAAATGAAGAGCAAAGAAACACACGGTCAGAAGACATGTGACACCGAGCGTGTGAGCGAGTCAAAAACAAATCGAAGAGCAAATACACACGCAGTTAGAAGAACAGCGACAGCGTGTCAAAAATGAAAATGAAGAGCAGACATGGGTGGTTAGAAGATATGCAACACCGAGCATGTGAGCAAGTCAAAAATGAAAATGATAGCGATGATAATTTGATTTAGGATTTTGACATAGATAAGGTAATCAATGCCTACGATACCTTTGTTAAAAACCAAACGTTTTGCGATACTTATTTCATACTGACGAAAGACAAGTCGAGGTAAAACGAACTAAAAAATTTAAAATGATGGCGATGATTATTAGGTTTTAGATTTTGACATGGATAAGGTCATCAATGCCTACGGTACCTTTTAAAATCAAAAACCTGGACTAGATAAATAGTTGGAAGAAAAAGAAGTTTCTGTCCCAGCACGTGAACAATTAAAAGAAACAAAGGTTCGGGAATATGGCTTTAACAATGACAAAAGACGAGCTGTTAAGCAAAGGAAGAAGTTTTTGTCCCAAAAATTGAACAACTAAAAGGAACTAAGGTTTGGAGATATGTCTTGCATAATGACAAAAGACAAGCCGAGGCAAAAGAAGAAGTTTCTGTCCACTATCTGAACAATTAAAAAAACAAAGGTTCTGTTATATGTCCTTCGTAATGACAAAAGATAAGCTGAGGCAAAAGGTCCAATAAAAACCGTAATTTTACAAAGGCGCTACTTCTAATTTAAGGTTCACTTAGACCTGATGACATCATGACAAGGCTCAAATTGTCGGTCCAGTTGGTGGACTTTAGCATTTCCTAATATCATCTCTTTGTTCACACGTAGTCAAAGCAAGTTATTTTTATTAATATCAGTTTTAAGGCCTATTCTTCCACCCTGAATTCTCACAACCATCAGAATCTCATCCGTTTTGCTAACATTTTTATCTAGTACACTTAAATCATTTGCATAGTGCAAGTCTAGGAGAGTGTTACCTTCCCAGTCAATATTATGTTTTTCCATGGCCCTTATTGAGTTCCTTAGGACAAAACTGATAGAAATAGACAATGTAAATGGAGATGGAACATAACTATGCTTAGCTGCTGATTTCCCACCGAATCAAATCATAGTCCGCATATCAGCAATATTAACCTCATGCATAGAACTTATCACTTTAACGTCTTATGTGATACAC
This sequence comes from Artemia franciscana, assembly GCF_032884065.1. Classification (NCBI taxonomy): domain Eukaryota; kingdom Metazoa; phylum Arthropoda; class Branchiopoda; order Anostraca; family Artemiidae; genus Artemia; species Artemia franciscana. Next base: position 17,291,797 of record NC_088867.1, on the reverse strand, counting down.
GATAAAAGCGTATAAGTTTCACTTTGTTTGGCAGATTCGTGTAGATTAAAATTGTTTTGTGTTTGTTTTATGACTTAACCACGCATTTATATAAATTATATACAGCAGTTTTGAAATGTTCATAATACGGTAACCTTGATTCCAGTATATCAAAGAGAGAGACACAGATTTAAAAGTAAATTTCACCAGAAAACCTTTAAAATTATCGACAAGTGGTATGAATTTCATAGTGTTCTATTTTTTATCTTTCACGCTTTCAATTTTTATTTCTTATGCATAAATATTCGGCCCATTTATTGAGTCTCCAATTTCTTCTTTGTAAGTAGATGTGTACACGACATCAAGTCTGTAGCTGTATATCTTTGGTCATAGTTAAAATCTTGTACAATTTTCTTGGGACTTAAGGTCTATGGTCATTTTCAGGAATTCCATATGTGGGAGCATCAGTGGCCAAAGAATTTATATCTCGGCTCTGTTTCTGCAACGAAATGGATCCCTTCAAAACTTTGGAACAGCAAAAAACCAGTTCTCCTGGGTAATCGTAGGAATCAAGATTGTATAAATTTTTGAGTTCTTAATTCCGGTTTTGAAATATATATTCATCCTAACATTCTTTTGCCAAAAGAAAATTATTTATTCTTAGCTACCCATTGCAGTACATTTTGCAATTAATTTGAGAAATAGGTCATACCTATTTCTCCGTTCGGTAGCGAACCGATTCTAATCATTTTGGCAATTCAGCAGTTGGTAATTAATCCTATAATTTCTATGTTGGTTAAATGTAATTGGTTCAATACTTTGACTAAGCAGGATAAACTCTAATGTCAACGAGACTTCAGATTTCCACAATATTATAAAACATAAAATAAAACAAAGAAAAATAAAAAGTCGACTACAAGAGACTTACTGTATCCCTTCAAAATATTCACTGAGTTCATTCGGATCTCGAGTAGCCCAACCTGCCATAAAGCCCATCATCACAATATTTGGCTTCATTTTGCCCAATCCACTTGATTGAATCAGTACACCAACTCCATTGCTTAGCTCTGAACTGTCCAAAAGAGTGTAGAAAGATTTGATCTTGTGTGCTTTTAGCCAGCTGTACGCACTGCGTGCTATGGCCTCTCTTTGACGGTGGTTGTATGTTTCCTGTTCAATGAGAAACAAAAAGTTGAGAACTATGTTTCAAGGGAATTTCCTATATCCTAATTCCTTGAGATAGAGATATAAATCTCTAATTCAAGTGATATAGATCACTTGAACATGGTAGTGATTGGTATATTCACACGCATCAATCTAAGAAAACCAAAACTTCAGGTTCGGACGAGGGGAAAATTTTGAAAGGAACAAAATTCTTCTTGATAGCCAACCAAATCCATTGCCTAGCTCTCAACTATCCATATAAAGAACAAAGAGAGAAAACTCAGTGAATAAAACAGATAAAACGAGGCTTCGACCAGTATCGAAAAGACAAAAAACCAAAACGACGCAGATATTTCACCTAGATAAACACGAGGCGTCTTCAGCGTAAACCAAACAAAGTTAAAAACTAAAATAAACTTAAGACATACAAAAAAACACCACCAATATTAAACTACGATTGTCGCAACAGACCACTTGGGTTACTGTTACTAATAGAGTTGTATCGATGAAAGCACCAAAGTAACTGGATAAAAATTATATAAAATGGAAATTAAGTTAATTTTTCTATTGTGAAATAATCCTGTTGTTTGCTATTACTGACCCAACTCTCCTTGGTCTTGTCTTTAATCTCGTCGCTAAATGACTTGAAAAATCTGAATACCCTTGTTAAAAACTGGTTTATTTTTCGGAATTATGTTAAAAATTGGATCAATATTTAAATTTCATGTATCCCCATTTCTTAATGGCATGACTCTGTAAGCTTAGCCAGAGTCGACCCAGCTCTGGAGAAATCTGGAGTACCTGGAGAAATCTGGGGAAAGTAAACAGGAAGGGTGTGCGAAAGCACAGGATGGCTGGCCCCCAACCCCCCATTGCACTTCCTGGCTGAAGGGCCAAGAAACGGAGATCAGCACCGCCGGTAGGGACTGTAAAGTCTAATGCCGTATCCTTTACCATAACCATTTCTTAAAATGTTAGCAAATATGTTTTTTTTTAATTTCAATGGCTTCCCTCGCCCATTGAGTATAACTTCTGCTATTAGAAATGGCACTGGCATCTTCAAATTTTACCTGATAATCAGGGTTGAAGAAAATGTGCTCAACCAACACCGAAACAAAAGTTTCAGGAGGCTTGCTTAATTTTAGAGCTTTTTCTATTCAGTTACGATGTTCAATAAATCTTTTAACAAATTATCGGTGAGTTCTGTCAATGTAAAACTTCCCACAAGAACAAAGAATACTATAAACCCCAATAACCAAATTGCCCCGAGTCATATCCTTTCCAGAATTAAGGAAACTTCTTAAAGGTCTTATTGACTGAAAACATGCATTAATATTATATTTCTGTAAAACTTGTTTGAGTTTTTCCCCCAAACCCGGCCCCTATGGTAAAGACATAAAATTTTTTTTACATATTCAATTCTGAAGACTGTGAAACTGCAGTTACCTTAATATTTGCAAATTCATTTATATATTAAATTCATAATCAATAAATTCAGTAAAGTCATTTACACAGTAAATTGATTTACACAGTAACCAATCTCATAATAACCTCAACATCCAAACTTGCTATGGTTACATCCTGTAATAAATCCAAATATTTTTGTAAGTTAATGCTTAATATATATTTGCATCTTTTTGCATTACAATTAGAATACATTGAAACAACATCAAAACTGCAGAGAATTTCTCCAATTTCCCATTTCCCTAATTTGGAAACAGGTGACGGAAAATTTCATACAATAGAGTGTCATTTTTTGTGTTGTCGTTTTCAATTTTGCTCTTATTAAAAGTGTTGAGTCTCTTTACAATTTCGGTTCTAAGTTCCTGAGAAACCAAACCTTATCAATAGAAGCCATAATGCCTGCTTCTACCTTAGAATTTATTTTTGGGATGTTTTTATATAGGATTTATAATAATTATGTTTTATTTGCTTTTGTGTATTTCCTGCAATTAAGAATCTGCCTTCAAAACTTCTTACTAGCCAACAGAAGGCAGTTTTGTCAAAAGGTTCTAAGTTGTGTTTTCCAACATCTATTTCGTATTCAAAATTTCTGAGGTAGAAGAAGGCATTATGGCTTCTATTGATAAGGTTGGGGCTCCTCAGGAACTTAGAGTCGAGATTTATAAAACTTTTAATAAGACAAAATTGAAAACGATAACACGAAAATTGACGTTAAGATACTTTTTCAATTAAAAGAGGATTAAGAGGTTATTATCACTAGAGTAGATAAAGGCAACACTATTGTAATTATAGACAGTTGTGATTATGAACGTCAGATGAAAGCTATTAATTCTGATACCTCTATTTATAAAAAAACGATTTTGATCATACGGACTAATATATTAAGTCAACAAGGAAACCCATTGAATGCACTGAAACGGAATTACACATAATTCCGCAATTTTACCCAAGAGGCTGTTCCGCGCCCAAAATTCACGGTTTACTCAAAATACACAAAACTGGAGACTCCCTCCGTCACATTGTACTAACTTTTCTATCGCCTGTTTTCAAATTAGGAAAATGGTTATCTGTGGCACTTCGTCCTCTTTTAGGAACACAAAAATCATATTTAAAAAACTCCGTGGATCTCACTAATAAGTTGAAAGTTTTTACATTGGAAGAAAATTCAATTGTCGTCAGTTTCGACATTGTTTCAGTGTATTCTAATTGTAACGTAAAGAGATAGTAAATTACAAAACCATTTTGATTTATTACAGGATGTATCCATAGCAAGTTCGGATGGTGAGGTTATTATGAAATTAGTTATTCTGGTAAATGAATTTTCGTTTTATTTTGGCTTCAGGAGATATTTTTCAAGCAGGTATTTGCTTTGCCTATGGGAGTGGCACTTAGTCCTTTGTTGGCAAACCTTTGTACGGATTATATTGAAACATCCGCAATAAGTCATTTTAAGTTTTCTTCTTGTTACTGGAGTAGATTCTTTCCCTATGGGAGCGGCATGTCCTTTGTTGGCAAACATTTGCACAGATTATATTGAAACGTCCGTTATAAGTAGTTTTAAGTTTTCTTCTTGTTTCCGGAGCAGATTCATGGATGACGTAGAACAAAATTGGTATCAATGGTATCAAACACCGAGTTATTTGAATTGTGATAAAAACAGGACATAATTAATTTAGGAAAGTAAAAGACATCAAAGCATTTTGCTGCTAACAAATAGGTTTAAACAATTTTTATGGCATACTAGGTAGAAATAAATTAAAATTTAAAAAAGACTCTTCAAAGTGTTTTAAATAGCCTAAATAATACAGCAAACCACAAAAAAGACGATTTTCATAATTGAATTCCAACCTTGCTAACATGTCCACATAACATAAAGCCCTGTTTTTTTGCAGATTAAATTTACAAAGTCTACCAACAGGGTTCTTGATGCAGGTTGACCGGTTAAAACCAAGATCTGGGGGCATATATACATATATTTATATACATGTATACATGTATATTCAACTAAATATAATAGCTAAAACTATAACTATAAATATTTATATGTGTATGTTTAACTAGATATAACAACAACAATTATAATTATGTTTTGTTTATATATGTATATACATGAAGTTCTAACTATGTATAATAACTAAAACTATAATTACATATGTTTATATATGTATCAATAAGTATTTATATATTTTTTAACAGGATGGGTACCAGGATGGGTATGTTTTTGTACCAGTTTTGAAGAAGAAACAAAGGTAGCTGTCCAATGTAGAAAAGGGGCAAGGAATATGGATGTATACAATCTAAGCTTCTTCAGAAAGACGGCATGAGACATTATTTCGCGAAGAAAGGGGTGGGCCTTAAAATGTTTGAGTGGACATATTTTATTTACAAAAATTTTACATTTCGGGTGAAATACGTATTTTACGGTAATCTTAAGGTACATTTCTGGATATCTCTAGTATGTAGTATTTTAATGAAAGTGATGTAGGACAGGATGTTCAGCTTTCAAATTTATAAATAGAAAATATCAAAGTTAAAACTCGAACCTTGCTAACATGTCCACATAGCATAAAGCCCTGTTTTTTGCAGATTAGATTTGCAAAATCTACCAATGGGGTTCTAGATGCAGGGTGGCCAGTCAATACCAAGATCTGGGGACGATAATTCTTCACATGCTCTTCTAAGTTTAACAGCTGATAAACTGAATCCACAGTAGACTTGTATGTCTGAGCCTGGGTGCTTGAGCCCCAGGTAACCTCTAAATCGAAAAGTTATTATTATTAAATTATATTACTAAACATTATATTTATATATATAAATAAGTTATTTGTTTGTGTGTATGTCTGTCTGTCGACTGGCGTCGTGTTTGTCCGCATATGACGTCTGAATTATTTTATCATATACCAATTCAAAAACAAATGTATTCAAGCCGAAGTAGCTGAGTTGGTAAAGCGTTATGTTCCAGGTTCTAGGTCCGAGAGGTTTCAGGTTTGATCCTTGGCTTTAGCATTAATATAAAAGAAGAAAAAAAAACTAAAAAAGGTAAAAACTTAAAAAAAACTAAAAAGAAAATACTAAAAAAAACTAAAAAGCTAAAAAACTAAAAAAAACATTGTATCCTTCTTCTGAATATGTGTCTAGTGTTACTTTCGATATCTTTCTATATATGTGTACTTTCTATATATGTATACTTTCTATATATGTGTCTAGTACTACTTTCTATATCTTTCTATATATGTGTACTTTCTATATATGTATACTTTCTATATATGTGTCTAGTGCTACTTTCTATTAAAGATTTATTTAATTTGTTTTATCAATGTTTAGCGCTTTTTTAATGCATTCAATAAAGAAAAAATACTTTTGATTTATACTTTTAGACGGGTAAAATAGATAATTTCTCCTTAAATTTTTATGTTCCTTATGTATTAAACTGGTTTGTTTTGACTTATAAGAAATAGTTTCTATAAAAGAGTTTTGAATATGAATGGTCTAATGTTTTTTCTCCGTGTTCAGCCATGAAAGATACATCATCCTGGGTGCTTAAGCCTCAGTTAACCTCTAAATCGAAAAATTATTGTTATTAAAAGTATTAAGAGATGATTTTTTTTTAATTTCCTTTACCCACGTTCCTTTTTATTTATTCTTACCTTCTTCTAAGAGATCGGAGAAGATTTCCACGATTGTGATCTAATAGTTTGAACGATCTTTGACCCTATAGTAATCAACTATAATAAAATTCAAAAAAAAATCTTTTCAGTGGCCACGTAATAAATTCAAAACATAGATCTTTTGTTGCATTGTCAATGAAAAATTAAGCAGGGTCCTTGGTAATCCTTAAACTGAGAATAGAATAAAAATATTTTTTCTAGAATAATTCTTAAATAATTTATTTTTTATATATTCTCCACTCACAACATAAGCATGCTAAATTTGGGTAAGCAGTTTTGTGACATGTCTAAAAGACATTCCGTAAATTTTATGATAAAGGTGTCAAAACCACTAAGATTCAAAATAAAGCCAAAACTCCTACTTGCAAGCATTAAAAACATGATTTAAGAGATGTTCTGATTTTTTCTTTACCTACAATAAAGACCAAGATTATCATTATGTTAAAAATGGGGATAAGATAACTCATGAATTCAGAAGCACCACTTGAGTACCTTAGTTATTCGTCATTATAGCCCTCGTGTTCGGATGGAATTATGTGAAGCATGTACCAAGCTATCCTACTTTCAAGTCATGGGCAAAGAGGGTTTTATCTCAAAAGTATTTTTTCTGAACAGCCTACTCTGCATTGTCAATGTATTCACATTATTGCTTTTCAGTTTTTGTTTTTCCTTTTATAGCGTTTGAACAGTTTTGTATGATCGATTGTCATTGAATGACTTTCGATGCTTCATTGTCTTTCTCAGTAGGTAAAATGCGAATGTTATTGTTTTTACTTTCTACTTGTATCTGCCCTGTTCAAACAAGGAATCTTAAAAAAAACAAAACAAAATGTTTCGATTATAAACTATATAAAACATTTAAGCTTGCAATGTAAACTTCTCCATAAAAATCTTGTACTGGGCCTCTTTGAGGTCTGTGTTGCAGCGCTGTCAAAGACGGCTTGGGGAAAATGAATGAGAGGCTTTATTTTCTAGCGAAACAATTAAATTTGTTTCCTTCGGCTATTAAATCAACTTTATTTTTCACAGAGTATCTCAATAGATTAAACAGGTTATTGTGATTGCAATCACAGTAAAACCGGATGTTTCGATACCTAGGTGCAACTTTAGAGGATCTAAATTTCGAGAGCAGCATTCTACTTTTTGGACCAGAAAAATTCCAGAGTACCTAAAATTTGGCTATATTTACAATAATTCATCCAAAAACAGGCTTTGAGATTGAAATCAAAGTAAAACTGGGTGTTTCGATACCTAGGTGCAACGTTAGAGGATCTAAATTTCGAGAGCAGCATGCTACTTTTTGGACCAGAAAAATTCCAGAGTACCTAAAATTTGGCTATATTTACAATAATTCATCCAAAAACAGGCTTTGAGATTGAAATCAAAGTGAAACTGGGTGTTTCGATACCTAGGTGCAACGTTAGAGGATCTAAATTTCGAGAGCAGCATGCTACTTTTTGGACCAGAAAAATTCCAGAGTACCTAAAATTTGGCTATATTTACAATAATTCATCCAAAAACAGGCTTTGAGATTGAAATCAAAGTCAAACTGTGTGCTTCGATACCTAGGTGCAACGTGAGAGGATCTAAATTTCGATATCAGCTTGCTACTTTTGGAACGAGACAAATTCCAGAGTACCTAAAATTTGGCTATATTTACAATAATTCATCCAAAAACAGGCTTTGAGATTGAAATCAAAGTGAAACTGGGTGTTTCGATACCTAGGTGCAACGTTAGAGGATCTAAATTTCGAGAGCAGCATGCTACTTTTTGGACCAGAAAAATTCCAGAGTACCTAAAATTTGGCTATATTTACAATAATTCATCCAAAAACAGGCTTTGAGATTGAAATCAAAGTGAAACTGGGTGTTTCGATACCTAGGTGCAACGTTAGAGGATCTAAATTTCGAGAGCAGCATGCTACTTTTTGGACCAGAAAAATTCCAGAGTACCTAAAATTTGGCTATATTTACAATAATTCATCCAAAAACAGGCTTTGAGATTGAAATCAAAGTGAAACTGGGTGTTTCGATACCTAGGTGCAACGTTAGAGGATCTAAATTTCGAGAGCAGCATGCTACTTTTGGAACGAGACAAATTCCAGAGTACCTAAAATTTGTGTAATATTTACAAAAATTTGTCCAAAAACAGATTTTGAGATTGAAATCAAAGTGAAACTGGGTGTTTCGATACCTAGGTGCAACGTTAGAGGATCTAAATTTCGAGAGCAGCATGCTACTTTTGGAACGAGACAAATTCCAGAGTACCTAAAATTTGTGTAATATTTACAAAAATTTGTCCAAAAACAGATTTTAGATTGAAATAAAAGTCAAACTGTGTGTTTCGATACCTAGGTGCAACGTGAGAGGATCTAAATTTCGATATCAGCTTGCTACTTTTGGAACGAGACAAATTCCAGAGTACCTAAAATTTGTGTAATATTTACAAAAATTTGTCCAAAAACAGATTTTAGATTGAAATAAAAGTCAAACTGGGTGTTTTGATACCTAGGTACAACGTCATAGGATCTAAATTTCGAGAGCAGCATGCTACTTTTTGGACCAGAAAAATTTCAGAGTACCTAAAATTTGGCTATATTTACAATAATTCATCCAAAAACAGGCTTTGAGATTGAAATCAAAGTGAAACTGGGTGTTTCGATACCTAGGTGCGACGTCATAGGACGTTGCAACTAGTTGGGACCATAGAAATTTAGAGTACCTAAAATTTGACTACATCTATCTATCTGTATAGATAAAAATAAGTTGTTTGTGTGGCGATTGAAGTCATGTTTGTGTGTCGACTGACGTCATGTTTGTCGACTGACGGTATTGTAAGGATAAGGATTGAACATTATACTGTCATGAATTTGTTTGTCGACTGACGTCAACTGGGACACAGGGAATATAAATGACGACCGGGACACTCAAAGAGAAATTACAGACAGGGACACCGGGACAGAGGGAATATAAATGACGACCGGGACGAAGCGCCCCTGAGTTTACAATAATTCTTCCAAAAAAAGGTCTTAGGATTGAAATCAAATTCAAACTGGGTGTTTTGATACCTAGGTACGACGTTATAGGATTCGAGAGCAGCATGCTACTTTTGGGACCAGAAAAATTCCAGAGTACCTAAAATTTGGCTATATTTACAATAATTCATCCAAAAACAGGCTTTGAGATTGAAATCAAAGTAAAACTGGGTGTTTCGATACCTAGGTGCAACGTTAGAGGATCTAAATTTCGAGAGCAGCATGCTACTTTTGGGACCAGAAAAATTCCAGAGTACCTAAAATTTGGCTATATTTACAATAATTCATTCGAAAACAGGTTTTGGGATTGAAATCAAAGTAAAACTGGGTGTTTCGATACCTAGGCGCAACGTTATAGGATCTAAATTTCGAGAGCAGCTTGCTACTTTTGGGACCAGAGAAATTCCAGAGTACCTAAAATTTGACTATATTTACAATAATTCACCCGAAAACAAGTTTTGGGATGTCTGACCCTGTGTACTTGAGTACCAGTTAACCTCGTAATTGAGAAACTATTATCAGTGTTGAATTTATACGCAATAAAAATGAAGGTACTTGATATAAAACCTTAATAAATAAATTTTTTCGAACTTGGCAAAATTCTTTTGATAGAAGTCAATTATTAAGACTGATACATTTATGCCACGGCTAGATTAAATAATTCATAGAATAAGCGTTAATTGTTAAGGACCATTTATTTCAATAAAATAGCAAAAAGAGTATTATATAATAATAACAGTCCTATATCACTGCTTGATTCATTAGTTTAGGAGCATTATTTTCTACGTCGTCACTCGGCTAAGTGGTTACTTAAGTCGTCCAGGCTAAGCGGTTGGGGTGCTGTTTTGGGAATCCTTTGTCCGAGGGGCACGGGTTCGATCCCTGCCGTGGCCGGTTATTTGGTTTGAGACGGAGGTCAGTGGACCCAGCTTGAAATGGGTTCCTGGAGATATCTGGGGAAGGTCAGCAGGAAGGGTGTGCGAAAGCATAGGATGGGTTGTCCCCAGCCCCCATTTTTGATCAGCACCGCCGGTTTGGACCTTGAGGGTCTAGTGCTGTCATACTTACTGCTACTACTTACTATATCACTGCATATAACCAATCCATCCCTTAAGCTTTTCCATAATACAAAATTGTTTGTACAGAAAATAAATCAAAAATGTAAATTTTTTGACTTGATTAAGATGAATTTTTAGCTCTAAAAGAAACCAAAATAAACCAGGCAGATGGGAAATTGGCATAAAATTATCTCAGTTGTAAACGATATGCAACTCTGATCCCAAAGAGAGACCAAAGCCATCAGAGGGATCACAGTAGTAAAGATGTGTGTCACTTCCTATGATAAATTTGCCAGGAGGGTCACTGTTCTTGATAGAGCAAACCACTATGATAGACACAAAGTTTATTCCCATGGCAGCTTTGACAGGCCAAACACGGCTCTGGCAGTGACTCTGAATTTAGAAAAGGTTTTTAATAGAGCATGCATGCTCATAGAATTTTGGACTTTTTTTTTAGCTTTCTGTGTGTTAAGTATAAGCATTGCTTAAACTTAAGCTTAAATCTTAGCTTAACAATTAATAGTTGTATGTTGGTGGATTTCAATATGACAGCTAAGTTGGTGAATTGCCTAGCAAAGTTCAAAAAGTTGAACGTTAAATTTTTATCTATTCCGTTAGGTATTAATTTACTGCAATAATATTGATCAATGGATCGAAAATAACGATAATAATAGCATTAATAAGAGTAAACAAAACTGAAAAGGTAATGTTGGTTAAGAAAATAAATGATCAAGTGAAAAATTTTATCAGACTGCACACAGGGAAAGGTGGGAAGTCAAGCTCTTCATATCTATAAACAGCTGAAGTTCTCCGTTAGAAATGGTGAAAAAATCAGCCCAAAGTACACTTTGAAGAATAAAACACTTGGTGGTTTATCAATTTGGTCAAATCTTAAGTGAATGAAAAATATCCTAGTTCTTATGTACCTTCTCTTGTTTGGAGCTATTTCCACTCACCATTCTATTGTTCTTCCAAAATTTTATATTACATGCATCAAACATTATTTGCTTGCCTCAGTTTACCCTAATTATAAGAACTTTTGGAGAATATGTTACAGCAGAGATAATCAACCTATCTAATTTGCCAATGTCCATTGTATATGTGGTATTCTGTAACATGTGTTAAATAGCTTCATTTAGTGTCCCACGGAAATAGCTGCCTCAGTTAGAGGGAGGTGTAAAGGGTTATAATTTTCCACTTGGCTCACTTGCTCAAGTTTTCCACCTATATTTTGAAGAATACTTTTTTGATGTTTTCAATAAGGCAAAGTCCTTTGATTTGGTATTTTCATGGAAGGAATAGAGAAAAAACAGCAAAATCCCCACTCCCCAGATTCAACAAGAGCTAAGAGGTCATATGGCACTTGTGACGAGGCGAGAAGAGCTAAGTGCCAAGAGATCATATGGTATGAGCTCTAACGAAATTCTATGAATGAATAAATTGGTTTAAAAAGGAAAATAAGAGGCTTAATGCCGGTTAAGATTTAAAATAAGAGCTCTGAGTCACAAAGTCCTTCTAAATATCAAAATTCATTAAGATCCGATCACCCACTCGTAAGTTATAAATACCTAATTTTTTCTAATTTTTCCTCTGCCTTTTGCCCCCCCCCCCCCAGATGGTCGAATCTGGGAAAACGACTTTATCAAGTCAAATTGTGCAGCTCCCTGACACGCCTACCGATTCTCATCGCCCTAGCACGTCCAGAAGCACCGAACTCGCCAAATCACTGAACCCCTCCCCCAAACTCCCCCAAAGAGAGCGAATCCAGTACGATTCTGTCAATCACGTATCAAAGACATTTGTTTATTCTATCCACCAAGCTTCATCCCAATTCCTCTACTCCAAGTGTTTTTCCAAGATTCCCCCCTCCAACTCCCCCCAATGTCTAAAGATCTGGTCGGGATTTGAAATAAGAGCTCTGGGACATGGATTCCTTCTAAAAATCAAATTTCATTACGATCCGATCATCTATTCGTAAGATAAAACTACCCCAATTTTCACGTTTTCCAAGAATTCCGGTTTCCCTCTCCAACTCCCCCAAATGTCACAGGATCTGGTCGGAATTTGAAATTAGAACTTTAAAGCACAAGATCCTTCTAAATATCAAATTTCACTAAGATCTGGTCACCCTTTCCTAAGTTACAAATACCTCAATTTTCAAAATTACCCCCCCCCCCCAATTCCACCAAAGAGAGCAGATCCGGTCCGGTTATGTCAGTCACGTATCTTAGACAGGTTTCTATTCTTCTCATCCAGGTCCATCGTGATCTCACCGTTTTAAGTATTTTCTAAGATTTCCGGTCCCCAAACTGCCCCCCCCCCAATTACGCTTGATCCGGTTGAGATTTAAAATAAGAGATCTGAGTTACGAGGTCCTTCTAAATATGAAGTTTCATGAAGATCCGATCACTCCTTCTTAAGTTAAAAATACGTCATTTTTCTTATTTTTCAGAATTACCCCCCCCCCCCCCAATTGAGCGGATCCGTTCCAATTATGTAAATCACGTATGCAAGACTTCTGCTTATTTTTACAACCAAGTTTCATTCCAATCCCTCCAATCTAAGCGTTTTCCATCATTTTTGGTTTCCCCACCCCAAACTTCCCCCAATGTCACCAGATCCGGTCAGGATTTAAAATAAGAGCTTTGAGTCACGATATCCTTCTAAATATCAAATTTCATGGAGATCCGTTCGTAAGTTACAAATACCTCATTTTTTCTAATTTTTCAGAATTACCTCCCCCCCCCCAAATACCCCAAAGAGAGTGGATCCGTTCTGGTTATGTCAATCATGTATCAAGGACTCGTTATGTTTTTTTCCCACCAAGTTTCATCCTGATCCCTCCACTCTAAGTGTTTTCCAAGTTTTAGGTTTCCCCCTCCCAACTCCCCCCAATGTCACCAGATCCGGTTGGATTTAAAATAAGAGCTCTGAGCCACGATATCCTTCTAAATATCAAATTTCATTGGGATCCGATCACCCGTTCGTAAGTTAAAAATACCTCATTTTTTTAATTTTTCAGAAATACCCCCCCCCCCCAACTACCCCAAAGAGAATGGATCCGTTCCGTTAATGTCAATCATCTATCTAGGACTTGTGTTTATTTTGCCCACCATGTTTCATCCCGATCCCTCCACTCTAAGTGTTTTCTAAGTTTTAGGTTTGCCCCTCCCAACTCCCCGCCCCCGTCACCAGATCCGGTCAGGATTTAAAATAAGAGCTCTAAGACACGATATCCTTCTAAACATCAAGTTTCATTGAGATCTGATCACCCTTTCGTAAGTTGTAAATGCCTCATTTTTTCTAATTTTTAAGAATTACTCCCCCCCCCCCAACTACCCCAAAGAGAGCGAATCAGTTCCGATAATGTCAATCATATATCTGGGACTTGCGCTTATTTTTCCCATCAAGTTTCATCCTGATCCCTCCACTCGAAGTGTTTTCCAAGATTTTAGGTTCCCCCTCCAACTCCCCCCAGTGTCATCAGATCCGGTCGGGATTTAAAATAAGAGCTTTGAGACACAATATCATTCCAAACATCAAATTTCATTAAGATTCAATCACCCACTCATAAGTTAAAAATACTTCATTTTTTCTATTTTTTCCGAATTACCCCCCCCCCCCACTCTCCCCCCAGATGGTCAAATCGGGAAAACAACTATTTCTAATTTAATTTGGTCCGGTCCCTGATACGCTTGCCAAATTTCATCGTTTTAGCTTACCTGGAAGTGCCTAAAGTAGCAAAACCAGGACTTTAGGTTTTCCCCCTCCAACTCCCCCAATGTCATCAGATCCGATCGGGATTTAAAATTAGAGCTCTGAGACACAATATCATTCCAAACATTAAATTTCATTAAGATCCAATCACCCACTCATAAGTTAAAAATACTTCATTTTTTTATTTTTTGCCCCATTCCCCCCAGATGGTCAAATTGGGAAAAAGACTATTTCTAATTTAATCTGGTTCAGTTCCTGATACGCGTGCCAAATTTCATCGTCCTAGTTTACCTGGAAGTGCCTAAAGTAGCAAAACCGGGACCGACAGACCAACAGACAGACAGACAGACCGACAGAATTGGCGATTGCTATACGTCACTTGGGTAATACCAACTTGGTATCTTAGCTCTTCTTGCCTCGTCACAAGTGACATATGAGCTATTAGCTCTTGTTATGTGTAAAAACTTATCAAATTGCACCTACAGTTTATGCAGATTTCCTGAAGATTCAGACTGAAAATGTTGCATTCAGATAGATGGTATTTGTGTCATGAAAAAAATATTTCACACCCTTCTTCATGATACAGTGTCTACATAGCTGATATATAGATCCAATCTTTATTTATATCTAAGAATCAGCTTCTTTCTTCTAAAAAAAAATCTGATAATGACCTCTTAATGGGGAATTGGTGGTGTTCAACTAAAGCTGTGACTCACAAGAGATTTTATGGACAAAAATTCAAGATAAAATCCTCATTATGTCTGAACTGCCAAAGTCTGCCTCTGGATTTAGAGTAAACTCACATATAGCTCCATGTCCTATTTTTGGATGTGAAATAAGGTAATTGTTTATGACAGAAAAATTACAGTATGATTATCACTCAGTTTAATTTTATTTAAAAGTTATATAATATTTTTTTATTATTATTTCACAGTTCACTGGTCGTCAGTGAGCTAAAATCACTTTTTTGGTGCTAAATGTTGCCTAAATATTGTAGTCCATTAGTGTTTAATTTTTGTCATCTTGTCAACTCTTGGATGGTGGAAAAAATCCATCAAGATAGGTTTTTGGGATCCGTCTGTCCGTCCGTCCGTCTGGGCAATGGATAGCAAAATGAAGAGAACCACCAGTTGGATTTGGATTAAAATTGAACTATAGGTGCCCAAGACCATGAGACACATTAAATTTGAAGATGAAGACCCTAGCTCAAATAGGAGGAGGGGGAGGGGCTTTAAGTGGCACAAAAGTTATTTTCCGTTTAACTCAGTTTAACTTGCGAATGAAGTAATGGATCTCAATGAAAGATAAGCCAAAGATGACAAATGCCATAAGACACATGGTACTTGTAGATGAAAACCCTAGCTTAATTAGGGCGAGGGGTAGGGGGCTTTAAGTGCTAAAAAAAAGTTGAGTTTTTCATTTAATTCAGTGCAAATTGCGAATGGAATGATGGATATCAATGAAAATTGAACCAAAGATGCCCAAAACCATGAGACGCATCAAGTTTTGAGATGAAAACCCTAGCGCAAATAAAATGAGGGTGAGTGGTTTTTAAGTTCAGAAAAATTGAGGTTCTTGTTTAATTTAGTATAACCTGCAAATGGAGCAACGGATCCAAATGAAAGCTAGACCAAAGATGCCTAAGATTAGGGATTATATCGAATTCTGATATTACAAACCCTATTTCAAACAGGGCGAGGGCGGCGGTCTCAAGTTTTAAGAAAATTTTGACTTTGACTTCAATTTAGTAGGGCCTATAACTTATGGATGGAGTGACGAATCTGAAATCAGATTCGTCTGAATACCTGAATTTGCAGGAATGAATTTGACACAATACCACCGCATTGGATCCCACTAGAATTCACCAGACCTGTTGTTCTTGCTCTATAGAATCTTTTATTTTCAGGCAGGTCATCCCACCGTATACACTGAGTTTATAGCTACAAAGTCAAGAAAATGAGGGAAGCGAAAACAAAGTGAAATTCGGGAAAATGTATCAGATGAAACTGAAATTTAAACTGTAAAAGGGGAAATCTTTGGAAAGAAGCTAAGATGCACGAAAGAACAAGCTAACCAGTTGATCATGAACTATGTTGTGACGGAAATGCGACCATTAAGCACTGTGAATAGTGAAGCTTTCACAAGCATGATTTTAGGCCTCAATCCGTATGTTGGCCCAATAATGTCTAGAGAGACGTTAGCAAAAAAGATCAACCAATCGCTGTTCGATACAAAGAAAAGAATTACTGAGATTTTGGAGAAAACCGATTACGTCACAATGACTTGCGATATCTGGTCTAGTAGCAAACGGAGTTTCATCGGTGTTACTGCTCATGTCTTAGATGAAAACAATCATTTTTTGCCAATGATTCTTGCTGTTAGAAGATTTACAGGTTCACATACGTTTGACAGAATAACTGAAACGATCTTCAGCATTTTTCAAGAGTACGGTTTGGACACCAATTTAGAAAACGTGAGAGCAATTGTGACGGACAATGCATCAAATTTTGTAAAAGCATTCAAACAAAATGCAAAGCTTACCATTTAGCCACAGATTGAAGAAGGTGACTCGGATACAGACATTGATTTTCAAGAGGGTGAGCCAGATAATATCGAGACAACTGATTTGCACGAAATTTTTGATACTTATGGACGTGTTGGCTTAGTGTCACCATCAGTCAACATAATTGAATCTGCTACCACAACTTTTTCCCTTGTATGTGAAGATAGTGGCAGAGTGAATCACCCTTTAGCTTCTAACAAAAAACCAGGAACGGAAACTATGAGTGACAACAGTGACCATGTTCATAAGTTTACAGGTGAAGGGTCTGAGTACGAGCTGGAGATGTATTTGCCACAGCATTTTCGCTGTTGCAGCCACACGCTGAACCTGTTGGCAACAACTGATGCAAAGCACGCCTTAGAAAAAGACCTTAACTTCAGGAGAACACTGTTAAACGTCAGAGCAAAGTGTCAGTCAGTGCGGAATTCATTAAGCCACAGCTCAAAGAATAACGATCTTGTCATGGATGTTTTTGAGTTGATTCGCCCTAATGCTACAAGATGGAACTCTTAATATGATGCACTGAAAAGAATTCTCGAATGCCAACAGGCTGGAAAACTGACCACAGTTTGCGACGTACTAAAGAAACCAAGATTTAAGCAAATTCAGATAGACTTTCTAATCGAATATGTCTCTGTATTGGAACCTGTAGCAATAGCCCTTAACATGCTCCAGGTAGAAGACAAAGCTTTCTTCGGGATAATTTTCCCTACTGTTCGGTCACTGGAAAGAAAGCTGCAAAAGCTCCAGCTTTCTGTCAAGTATACAAAGGTACTGGTTGGGACCCTGCTAGAAGGACTTAAGCAAAGGTTTCCATTCCTCTGTGGACCTCCATCTCTTTATGCTGACTACCACCTGGCCACCAGTTCTCATCCCTATTTTAAAGATAAATTTGTAAGAGATGAAGACAAGGAGACTGTTGTGAGAATGCTTGTGAACGAGGCCAAGGCATTAGGAAGTAAACAGAGTACCAGCAAAGACATAGTTGGATTTGAGTTACTGAGATCTCCACAGAATTTCTTTTAAATGTCTGACGAAGAGGAAGCCACCATTCAGTCGGAGGAAATGAAAACAACAAGAGTTGAAGTCTTGCGTTATCTAAGTGACTCTAGACAAGATGTGTAAGTTTTGAGACACTATCCTATGGTGGAGTTGGTTTTTTGGAAGTTCAACTGCATACACCTACATCAGCGCCAGTGGAGCGTCTTTTTTCGAAGGGGGGAGTGATTCTCTGTCCAAGGCGTAGCTCCTTGGCAGATCACAGGTTCGAAAGCCTGGTTCTTCTCAAAGCTAATAGGAGCCTAAAAATTTGAATGTTATGTACCAAATTTTTATTCCTTCTGCATTAAAATTTTTCATTGTTAAAGATTTCTCAGTTGACAGAGGGGCTATTGTGGTATTGCCCTCTTACGTTCGTTTATACAAATAGGTGGGGTTAAACGTGAAGAAGAGCTCCTGATTCGCTCGGCTCAAGTATTAACCACGGGGTTGTGTTTAGTTTCTGAAAAATAGATACATGTACTAAAGAAATACCTGCATGCCGGCTTTCAATAAAGACCTGGTACTACTAGTAAACAGGGGATTACCTGGGATGTGTCAATAAAATTAGACTGTCTTAGTCAGAAAAGATTTAGTCAGTAGATTCCCAATTTCTTGAATAAGGCTTATTATCTTACATATAGTTTACCCATAATCTGGAAAATCAGAAGCAAAAGATATCCCTTTTTCAGAATTGAAAAGCTGTAGTGAAGCTGTAAGATTTTTTAGTCTGGGTCTCTTAATTTCATGATTTTTAATTCTACCCATGGCTTGCCCAAAGCCTAGAAATAATCCTTTTCCAAAATGAGCCATACTAAAGCCAACCTTAAACAGAATATTCCATCCCCGGAGAAAGACTACTTTTTATTCTTTTTTTTTCTCGGGAGATTTCCGATTTAATTTCATGGTTTTCGCCACTTCGTGGTGTGAAAATTACTCCTAGAAATAGATAAGTTGCAACTTCTGCAGTTTGACCAACCGTATGGAATGCGTCTGAATCAGCGGGCTTGCTGCAGGCCAGTGATTTACCAATATACGTTTGTAGAGAGTTTTACTGACCATCTGAATTGACTACGCAGCATGCGGCCTGCTTGATTGAAAACCGGACATGTAGGAAGTAGATGCCATATATTTTCATTGCGCGTCTGAAATGTAACCTGAAAACTTGAGGCAGTTTCCTTGCAAAGGCACCGAGGGTGATAGATCTCACCGAAATAGTAGTATTAGTGGGCAGGTTCAATAGCAAAACTTGACAGCTACCGATGATTTGCTTGATAAATCAAACTATAAACATTGACTCTTATTGTACATATCAACGAAAACCGGGACGAAAGAATTATCATATCAGTTTGTTCTTGCTTTAACGGGAGCTAACTTATTTGCTTTCTCGTTCTTGATGGTAGAGGTTGATCAAGTAGAATGTCACGGTTCTAAGATTTAGAAAGCAAGAACTTTCCAAAACTCATTATCATACCGATTTTGGAGTGACGACAGACCAAGCACGTTCAGAACCTTTTCGTAGGGGATGTCACAGCGGCCCAAGATGATCGATACCACTCGCTTCTTAACCAATTTAAGCTCCTGACAAAGATACACTGTTCTAAGTGCTGAGGGCACCCAAACAGGGCAAGTATATTCCAGAATGGGGTGGACGTACTTTATGTATGCATTCTTGATGCTCTCTTTGTTCGCACTGAACCTAAGCATACCGTTTAAAGTCAGTAGACTAGCATTTGCACTTTTAATCACGTTTTCGATATGTGCAGCAAAGCTGAAGTCATATGAATCAAGACTTCATTTTCGTACTGTTCTTTTCTTTCAGCACGCTGACAGCCAGTGACCTTCAGCTAGCTGCCGTAAGTGTGAATTTTTGCTTCTCTTTTTTTATTGAGCTTTGATTTCTCTAATTAAAAAGTATGCAACTGATTCAATTGACTCCTTACTTTTAAATTTGTGTTTTTGTTTTGCTAAAGTTTTTGCTTATTGAAGAATGGACTACGTTATTACCTTTTATCTGTTTTAAAGCCAATCCTAAGTTTGTTTTTCTATTTTCCAGATTTTTTCAACCACTCCCAAACGTTTCAAAATAACCCTGTATTTCTTCAAACGCGCCAAATTTGACTGAACACTAATCACCAGAAGTTTTTTTGGCTGCACTTAATTGTTTCGACAGTCTTTTCCATTTCAAGCCGTTGTGTTGAAAATCGGTTCAGATTATTTTTGGACTTTGTTGGGTGTGTTGCCAAACGAAGAAAATGGTTAAACACGACAAAATTCAAAGTCTGGTTCTTGATTAAGATTTTCAGGAGAGGAATGGCGGGGGGTGACATGTTATGGGCAAGTGAAAGGGCTAAGAAGCCTTCAGAATGGCTTTAACAAAAAGGTAGCATGGGCTTGATATATATATATATATATATATATATATATATAGCTATGTCAAAATACATAGAGTGAGTACTTGAAGTACTACTTAAGTAAAATTTTGGCATGTACTTGATACTTGATGCTTAAGTAAGAATTGGGAGAGTGCTTACTACTTGATATTTAAGTAAAAAAAACTATGAGTACTTAATACTTGATACTTAAGTAAAAATTTGGAGAGCTTGTTGCAGCACTGATACCAAGTGCCATAAAAAACAAACTTCCCTCCCCCCCCTTCAAATTTTATGAATTAACACCCCTGCAAAGGAAGCATTAAAATACGATAAAAGATTTTATTTCAATTATAATTTATCACTACCTAAACTAGTTGAAAGGAGAGGTCTGGGAGTAAAACTCCCACTGCACAGTCAAAGATCTAACTTGCAGTTTAGAAACCTTTTTGACATTCCACCATTCTGCATTTTCTTCTTTCCAACTCCTGCCCTGTCCAATTAATACAGCTGCTTAGCTGTTATCTCACAAAAAAAATCCTTACCATAATTACTAGCCACATTTGCAAAGAAAATTTAAGCTCACCCGTTCTGGGATTTATAATAATAAGCAATAAATGTACATGCTGCTTACCAGGTTTTCTATAGACAACCACAAGATAGAGGACAATAAAGGCGGCAAATGTGATCAGTGCAGTTGCCCAACTCATCAAAAACATCACAACGATGCATAATATCGCACCAATCAAACTGACCCAGCCGTTGTAATACTAAAAATTGAAATCTATATTACTTAACAATTAACAAATATAAGCAGAAAGAATTAAAAAACAACAAAGAGAGAAATCTCAATAATGAAGAAACAAACAAGACTACGGCCAGTAGAAAGAAAAGATGAAACTAAAACGACGTGAAAATTTCGCATGTATGCAACGCATAAATGGAACTAACAAAATTCATCAGTTTTTTGTCTGTAAAGCTCCTAAATGAGATATATGTCAAACAATACGTGGTAACGAACTGTAAGTAAGGAGTGGCATGGCTTAATAGCAGCCAAAACCCAAAAAATATTTGTTATTGATAGATATATCAAAAGCATTGGCTTATTATGCATATTCCAAATATGTAAATTCATTATGGCTTAGTGTTACCCATAAAAGGCTACGAGCCTGGGAAAATTTGATGATTTTCGAAAAAGATGAAAAACACTCACTAAAAGTAAAAGAATTCTCGTGAAAATAAGATTGAGCATATCAGAGAACCTTACTGTAAAGGTTTCAAGCGCTGATCTGTAAAAATGTGGAATCTTGTTTGTTTTTTTTTTCCAGAAGAAAGATCACGGATGTGTGTTTATTTTTTTTGTGTTTTTTGTGTGTTTGCGTGTTTTTTTCTTTTCCACAAGGGTGATGTGGTGTGAAATTACCATTTTCTTCAAAATATATGAAAGGTTCCAAAGCGAAACATTTGAAGATAACATAATCCCACAATCCCTGGGGATAGGTCCTTGGGTCCTATCCCCACAGGAGTACTAATCGTTAAACTCCATGAGCTTGTTGAATTTAAAAAAAATTTTCTTCGACAATAGTACATCAAATATGTCCCATATGTCACTTATATTTTTTTGTGTTTAGTCATCAATGCACTTTAATTTACTCTCAATTTCATAAGGTTTCAAGGATAGCTCTTAGGAAGTTTACAGTTTTTCATGTTATTTCGATACATTTACAGTTTTTCATGTTATTTCGATACATTTCGTATAATTCGTCCGTTATATTGGCGTTTTATTTTTCGAAGTTGCAAGAAGTGACTATTATATTTGGTTATCAGTTCGTTCTCCAAAACACAGTTTCAGTGGAAAACAATTAGCCAATCTTCTTCCGTCTTTGGAAAAAACTAGTCCCTCCCATTGAAACAAAAACATTTCGAATCAAATGTCTTGAGAATAAATTTTACAGTGAACGTTTTCTCTCCTCTGGTCATATTTTGCTAGGTGGCCGGTGTTTACCCCTCCCCTACTGGGAAAATACACTGCAGAAAATACCCCCTAGAAAATACCCCCCACGGAAAAGACCCCTGGAAAATACCTCCCATGAAAATGACCACACACGTGTAAAATACCCTCCCGCGGAAAATGCCCCTGGTGAACACCCCCCCCCCCCCCCAGTAAAAAATAACCCGTGGAAAATAAGGCTTTTCAAATTTGATCATTTTATTTAAGTTTTGTTTTTTAATTTCCGTAGGGAGAAAGAATTTCGGTACTTGCGTATTATGCGCCACTCACTCAAGTTTACGCTGTGTGAAATTCGAGAACAAAACGGTTTCTTCGTTAATTTCTTTCAGCTTAGCCTGAGACAAGACAAGTGGCAGAATAGATGGGAAATATATAATTTGGGCTATATATTTGCACATAAGGTGGGAGAGTAAAGTATTTGGACAATTTGAAGTCAGGAAACAATTCTTACTTCATATTCATACAGAATAATTGTACCTAACACATTTGGCATGTAGACCCGCTATACTTTACCCCTCGCCCTAATGTGCAAATCAATAGCTAAAATTTGTTTCTAAAGTAACAAAAAAACTAACGAAGATACCAGTTTGTTCTTGAGTTTTGCACAGCGTAAACATGAGTGAGTGGCGTATAATAATCAAGTACCGAAATCTTTCATGTAGAGAGAGCCGGATTTCCCGGTATTATTTAAAAACAATCAGAAATTAAATTTTGAGTTTTTTCAACGGGAAGTAAGGAGCAACATCAAAACTTAAAACGAGCATAAATTATTACATATTTAAAAGGAGTCCCTCCTTCCTCAAAAGCTTGCTCTTTACCCTAAAGTTTTTACTTTTTGTCCTAATTCCTTAAGAACAATTCTTGAAACACAATGGTTATTTAAATAGAGCAGTAAGCTGTTTTAAAATCCTCTGCAAAAAAAAATAGCGTAAAGAGCGAGGTCTTGAGGAGGAAGCAACCCCTTCCATATACGTAATCATTACAGTTCGTTTTAAGGTTTGATGTTGCTCATTACTTTCAATTGAAAAACTAGTTTTTGTTTTTATTTATTACTTACAGATAGCATAGCAGTCAAATAATCTTCAAAGTAAAAACTACGAGTATAATAGAAAAAAAGATGGGAATTTTTTGGGGAAAAGACTATGTTAATAAGACATGGACACATATTAGTTTTTTGATAATCCTTAAAACTTTTTTTTTAATTTAATTTCTGATCGTTTTAAAATAATAGCCTACCGGGAAATCTGGCTCTCTCTCCATGGAAAACTCCGATACTTGTGTATTATACGCCACTCAATCAAGATTACGATGCGCAAAACTCGAAAACAAACCAGTTTTTTCGTTAGTTTCTTCGTTACTTTAGAAACAAATTTGGACTATAGATTTGCACATTAGGGGGTGGAGGGGGTAAAGTATAGTGTGCCTGCAAGCAAAATGTGTTAGGTACAATTATTCTGCACATTATGAAGTAAGAGTTATTTTCTTACTTATATCTTTCCAAATTAACCCCTCCTCTCCCCTGAGGTGCAAATATATAAATTATTTATTTCCCGTATATTCTATCACTTGGCTTTGTCTTGGTTCGCGTTAAGCTGGAAGAAACTAACAAAGAAACCAGTTTTTTCCCGATTTTTACACAGCGTAAACTTGAGTGAGCGGCGCGTAATACACAAGTACCAAAATTCCTTCCCCCTACGGAGATTAAAAAAACAAAACTAAAATAAATTCTCAAATTTGGAAAGCCTTATTTTCCACAGGGGGTATTTTCGGGGAGAGGGGAAGGATTTACCAGGGGGCATTTTCTACGGGGATTATTTTCCCCGCTGG
Source organism: Artemia franciscana (assembly GCF_032884065.1). Taxonomy (NCBI): domain Eukaryota; kingdom Metazoa; phylum Arthropoda; class Branchiopoda; order Anostraca; family Artemiidae; genus Artemia; species Artemia franciscana. The sequence goes on along the minus strand of NC_088867.1, from coordinate 17,267,901 downwards.
TGTATTTTTCGCGGGTAATTTTTCGGAAGGGGGAGGTAATCACCGGTGGAGGGTAAACACCTAGAACCATTTTGCTAATATTTCAACTGATGAACTAAATGAGCAATGAAAGTAAGTGAGCGACTTCAAAACTAAAGAGCATCCCTGTATTTTATTATGTGATCTCTATTAAAGACATAATATTGCCACTTATTCAGTTTGAGTTTATGAAGTAGAGTATTTATTTACTGGAGTATTGTGAACAGAGGAGATGGCTAAAAACATATTGGGATTAAATTTTTAAATCATACTGCATCGTGTAGTATCTGACACATTAGTGTCAGAAACATGAAATCAACGGTGAGTCCAGGGGGCCAGGGAGGCCCTGCCCCTCCCCCTCCCAAGATTTTTTTGCACCCTCTTTCCCTATTTTTTATTTTTTCACTGTTTTTTGGAATAAATTTGTCAACTTGGTCAATTATTGGCACCCTTGTCACATTTCTCCCTCCAAGATATTTTTAATCCACCCCTGCATAGAAAGCTTGACTGTTTGTCCAAGTTTTTTTTTTCAAAGAGAACTGTTCGGTGAGCTAAATGTGAAGAACTTCACATTTCTAAGCATCTCGGCTTCTTTAAAAAAAAAAAAAACACCAGTAAAACTAAAACTCTGAGGAGTAATTTATAAAAAGCTAGAAAAAATTATAATCCACTTGAGTTTGTTAATTTTTAATGAAAATAACTGACTTCTCTTTCGAACGTTCTCGCCTAATTCTTGAAAAAAAAAAATCGGCAAAAATGATACTTCGTGGAACCGTCTGTCCAAAGCCAGTAAAAATTACTATATAGATTTGTTTTACTACAAAACCAATATATATCATTTTACACATTATATTGAATATATTGCGCTGTTGTCAAGGATTTCTGTTCTTCATCATTTTATGTTCCTATCTGTGAATTTTTTTCCAGCTAAACATCAAGATACCCAACGAATATACGTAATTGCCTTAATTTTGTATTTCAACGTCTTAATTTAAGCAGGATATAAACCAAAATTTAATGTTTATAAAGGATTATCTAGATCTAGAGCGTCAATCCTAAGATCCTTTCTTACTTTATTGCTTGCGCAATACATCAAAAATAGCACTGAAGCTTGACTGTTTGTCCAAGTTTTTTTTTCAAAAAGACTTCTGAAACACAAGGGCCGTTTATTAAAATGGGAAGCTTTTTTTTTTTAAGTATTAAATACTTTAGCGCAAAAATTTACAACAAAAAATAATATAGGAAAGAGCAAAACCACAGGAGGGGCTATCCAATGAGTCTTCTATGAATGTTTACATCAATTTCTGACTTTAGATTGTGTCGGAGGAGGTTAGGATTGAAACCCCTTCACCAAAAAACTTTTGAGTTCCATCATAAATGTTCCAAAAATCTGAAAAGCTAGCGACAGATTTATATTTTTAGTGATTCTATTTCTCTGTTTATGAAATTCTGTACAATTTCATTTATTTATTTATTTTCTTTATTTTCCTCGAAAAATGAGGAGTACGCTACAATATAATATAAAGAAAAGACAAATGATAACACTTACAATCAAAACCTATCAAATATTGATCAGACACTTAAAAAGAGAAAAAAGACACAAAAACACTTGCTGAATAGTTTAGCCTATAAATCATCAAGAGCCAGAACTGTTATTAAAAAGCGGAGACAAATTGTGGTCTAAAAGGTTAATTTTCGCCTTATCTTCAAATGTTTTATACTTTTTCTTTATACAGTCTACAGGATCCTTCACTTTAAGCTTTAAAACAATCTCAGTGTTACTAAAAGAAAGAGGGAAACCAAGTAAAAATTTACACAATTTAAAATAAGAAACTTTAATGGGCAAACGATCAGAAAGTCTGATCTTACGGAAGAATAGGGACGGGAACAATACGTGAGGCAGAGCAACAGCGATATACATACGACCAAGAACTTCCCGACGATAAAGACCCCGAAAACGAATTAAAAGATCAAATGCCTTGCGTAGTTTCATCTGAACATGCTGAACCAGGACTGGTTTAAAATCTCTTTTCGAAGCAGCATAAGGTAATCCCAAATAGGTGACTAATGACGACGACTGAAAAATAACACCATTGCCGCAATCGAAAGTCAACCTGAATTTACAACAAAAAATTAGCCTCTTTTCATAACTGATAGAAAGGCCCAAACCTTTTAAACAATTAATTATAATATTAAAATTTGAAACAAGACTAGACAGGACCGGCTTAGAAGGATAATGTCATCAGCATATGCAATGTAAGACAGATTTCGAGATAATGAAACAAAAGAGCAGGAAAGAGAATTAAGGGCAGTAGTTAAACTTAAATATAATATATAAGGAGAAATAATTACTCCTTTTCTAATTCCTCTATCCACTTGAATTAATTTGGACTGAGATGAAGACGAACTCGGACAAATACAGATCTTTAATCCAGAATACCAAGAGCGAGGGCAATACAGTATGGATTAAAGCGAACAGTACAGATGTATGAGAAATGTTATCAAAGGCCCCTTTGATATCAATCAAGAGGGCGTATAGCGGTTGATCAGTGATTCTCGATTCTTCAATAATTTTGCTGAAAGATGCATGGGCGTGGTCACATCCCAAACCTCACTTGAAACCAAATTGATTAGAACCACCGTCAAGAATTTTAAGAAGATCCTTCAAATACAACACGAACACTTTCCCAATCATAGAATCCCTAGTGATTGGTCTCAAGGAACTACAATATGACAAGTCTTTTTTCCCGCTCTTAGGAATAGGCGTAACTATGCAAATATAGAATGACGATGGTACTAAACCAGTAATAAGTAAAAAGTTGAAAAATGCCAGTAGAGTAATAAGAAAAGAAGAAGGAGCAAGTTTAAGGTGATTAGCAAATACGCCATCATGATCCTTAGCCGACTGCGCCTTTAACGTTTTGATTGTTCTACGTAACATATCCTCAGAAATCCTGTAATCAGTTGGAAAATTCTTCAACCTTTCATCTAATTGCAAGACAACACTGTTAGAATCGGGCGAAGTCGACAACTTAGAAAAATAATTTTCCCACTCTTTTATCGATGGTGTGGAATTAGTATCAGGCATGTTAATCCGCCTATTGCCTCGGAGAACATTCCAAAGGAGATTCTTGTCTTTGTTGTTATTAATGTTTGAAGAATTCTTCTATGATCAGGTTATTATTACGACGGAGCTCCGATTGGAAATCGACCTTTCTCTATTTCATTAGTAAAAAATTTGGATGCGAGTCTCTAGGCTTACCAAGCGCCCGCCATTCCCCAAAATAATTTTCCCACTCTTTTAGCGATGGTGTGGAATTGGTATCAGGCAAGTTAGTCCACCTATTGCCTCAGAGAACATTGCAAAGGAGATTCTTGTCCTTGTCGTTATTAATGTTTGAAGAATTCTTCTATGATCAGGTTATTATGAAGACGGAGCTCCGATTGGAATTCGACCTTTCTCTTTTTCATTAGCAAAAAATTTGGATGCGAGTCTCTAGGCTTACCAAGCGCCCGCTATTCCCAATACGCTTGTTTTGCCGCCTTATTAGAATTTACCAAAAAAGGATTGAGGCTCCAAAAAGGCTTCTGCGTGTCCAATCTTATCCTATTAGTAGGAAAAACTGCCGCGGCACCATACATTAAGCAATAGCTTAATTCAAAATAAAGACAATTTCCCTCAAGGAGGGATTACTGTCCATTTAATCCAAACTATCAGGAATAAAACTTTATCAATTAAAGTCCCAACTCTATCTTGGTAAAGCAGTTTAAAATTTGGATTCCAATCAACCCGATCAAAAAATTTAGGAAGCTTATTACCAGAAAAACGAACTGGGGGAGGACAAGAAGGCAAAGGAGGTAAAAGAAATTGAAACGGTATGTGGTTACTAATGGGGAAATCTTCGAATACAATAGCCACAGGCAAAGGATCACTTGGGTTAGAAGAAAAGAAACGATTAATATTAGTTGTACTACCAATCCAATGAATATAAGTAAAATCCTGAGACTTCAGTAAAACAGAAAAATTAGAAAGACAAGATGTTAAAATTGCATCTCTTCCATTTGCTATATTTGGATTACAGTTAAAATCACCTAAAATATAAGTACACAAATATGACTGTAAACTAGTCTAAGATAGACACATCGACCAAGATTAAAACAGCATTGAGTAAACTCATCAAAAGAAATATCATCATGGTAATCAGTCGGAAAATAACAATTAATTAAAACTACGTTTGAAAAACTACAAGCTAAGAAATTTGTATCAATTGCTAGAATAGTTGCACTAAGAGACTTGGGTAAAATAGTACCTAAACCACCGGAGGGACGCCACCAGTCGGTGTAGTGGGAACAGCAAAAATATCATGCTGAGTAGACAAACTAGAAAGCAGATTCAACGAATGATCAAGGAGGTGGAGTTTTTGAAGACATAGAAACGATGAATTTTCATTCAAAAATTATGAAGTACAGGTAATTTCCTTAGCACACCATTTGAATTAAATGACGTAACACGAAGTAATACATTCATTTACAAAACTTCTTTAAAACCGGACGCCTAAAGCTGTAGACTGGATGATCATTTGAGTCACAACTGGCGCATTTAACTGGTGCTTGACATGGGGAGTCTTAAGTCGAAATGTGATTACCGCTACATCGGGCACATTTGAAACATTCAGATTTAGATGGATTTTGGACATGGTTAAAACTTTGACATTTAAAACAACGCCTAGGCTGAATACGATCACGTTTCACTCGGAAAAGCTCATAACCGAACTTGATCTCATGTGTGATGTAAAAATACAGGTATTCTTCTGTTTGAAAAATAACTCTTACAGTTTGCGATTTTCCTAGTTGATTAAACTCGATTATACCCAGAAAGTCCAATGCGTAGGCACTAACATCAAAATCAATGTCCACACTCCTGATAATTCCAAAAAATCGCCGAGGCTTGGAAGCTATTATGCTTTCAGGAAAATTAACATTTAGACTGAGCTTCGATGCATCTTGACATGGTACCGATACCATAACACTATTCTTAGTCACTTTAACATAACGAATATTTGCATAACCTGTCTTATCAAATTCTTTCTTGCGTCAGACAGGATCCTTCAGTAGGAGAGCGGGTGAGTTTTCTTATCACTATGGTCTCTAATAGGGCAGTCTTTAGTGGGAGAGGTGGCCATTTATGGTGGGGCACAGTGGGGGGATTGAGATCAATATCATTGCCAGCCTTTTTTTTCTCCAAATTAGATTCGATACGCTCAATAGAAGACTGTGCTTTTTCAAGCTTTCGGGAATAGTCATAAACAAGTTTATCAAGCCGGACGCTGATGTCAGGCTTTAATACTAGACATTCTTTAAAGCTCCGTGGGACGATTACAGGCCATATGATCTGTTTCGAATCAGGTTCTATGATAACACGCATTATGTCCGAGGCAGTAGTTTTTTTAGCTGTTTTTCCTCTCCTTTCTTGCAATCTACCAGCTTTCATCTACAAAATTGGCATTAGCAGGAATGAATTTTTGACCGCTGATTATCGGGGATATACAGGGAGTATTATTAGAGATGTAAGATTCATTAATTTCATCATTATTCGAACAGATTAAGCAAATCCAAATCGGTTTTTCTTTATGCTCAGTTGGGGAAATGATTGCGCACTGTGGGTGAAACATTTCGAGACATTTTGTGCATTGCAGAGTGATCCCCTTGCCACAAGATCGACCACAACTAGGACAAATAAATATTGACATTTCTCACTCCTTAGGTCTGGGATTAAATAAGCAAGGCAAAAAAAAATAGCCTTTAGCGATCCATTAAGCTTATAATGCAATAAAATCCTTCAGGTTAAACTTACAACACAGTACGTCTATGCGGTACGGACACTCAGATCTTTAAAGCCAAAGGGGTTTGTGACTATCCCCCGTTAACAGAATATAGTCGATTGAAAAATTAATTTATTCAATTCAGATGAAATCAGATACACTAATCCGCTCATATAGTTATATAAATTTAGTCATACTAAAGTAGACCGGTTTTACTCACACTTCATAAATATCCAAATCAAACCAAATCCTTTTACATTGAACTCTGAAGCAATACAATCCAGGTATTTGAGATGTTCTAACTTTGAAAGCTAGTTCAGTACTGAAGTACTGACTACGGGATCAGGTTGTTTTTGTGTCGTTTGTTTGTAGGACCTTGATGTTCTTTCCTCTTCATAGGTTTTAACAGTACCCTTGACTTTAGATAGAAACTTGTTCAATTCTAATCAGTTAAAAAGGAACAGAAATTGAATTTTAAAAAGTTTTAATAGACCAAATTTTTGAAAAGTGAAGGGTGACAGAAAATCTGAAAACGAGCAGACATAAAAACATATTACAAGTCAATAACCAAAAAAGCGCATAAATCACTATGAATGAATGAACGAATTTCTTAAAAGTTTTAAACGTTTAAACATGGCTAATCATTTAAAAAGTCTTGAACGAGACATTTAGAAACTTTGATTTTTTGGGCAGGTGGCACTACTTTTTGGGACATAAAATTATAATAAAACAATCTTACCCTAAAAGTAGGTCTCCATCCAATAGGCTTAATTAAATTGACATGGAAGGTTGAAAAGTTGACAAGTGCATAAGCAGCCAAGAAGAAATTTGAAATCAATGGAGAGATGGCGTTCAATTCACCTTAAAAAAGCGAGTAAAATGGCGTCACTGAACATTGTTCGAGTTAACATTCAATTCAACAGCATTGCTAATGGCAAAAAATCTACACAAAATAGGGTTTGATCCTAATCACACGTGCCGTCAATTAAAAGAACAATGCAAAGAGTGTACGAAAACGATTTTGCTCATGGTATTTTCTGAGAAAACTGTGCAACATCTACTAGCTTTACCGTGTAGAATTATGAAGTCAATTATAAAATTTGAGCAAAAATGTTTAATTTTTTTTAAATTAAACAATTTTTTTAACTTTTATCGCATCGGGTCTTAGCTAAAAGAACCACTTCTTTGTCAAAACGACGAATAGATATATTTGTGTATATTTTTGAATAAAATGAAAAATCTGCCTAATTTCTTAGGATATTATCTTGGCTTTAGATAAACTTAGACCTTTAATTGAGATTCATATTTTTATACTCAAAATTCAGCTTATTTTAACTTTAATGGGCAATGCTTCACGGCAAGTAGCAAAATTGAACAAAGCATCCAAGTTTCCAAGCTTTGTAGAAAAGCTCAGCTCAGCGATGAACTGGTTAGAGTTCTTAATACCAGTTTAATTGACATAGTTTCCAGTTTAATATTGAATTGGCAAGCTTCCTATTTAATATGACAAATAGTTGGGATAAATTTGCCATAGATAATACAAAGAAGGATTATCAGAGCCAACGTTTTGATATTTAGCAGCTTTTGTCTAGTGCTCAAAGAAAAAAGATGGCAGGTCAGTAAGTTACTATAATTGTTAATAAAAGTAATAATAATAATCATTTTCATTGAACAGTTTTCAGCTCAGTTGAACTAGGTTTCCACTTATGTACAATGGTGTCATTGGAAAGCATTCCAAATGAATATCCGCTGAAAAGGGCCATCAAAACTAACTTAATCTTTAATGAACAGGATTCATTTACATAATACAAACAAGGCTTAGGCTATTAGAACGAAAGTTATGGGCCCCTTTATCAAGTAGGTTAGTGAAAAAGATAGAGCATCGATCATCCATTTTTTGGCCATTTTATGCATCCAAGCAGTAATCGTTATCATTTTCATTCAGCATTATTTTCTTCAGCTGATAAGGGTGTCCAATCCCGAACCATTGTATAATCGATAGATAATGTTCAATTGGCATTCAACTGACCAGGATTACAGATGGATCGGTGAGTAGAGGAGGGTAAAATACTTTGGAAGTTAGCAGAATTTGGTGCTAAGTTTTGGGATGCCTTATCTGACGCCTTTCCACCTATTTTGGCAAAGTGGGTGTTGATCGTGTTAGCAACCTTCATTTTTCCTTCAACAGCTGTTTTACCATCCGTAGTCATCATCCCATTCGGAAGAGAAATCATTTTTTCCCGAAACAATCACCAATGACCACACCTTCTTAGAAGATCCATGCGCATTATTGGATGCGTTCAACTAGTACTGCTGCTTACCAGACCTTAGAGCTTTAGTCACCAATCTAACTTGCAGTTAACAGAGATGAATGAGATGCTTTTTGTATAACAAAACTTTTTCGTTATAATAACTCGCAGTCAAATTTATAATTTAATCTTAAAAATGTGGAAAAAATAATCTATAAGCAATCGAAAAAAAAACTGAAAGCATTTTTTACAAAGAAGAAAACAGAACATGATAACAAAAGAATATCATTACAAATGTTGAAGAAGATTTCTGTTGATATCAGTGCAAGATCTCCATAGCCAAGGAGATTTTAAGGCCCGTATTCGTTATCCGCATGGATTGGAAGCCTGAGCAAGCGGATGCAGTGAAAAAAGACCGACATTCATTAATATCTGCTATTTAGGAGACCTGCAAACATTTATTTTTGGTAGTTTTCTTCTGGTACTGGAAAAAATAGCAAGGGTAGGCCTTCATTCAACTGCTTGCTTTAGTATCATTAAAAGAAACAGTTCATTTTTGGTACTTTTATTTTTGGCACTTTTATGTACTTTTATTTTTATTACTTTTATTTTTAGTACATTTTGCTTTTATTTTAGTACATTTTTGTTTACTATTTTTATTTTTACTTGTTTTTTTTACTTTTTCATTTTAGTTTTTTATTTTTATTTCAGTACTTTTCTTCTGGTACTGGAAAAAATAGCAGGGGTAGGCCTTCATTCAAGTGCATGCTTGCTTTGATATCATTAAAAGAAACAGTTCCTTTTCTTTTAAGATTCCTGTTCGAAAAAAATCTTTGACAATTTTCAAATTATACTTAGTTCTATATTATGTTTAAGTCCCGTTTTTTACTGTTACTAGTTTTTTATTTATCTTGACAATCACTTGTTATTATCACTGTGACATAGAAACAATTTACCAGATTAAATAAGCAATATAGACAATTTAGTGTTCGTTAATACATTGTGCGATAAATTATTCCAAAGAGAAAAAAGCTTTTGTTCTTATAAAACCGATATGCTTCGTTAATAAATAACTAATTCATAAACTATATTGCTTTTCAAAATCAAACGAATAATTCTTATTCATTTTGTGTCCAACATCCTCTAATATGGTTTCTCCTCTTTGTTTAAACTGTAAAACAGAATAAAACAGAATAAAGATTTTTGAAATTTAGCTATACAATTCACTTGTTCATATGTCGAAAAAATATTAGACATATGAGTGGTTGAAATATTTTAAAAATTTGAGTAGTTCTTGGTCAATAAAACCAAGGAAAGGACTTGACACCTTTTAATTTTTGGCATCCATATATTTTCAATATGTTTTGTCACATCCTAAATATTCTTTATTTTTCAGTTATGTTTTTAGTTAGGGCTTTTTCAGATATGTTTTCTTGTTCTTTCTTCTTTTTTCGTTTTTCATTATGTAGCGTAGCTGCTTCGTTGTTAGATTTCGGTTCATGCAACAAACAAATTACCTAAGGCAATTCCTGCAAGCGCAATGATAAAAGTTAGCACATAGGCTCTGATAGGCTCATTGTTTCTGCCGTAGCCTTTGCCAAACCACCCAATGCCTGGATAGAGGTTGTCGTTGCAAACAGCTTGAAAAATCTTAGGGGCGGAAACATAGCTAGCAAGGGCAGAGCTAAGAGTCGCAGCAAAACATCCAGCGAAGATAAGGGGACCGAAAGCAGAGACTGTTTCAATAACCTGAAAAGTAAAATAACATTGTTACATTTAAGTTTTCATTAAGTTTTCAATATTAATTGGGTTATTTCATCAAAGATTGACGGTTTAGTTCATCTGGAATTTTGCAAAATATCTGCCAAATTTTTCTTCAATGAATAAAGTTTTTTACTGTTTTAAAAAGTAGAGTTAAGAGAAAGAGTCAAATTTAAGCGTAATAAGCGGGGCGTTGAGGAGGAAAAGCCCCTTTCATATACGGAGTAATTTCTGTTCGTTTTAAGTTTTAATGTCTCTCCTTACTTGATTTGAAAAAACCTGTTCTTTTCTTTTTAATAAGGAACAGAGTCACGTGTCTCACATATTTTCTTGCCCCTTCGTATAGAAATGGCGGTAATAAAAATTCGTAAGGGGGCTCACTCAGTATGACATTGAAAGTTCTAGCCTGTTTTAAGGGTGATATAATTACAAAACTAGCTTTAATAAACTGACTTATGATTTTTTCCGACTAGTTAACTGGAAATTAAACTGAAAATTAATTAAACTGGAGATACCCTAGCCCTTCTTTTTGTGTTTGCTCTGGGAACTTCCGTGTATATCCCCCTCACTGTGACATTTGGTCAAAATTTAGAGAAAACCGTCTAGCTCGAACAGATAAGTCTAGAAAATTCATTTTTATGGCGAAAAAAAAACCTCGTAACTCGCAATAAATTGGCACCCCACTCCCGGGAGAAGGCTCGTTCCATCTGACATTAAAAGTTCTACTGCCCTCTTTAAAGGTTAAAATGGATTGGAAATACCCTACTCCTTCTTTTTGTGTTTGCCCTAGGAAATTCTGTATCCCCCCCCCCCTACCGTAACATTGGAGTATACTCTTAATATGGCCATTTAGATGAAATACATAAGTCTAGAAAATACACTTTCATTGGCAAAATAATCTCACAACCCCATGGGCTTGAGCCCCAATTTATGCAACTGGCCCATTTTTCTATGTTGTAGTTGCTGAACCTTGTCTTAGAAATTATTTAATATTGCATGGTTGGAGGTAAAACTGAGCCTGTGACACATCAAACTCGTCCCTAAAAACAGTTAGCCTAGCAAAGGCAACCAAACCTGGGTAACTCTACTGAGTCAAATTAAAATAGTAAATTCAATACAGACTACTAGGCGTAGTCAACAAAATGCAGTAAACTCAAAATCAATAGCTCACCGCAGTCAAATGAATCTAGGAAAACTTGAATCAGACAGTAAAACACATCGGATGCTGAACACAATCAACCCCAAAAAAGAAACTGTATTCACGAATAAATATAGCTCATGCTACTCACGATCGACAAATTAATGCAGTAAAGTTAGCTTAAAAATATGAAGCCTATTTAATAATTAAAGAGAGACACACACTGAAAACCCAGCCTGCCAAAATCTCGACCCTAACTGGGTCGAAGACTCAACCCAGTTAGCTTAGCACAGCAAAACACATATTTAATGAAACATGAGAAACTAAGCCCAGAAGACTCATAACACAGGAAACAGCCATAGACAGCTTAACCCAGTCAACTTCAAACATAAAACTTAATATAGACAGCTCTAACCAGTCAATTTTAAACACAGAACTTGACAAATACTACATATTCCATTCAACTCATTGCAAAATCTCAAAAGAGAACTCAACTTTTCAACACAGAAAGCTATAATTAAACCTTAATCCAGTTAACTAAAAATAGGAAAATCTGTCGAGACTCTTTAAACTAATGAAACTCAACACAAAGAGACTCAGTAAATTTAAGATTACATTCCGTCTAATTAATTATGGCTATTGCAAAAGACTTTTGAAAACTCACCTGAAAACTGTTATGAAGACCCCAGGCACATTCATTCGGAGCGCAGTCCAAAAATGCCCAGTTTTCTAGATCAGTTATGTTTCCAGTGGCATCTCTAGCAACGGTGCCACCACAAAAGAAGGCAAATGCAATGTAAACAATTGAAGAAATAAGGATGGAGAGAAGAGTTCCTTTTGGGAGAGCAGATGATGCGTCCTAGAATTACATAATGACTCTGGATGAATCTACAATTATTGAAGATAAATTTCAAGGAGTATTTATCTCGGTATAGAGAAAAAGAAAAGAGTTGTTGGGAGAATTATTGTGTACTACTTGTGATTATTGTTTTCGTTATCGTTTATGCGTAGCTATGCTTGTATATTTGCTTCTTTTCACCATAACGATGCAACATTTTATTCGAGATAGAGGTCGAACAAATAATTTCTGGTTTTAGACAATCTTCAGACCCTTACCTAATTACCTGAAAATTAAAGTGTTAAGCAGTTTATAGTAAACTCTTGATTATTCTGATGAGAGACAAGAGGTTTTATGCAGCAATAGGTGACATTTTCTGACTCAGATCCATGAGCTGGCCGCATGGGTCTTTTCAGTATCCTGTAAAGGCATCTTCAATTCTTTATTACCACATAAGAATAGAGAACCGATTTAAACAGGATTAAATAAAAAAGACTAGTTTTTTTACTGAAAGTAGGGAGCGAGATTAAAACTCAAAAACGAACAGAAATTACTCCGTATATGAAACGGGTTGTTCCCTCCGCTATCCCTCGCTCTTTACGCTAAAGTTTGACTCTTTGCCACAATTCTACTTTTTAAAACAATTAAAAGCTTTAGCGTAAAGAGCGATGGATTGCGAAGGGGGCACATTTCATATACGGAGTAATTTTTGTTCGTTTGAACTGTTAATGTCGCTCCTTACTTTCAGTTAAAAAAATAGTTTTTTATTTAATTTCCGAGCGTTTTTGAATTAATGCAAATTTGATTTTGGCTCTCCACAAATAAATTATTAAATGATATCTGCATATTAATTCGTTTTTTGGCTAAATGGCTTTCTCTTAGTTTTGATCAGACAATTTTGAGAAATAAGGGGTTTGGGAAGGAAGTCTAGTTGCCCTCCAACTTAAAAAGGCAACTAGAACTTTTAATTTTTAATAAACGTTTCTATTAGTAAAAAATATACGTAAGTTAAGAATTAACTTACGTAACAAACTTTATATTCTTATATTTTTTATTATGTATACGAGGGGGTTTTTACCCTCGTGAATACGTCGCTCTTTACACTAAATCTTAATTTTTATCCCAATTCCTTAAGAATTACCCCCTGAATCAGAAAGGACGTAGAATAAATAGTTGAAATTACTAAAAATACTTTAGCATAAAGAGCGAGGTATTTATCTCCTCCTAAATACCTCGCTAGTAATGCTAGAAAATTCTGCCCCCTTTTCATTAAATTGTTCTTCCCCATTACATATCCCTCCAAGGAAAGATACTCCCACATAGCCCCCTCCCCTCAACCTCACCTCCAAATCAAAAAAATCCCCCTGAAAACGTCTGTACACTTTCCAATAACCATTACTATATGTAAACACTGGTCAAAGTTTGTAGCTTGCAGCCCCTCCCCCAGGGATTGTGGGGAACTAAGTCATTCCCAAAGACACAGATATTATGATTTTCGACTAAGCGGAACAAAATTGCTATCTCAAAACTTTGATCCGTTGACTTTAAAAAAAAGAGCGTGGGAGGGGGCCTAGGTGCCCTCCAATTTTATGATCACTTAAAAAGGGCACTAGAACATTTCACTTCCGTTAGAATGAGCCCTCTTGCGACATTCTAGGATTTCTTGGTCGATACAATGACCCCTGAGGAAAAGAAAAAAAAACAAATAAACAAGCACCCGTGATATGTCTTCTGGCTAAAAATACGAAATTCTACATTTTTATAGATAGGATTTTGAGATTTTTTCTATAGTGTTCTCTGATACGCTGAATGCGATGGTGTGATTTTCGTTAAGAATCTACGACTTTTAGGGGTTGTTCCCCCCTACTTTCCAAAATAAGGCAAATTTTCTCAGGCTTGTAACTTTTGATGACAAAGACTAAATTTGATGAAACTTATATATTTAGAATCAGCATGAAAATTCGATTCTTTTGAGCCGGGTTGCTCCTTAGTACAGTTCGGTACCACGAGCTGTTTGATATAGATGTAATCGTAGTCGTGGCTTTGCGCAACTAGGATCCAGAATTTTCTTTGAGAGGATGTTAGGCTCAAACTGACAAAATATTGAACTCTCATGTTGAGCAGTTCTTATTACAAGCAAAAAAGAATGGGCAGCCAAAAAAAAATTTCCAAAAGCAAAAAAGATGCTGCCAAAAAATTATCAGCCAAATTTTGTAAATAAATATCATAAGAGTATACTATTTACTATGTGTGCCTCTTCGAAAACTATTTTAGAAATAATAAGCCTCAAATGGATCAGTATTTTATATTGTAGAGTCCCTTTATTTATGCAAAGTGCCCAGTGGCTGTAAAGTACCCTTATTTATGTTTACCTCTTCATGTACCAGTTGGCAAAAATTATCTTAAAGGAATCTTTTGATAGGAAGAGAAAACATTCTATAATCTAGCATTAATAGTTGTCACTTCCTGTCTTTATGTAACCATGACTGAATTTAAGTTTTTCACTAAGTGGTAAGCAATTTTAAACTCACCATTATTGAGATTTTTGAGCAGCAGACATTTTATTGCATTTGAGCACTTAAAATACAACAACAAAGTATACAGGAAAAAATTGAGACGACTACTGCAAGTGACAGATTAAATTCGTAAAAACAACCCAAGGGGAAATACAGGGTGGAGACCACGAAGTAGAACTGAAATTAGGTAATAGTTAGATTAACTTTATTAATGACTGCACATACAAAAAACTAATCCAGAGATAAATTACTTGTGGCGCATCAGCACAGCTGCCTTTTCTCAGTTGGTACTGGCATTTACTCCTTTTGTCCTTTCCTGCATATTAAGGTTTAAACTAATGGATTTGAAATGCTCTTGGATCTGTTTGTTCTGTATTTACTGCAGTTCTTGATTGCTGAAAAAGGTCTTGATATTTATCCTCAAACCGAATTGTCTTTCAACCACAACACCGCTAAATGGAAGAGTCAAGAGCTTTTGGATCAGCATCTTAAGTGGTTGAATCAGTGTCTTGAGACAGCAAAACAACATCTTTAGCCCTATTCTTTAGGCTGAATATCTAGCCTCAGTATTGTTTAGCTGACACATTTTCCGGATTCAGAGTTTCAGAGAGTCCGACAATGGCTTGACGTCTCCACTTTGCATCAGTCCTCGTTTTGTATATCCTAGTACGTTAAATTTGTCGAGATAAGGTGATGGGCTCCAGCTCTCTGGAGAATCTTGGTGCCAGTACTTATGAAATTTCAGAAATGTATTCTTCAGAGATAGACATCGCTTTTTTGATCGGTAAATGTCTGCTGACATGCATAAGACCGAAAATTAAACCCTTCGTTCGAGCCTCTGAAATCCCGATTTCCTTAATCTAAAGTACCAGAACTCAGAAAAAATTCCTAGATATGTAAATTAAACCTCAAAATACTATATTGTTTTTCAAGTTTATACAAAAAAAAAGATTACCTTGAGGTCTCCAGAAATGTTTGCTCCTGCTAGGATACCAGTAGCTGCAGGAAAGAAGACGGCAAAGACAGTGAAAAAGCTGTAATTCACACCATCATCCTCACGGTAATCTGACAAGAAATTTTCGTCGAATAGGGTCCCTAAATAATAATGGTTTAAGCAAATTAAATAAAAATAAAAACAAGAAAACAAACAAACTGATTGATATGAATATATTCACGTCCAGTTCGGATGCTATGTGCATATACAATTTCCTCAATGAATTTGAAATTCAGTCTTGAATTGTCTAACTTGCTCTCCGATGAGACACAAGATGGTGCTTGAATTTCCTGAGACCATGTATTGCTATTATAGTATCAGTAAAAAGTCATAGATTTTAATAAATTTTAGATGTTAGGAAACAATCACATTGTATTTTAATGCATTACTGAAGAAAGGACAGAAATTCACGTATGGTGTCGTATTCTGTCGTATGGTGACACTAAAGCAGCCCTTTTTTTTATTTATTTAAATAACTCCCCTCAAGTGAGTAAGTTAACTATTTATGAGGGTCATGTAACCGCAAAAAAACACAATATTTGAATCACGTATGTATTCAGTGGCCTTAGACGCCTCTCCTTCTCCCAAATGTCAAGTTTTTCTATTGGCCTTTTATTTTCTTCCATTTCTATGTAATGTGTGCATTTTTATACATTTTCACCAAAGAATTTTTTTTCTTTTCTTCTTTTTATTATAATAAATATTTATTTGAGCTACTCGAGAGCAACTCAGGGTTTAAATGGTTTAGAATCATTATAAACTTGTGTTCGACTTTGATTGTAGCTACAAAAAAAAAGATGAAAGTAGCTTATTACATGACAGAAATAAGTGATAATCTGCTTCTAAAGGGGTAAATGGTCTCGGACTTCACGTCACAGAAGAAGACGTGGAAGACAAAAAGCAAGTTTTTGCATATATTTTGTTACGGATTTGGTGCTTTTGCCTCACCATGAATAAATCGAGACGCTCATAAGAAGTCATAACGGAGAAGTATCGTCATTATTATATACATCAGCCTGCCTGATAAGATATAAACCTAAGCAGGCTATGAAAGCAATGAGTTTGAAAATTACACCTTTTGTACAGCGCCCATTTCATTCTCGCATTATTTAAAAAAATAATGGCCCATAGCAAATTCGAGGATATCAGGGCCCAGATCTTTGATTTTTTTTTTTTTTTAAAGCTCTATAGTGTGTAACTGCAATTAAATATCGTTAGAGAACTCAAGGAGCCGAACGGATAAACCGTCAAATCCGACACTAAGCAGTTTTTGGAAAGGGTGTAAATTGACAACATTGACTGGAAAAAATTCAAACAGAAAGAGCGTTGATTCCTTAAAACAAATGGATTATACGAAAACTATAAGAAGTTATGATAATTATTGTAAAATTTATCAGACTTTGAGGTAGCGACGATTCTGTCTCTTTCCTCTCGAAATATGCTGGACGAATGAGTAAGACTGAAAACTTAGTTGTTTTAAAATGTCCAGTTTTTGTACTGTTAGATATCATTTGCTTATGAAAATACCACCTTTTTCCTATTTACAATGCGTAACAAATTTATAATGCTGAAGTTAATATAAGATATTACAAGATACTAATACAGATTAGCCTCTAGTATGTCCAATATGTCGTATTACAAATGACACAAAAAGCCTCACAAATAAAAGTAAAAATAAATAAATTGTCAAAGAAAAACCCTGAGTTAATTTTTGGGCACTTGGTAAACTGTCCTAAATTTTTTGAATTACTGAAATAGCTTTATTCAAATTATTCAAAATTATTCAAACATAACCATAACGACTTACCATTGAATCCAAGAAAACCCTTCACAATTTCATCGTCACTAGTAGGACCGAGAAATGCTCCGATGAAAAAATCAATGATAGCAATGACCAAGATTCCCAACAAGAAGAGTTGAGCCTAAAAAAAGAAAAGAAATTTAATAACAGTTGAAATGAAAGTGGTTGGGTGGTATTTGTCATCTGCACGAATATTGGGGACACTTTCTACGAAGAGAGCTCTTTGGAAACTTTCCAAGGAAGACTTACAGGCGTGAACTTTGGGATTAGTAACGATTTGCTCTCGTCAGCTGAGTGCCAATTGGCAATTCTGACTACCAAGGGGACCTTGGTCCCATTGGAAGAAAAAAATTCTAGAATTCCAAGATTTCCAGGGGAAGGAAAAAAAAACTGCAGAAAAGTTTCAGACAAGCATTCAGAGCATTCAGAAAAAGCATGCAGAAAAAAACTGCAGAAAAGTTTCAGAAAAGTATTTCAGAAAAGCAAAAAGTTTCAAAAAGTATTTTCTTTGAAACACTTTTTTTATGTCGAGTATTCTGGAAGAGGCAGGCATCCTTTTCTTTTCTCAACTGCCCAGACATTCAGGTTTCAGATCCTTTTAGTTTTAGTCCCCCTTTTGCTGAAAACTTTTTGGCCAATCTTCATTGTATATAAGGGAACATTAGCTTTTGAGGATGTGATCTATTTCGTGGGATGCAGCTCGTAATACAATTAGAAACCTATTCACCAGACCTAAGGGTATACCATCAAATAGTTTGGGGCACTGCAAATCTTGCATTAAGAATAAATTTTAGAAATTAATGATGATAGCAGCGGAGGCATGGGCCTAGGTACCAAGCTTTCGCTTATCTAATTATACAGATTGAAAATACCTCCAAGACGCCGATCAAACAGTTCGTGGTAACAAAGTGCAATTAAGGAGTGACTCATGCAGTAACCATAAATCTAAACAAGTAGAATTAATAGATAGAACGAATCGACTTTTACCAAAGAGTCCAAAGAGTCTATCTATTTTACCAAATAGATAGAACGAATCGCTTCCAAAATACCAAAAAAATCACTAAGTTGGAAATTACCCATAAAAAGCAAGGAGCCCAAGAAAAGTTTCCTGATTTTCGATAAAGGGAGGAAAAAACCTCAAAATGACAATTGATGTTAAAAAAATCATCAAATTCAGCACAACAGAGAATCTCATTGTGGGGGTTTCAAGCTCTAATTAATAAAAAGGCGGAATTTTACATTTTTTTTTTTCAGATGAAACACCATTGATAAAAGTTTATTTTTATTTTTCTTTCTTTTTTGATTACGTAGAAAGGCTGAGTAGTAGAAGGCTGAACGGAAATTAATTGTTCTAGTGCCTTTTTTAAGCACCCAAAAAGATTGTGTACGACTCTAGTTTGGCATTTGTGAAGGGACACACATGCACGGAAAGGTGTAGCATAAATGGTAGACAGTAACAACGGCAATCAAAGGGATAAAATTAACCCTTGACTGGGCTGCCCACTTAATTCAACAATCTGTCTTGGCTTTTTTCTACAATTTGCCATGACTTCCACTTTTCCCACAACTATTCCCTCTTTTTTAAATTCAAAAATAGCGTTTCTACCCTTTAGTGGCCCTCACCCATGGTTTTCCCCATAGAGGGCTAAATCCTACTAGTTTAAAAGGAAGTAATAACGTACGGCGGCACAATAAGTAAAAACAATAAGTTAACTGCAAAATCTACACTGACTTTCTACTGTTTATGAAAAAAAACCTAAGAAATGAGATCTTTTTCAAATTAGCAAACTAATTCTTTCAAATACTCCAGTATCTAACTAACAGTAGTTTTCACAAACAAAGAGCTAACTAAATAAAAACCACCGAAGAGCTGAAAATTATAATTTACACAAAAGTAAAACAGTTCAAAATAGGGATGATACCTTTTTATTGACAGTGAAATATAAAATTATTTAACTGGATATTTCGAACACATATACAGTGTTCATCATCAGCAGTAAAACTCATTGACAGTGAAATATAAAATTATTTAACTGGATATTTCGAACACATATACAGTGTTCATCATCAGCAGTCCGGTGTCTTCTCTCCGAAGCATCTTCCAGGAAAGTCTCCCCCGCGGAAAATTTCCTCCAAAAAATCTCCCCACAAAAAACTTCCTCGCGGAATATTCTCCTCGGAAAATCAAGCATCTTTTAATTCATTTTTGTTTTGGATGAGATGAATTATTAAGGTTTTTAAACAGCTATTTTCAATTTCCCTTATAACGGCTGTCGGTTAGATAGCCAAACCGTACGTAGAAATTTTCATATTAATATCTTAGCACAAAGGTCTTCATCTTTAAAAATTATTGGGCCATTCATTTTAAAAAAAATACTATTCTTTAAGTAATTATGGGTGGAGGGAAGTGCAAAGTGTCCATTTGTTCGAGTTTGCGTGGTAGTGTTTGGGCTCTAGAGCCCTGTTCTGAGCTATCCAATCACTGAGATGAAAAATTCTTGAAGGATTCTGATTTCTACAATTTGTACTAAAGTTTGTCTATGAAAACTCTGTTTTAATATTTTTATGATTTGGCACCCTAGACATCGGCGGTGTATGATTTCTGCTTCCAACCAAGAAGAATATTTTGGGATTTCCGCGTTTTTTTTTTTAAACACTAATCTTTATATTTGTTCCAATGTACTTAGGGGACACAAAGACCCCCATAAAGGGCGTTGAGAGGGTTGTTGGATACCCGCTGTTTTTTCGTCGTTTAAAAGGGCCTCTAGATCTTAAAATGGTGAATCTGAAATTCTCAAATTATCATCAGTTTGGGATAAGTGTACTATAAATTGTGGACTTTGATACCCCCTTCCCTTCCTCCTGAAACTTAATCTCTTATGCTCAGATCAAATAATCCAATAACAAAATGCACATAACATTAATTCTCGTTATCCCAACAATTAGACAACAATATTTGACCATTTTTTGAAACCAGATACCGATGAACTAAAATCAAACCAGAAATTACCTTCTTTTTCGGTTTTTGCTGTTACACGCATGTTTATAATGCATTTTAGTTTATAATTCAATCAACGTCATTGAAAGAAGTAGATGCTCACTATCCAACACCCAAAAATTGTTTGGTCATTCTGTACTGTAAACCTTAATTTAATCTCAATTTCATTTTTTTTCAATGTGAGGACTAGCATGCATAACTGAGATTCAATCGGGTAACTAAACACTAAATTAAAAAAAAATATATAATTGTATATCTATTTAACGTGGTTTCTGAATAGCTGTAGAGGTTGTTATAAAAAATCTGTTTAATCTGTCACTTCTCCTAAACTTTTGAACCAAAATTCAGGTCAAAACAAAAAGGAATTCATACCTTTGCCTCCCATTCCATACCAATCAAGACGATTACTGTGCATGCAACCAGGGTAATGGCACCAATAATTCGAACATCATTAACGCCGCCATCTACAATCTGAACATCAAACCTCTTCAAAAGATCATTCATAGATTCGCAAAATCCGACTATATACATAGCGACAGATACAGCGTTTGCTATGCTAAAAATAACCCCAATTGAAGCCCCAAATTCAGGACCAAGAGACCTGGATGTCATGTAGTAAGTTCCACCTGAAACAAGTAAAATAAGTGAGCGAGGTAAAAATAAGGATTTTCAAAACTTGTATAAAACTATTTCCTTCCACAATATTTTAGTTATTTCATCTGAAGCTCTCAGTTATGAGTCCGGAATCAGCTGGGTTTCCAGCTTCAGACGTTACTTCAACATTAAAAAAATGCATTTGAAACGAATTTTTTTCAAAAATCTTTTACCATTTTTTGGTTGTTAAACTAATGAGATCAAACTAACAATATAATTTAAATATTTTATGTTGTGTTAAATGTCCAACAAGGCTATAAAATTGTGGCCTTTCCAATTAGTATCTCATTGAACGAATTGTTTGAAAAAAAGTTATTACCAATCCTTTATCTATCCTTTACTCTTTATCTACAATTTGGCTAATATTTTTATAGTCGAAAAAATTTAAGAAAAGCAAGTATCAGGGTAGAATTTCAAGAAAACCAAAGTTAGAAAAATCTTATGACTCAAAAGCTTTTTGTTTGTTTAATTGGCTTAGAATTTGAAAAAAAATACACAGGAGGACCAATCAGACTTTTAAACGTGAGTTTATTTGACTTTCCTTTCTGAAATAAGCTTAAGAAACAATGCAATACGTCACAAACGTAGACAAATATAATTGACGCACAATTCTTACCAAACAAGAATGGGAGAGTAATCTCTGGTTTTTTTAGCAGAAACTTGTACAATAGTTAGTAAATGTAAAAATAGCAGTAAAAATCGAAAAGTAGAAAATGTGAAAAAAACATACAAGACAGATTTATGGAATATGTCTGAAAACAAACTGTACTATATTTGTGCCTTGTGATGGTGTAGTCACTGAAGTGGATGAAGCAATGCATTTTAACTGGATATACTGCCATGGTTTTATCCTTTCCATCGCAAAGATAATTAACCCTAAAATCAATTTTCATTTTACATTCCATTTGCTTTTCTCTCTTTTTTTTTACCGTTATTACACTTACAAATCGTTAGTACGTTACATTACACACCGTTATCATTAGTAGCAAATCGTTCTACAACATGTACTGGTTATGCCCCATTGCAGCTGAAAGCGACACTAGAAAGTCATTTCCTGGAGTGAGATCAGGAAGTGACTTTTTATGGATATCTACTTTATTAGTGAACCCGCTTCTTATGGCACAGGAATTCTTTACATGTAAGTCAGGGGTTTCAAACCTCAAAAAACGCCAAAGATAGGAGAACTGGATAAGAAATATAATCAATTATAGAAAAAAACGTGAAAATTTCGAGATCTTAAGAGGATACGGAACCAAAGCTCCACCTGCGTACTACCTGCCCTCAATCCATAATCTTTTCCAAAAATTCTATGAATTTATTTTAGCCACAAGTTCTTTTGTTTTACTACTCCCCTGCTACAGATCCAACACAAAAGAAAAAAAACCAACCTCCTTTGATTGTTCCATTAGTGCTTATGGCGGACATGGAAATGGCAGTAATAGTTGTCACAACAGCGGCCAGGAGAATAATTAGCACAGCTTCTACTGTAAAGGAAAATAAAGCAATAAATCACAATTGAAGAGCATATACTAGTTAAGATAATGATGATAATAATCATTTAATTACACATTGTCTGCAAAAATATTATAGTTGAAAACAAAACAATAAAAGGGAAGAGAAATCAATTTCCACTTCAGCAGTGAATGATCTTCAATGCTTGACCATTGCTTGGATGGCTCTGGAAGATCATATTTGTATAAATCTGTAGTTCTTATAACGCTTGGGAATGTATAGTAAATATTTTGTGTACCTATAGCAGCACAGTTTGATTTTCCTTTTCCTGACTCTCATTGTCAGCATGTGAGGGACACTGGAAAGGTAAATTACATTCGAATGTCAAACGAAACGGAAAATTTCGGCCAGGGACATTCTGGAGCATTGTCGAAGATTCAGGACTATAGACCCGCAAGCACGTTTAATGGCCGTGGCTGTTTGCCTAGATTTGGGTTCCTTTAGTCACAAACAGAAAAATAATTTTAACAAAATTGCACTTAACAATACAAGATTCCCTCCACAATAGCATTGCCATAGCAAAACCCTGCTACAACCTCCCTTCCTGTCTGCCACCCCGCCACCATTCCTCCCTGCCAATTTTTCTCCTTACCGCTCTCTCCCACACTACCCTCAATCATAACGAACTATCCGAAACAACATTCAAAATTAGCCCCCTTCCACTCCATGCCAACCAAATCAAATTTTATTGGCAATCTGTAATCATGATACCAAGATACCTAAGCTCAGGCACTACACGGACTGCAAAGCTCCCATGGTCAGAGGGTCACTGTTCGGTGAGCTAAATATGAACAACTTCACATTTCTAAGCATCTCGACTTCTTTAATAAGTTTGTTTTAAGTTTTAATGTTCTTCCTTACTTTCAGTTGAAAAAACTTGTTTTTATACTTAATTTTAAATCGTTTTTAAAATAATAATGGGAAAACCGGCGCCCCCTTCATGGAAAAATCTGTTCCTCTTGAAAAATTTCTCCATGGAAAGATCTCTAACGTGACCCCTTCCCCCGAACCCCCACCAAGCAAACCTTGGTGGTTTGCGAACCCCCACTGGAAAAAAATCCCCCTGAAAATATCTGTAAACTTCCTGATACCAATACTGTACGTAAGCAATGGACAAGGTCCAGAACTTGCAGTCTTTCCCCCGGAGGCTGTATGGGGTTAAGTCGTCCTCGGAGAAATAGTTTTTCGACTATGCTGGATAAAATGGCTATCTCAAAATTTTGATCCGGTGACTTTGGTAAAAATTAGCGTTGGAGGGGGCCTAGTTGCCCTTCAATTTTAAGGTCAGTTAAAATAGGCACAAGAACTTTTAATTCCCGCTCGAATGAGCCCTCTTGCGACATTATAGGACCAATGGATCGTTACGATCACCCATGGGAAAAAAACAAATAAACACACATTCGTGATCTTTCTTCTGGCAAAAAAAAAACACATTTCCATATTTTTGTAGATAGGAGCTTGAAACCTTTACAGTAGGGTTCTCTAATACCCTAAAACTGGTGGTGTGATTTTCATTAAAATTTTATGAATTTTAGGGGTTTTTCGTTCTGTTTCGAAAAAAAGGCAAATTTTCTCAGGCTCGTAACTTTTGATGGGTCAAACTAAACTTGATGAAACTTATATGTTTAAAATCAGCATTAAAATCTGATTCTTTTGACGTATCTATTGGTATCAAAATTCAGTATTTATAGTTTCGGTTACTTTTGAGTCGGATACTAGGACTTGAAATATAACCCCAAATTCTATTAGGACTAGACAAGCCCCAAATGTTATTAAGTCTAACTTTGAATATGTATTTAAAATAATAAAAGCTTGAAAGAATTATTCGTAATTAAGCAACAGTCTCTGACGTTATTAGGGCTACAATTGAAATATTTATTTGAAGATACTACTAGCTTGAATTGAATTTTTTGAAAGTTCTGATATATTGAAAGTTTGAAGTAATAATTTATTAATATAAGATAAGATATTACATTTCAAAAATTACTATCACAAGCCAAAAAGGATCGAATTTGCATTTCGGAGTCATAAAACTATAAAGAAAACAAAAATCATAAAAATAGCACAACAGCAGTAAAAAACTGGCTAAACAATGACAAAAACACCAAAGTCAGAAAGACAACGCCATGTGTTATATCTTTAAGCACTTACAGGTTCCAGCTTGGCCGACGACCCAGGAGAGCCGAAGAAAAAGCATAACACCCCAAATACAGAGAAGACATCTTACAAGAACACCTCGAATCCATCCAAATTTGGTACCTTGACTATGACCCCCTCTTTCAGCTAAATCGGTGCTTGAATCCTGCAAAAGAAAAATCACACTAGGCTAAAATGTTTAACAGAGTTTTATCTATGAAGTAAATACAGTCGATTCATGATTAAGGAATCATAACAAGTGCACATTTACCTGAAGGGGCTGTCGCTTCATATACCTTGGTAGTATTAGTAGTAAAGACGATGGGAGCAGTGAGGATGTTAAAAGTAGAATAGCCAAGGCTCAGGATGTTTTTGACAGTTGAAAAAAGATTGGAAGATAAGTCTTCGAACCAAGATTAGAATATTGAAGGCTACAGTGATGTCATTGGTCAAGTATGGTTCAGAAGTGTGGGCACTCCAAAAGACGGAGGAAGATTTGCTTGATCTTTTACAGAGAAATTACCACCGGATTTTTTTGATAACCTGACAGACTGGCCGTATGTATAACAGTAAGCTGTGTGAAAAATTTGGTTCAATCACACTTTCTAGCCAAAGACATTCCTTGTCGGCCAGCCATCTAGAGCCAAACAAAACACAGGTTGTCCGTGAGTGGATTGGGAGGATATCGTAAGAAAAGACTTAAGGGAATTGGGAGCTTCTTGGAGCGGAGTAGAAAGGGAGGCTTTAATTAGATTGGAATGGAGGAGGAGCGTGCGTAGCTGTGTTGGCCTCGGGTGGCTTGGTGTTGCAGAGAGTTGTTAGCAGTAGCAGTAGCATTAGCTTTAATTAATAATATAAATTCACAGGCAAGTTTGTAGTTATGCATATACCGTGGTCTTAGGTATGCTTTCCGAGAGGTGCCAGTATTCAGTTTGCATCTTTCTGATTACATAAGAAAAATCTTGTATAAAAAGAAAACATACAGACATCAAAGATATCAAGGCATTTTTATTAGCGTGTAAAAAACATCCTGTGTTTTGTATCATTTCAAGTTAACTGATTTTAATGGAACTCTAAAGTTTGCAATCAAAAGCTATGAAAAGATTGCCAGTACAGGTGTGTTTATTGGTCTAGCGTTGGAAGGACTGGCTAGCCAACAGGGATAAGGCAGACGAAATGATCCTTTTTGAGTATTTTGTAATGACTTTGGATAGCTCCATTTTTTCCCCACCCCCTTCTAAAGCATTGGACAATGTCCAAAATACATTTTTGTGTACGTGCCTGCTATTACCAGCAACAAAATAACTTCAAACTGGACTTTCTCAAAGGTAAACGCATTTAGTGAGTTTAAACTTCAACCGAACGATTGGTAGAGGGTACGTTAAAGAACAACGTTTATAATTCAACGGTGTTTTTACCAAAGAGAATAAAATCGAGAAATTATAGAATAATCCATGACCAAAGGTATTAGACGGTAAATAGAAAAGCTTTAAGGATTACGAAATCATTTATTGAAAAGATTAGTTTGAGCATTACGAAAAAGAAATATTCAAATTCCCCATATGTAAATACGTAGATATTCTTGGAATAAGTGGCTGATATATTTTTTAGATAAGCTACAAATCAGAGAATCTTTCAATGTAGTAACTTTTTCTACAGGTTTAAGCAGGAAATCGTTTTTGGACAATTTGACTTTTAAAAACTGACTATTATTTTCAAAATGGAATTGGCCCAAATAAGCGAACCAAAAATTAAGAGCTTCAAATAACAAAAAAAAAAGTCAATACAAATCCAAACTAATGCTAATAGCTTCAAACCATTCAGTTCCAGCAGGTTCTTACGGAGGAGATGACAAGTTGCGATAAGTCAGAGAAATGCGCGAGGTGTGGTGGTGCCCCTTCTTTCTCTGAGGAGATGCACCTTGTTCGAACAACCTTAAATGTGGAAAATGTGGTAAGGACCTCGTCAGCTTCAGTTTAAAACTCCCTGTTTTTCCAAAAGTAATAAAAAACTAAAAATTTCCAGCCAAACTCCCTCTCTCGCACAGTTATCTATTATTTTGTTGAATATAGTGGCACCTATAACAAGGTCAGAGTAACTGAGGATTTATTAAGCAAATATGACGTCATTTGTATTCAGGAGAAACCACACGAGGAACAAAGGACAATCTAAATTTTCTTCGAAGATCTATCCTCCACGAAGTATTTCTTGTTGCAGCTAAGAAGACGACAGGATGCCTCTCCAGTTGTCTGGCTATGTTTCCAAAAAGGGCTTTGAAGACAAAACTGATCTCTTCTACGGATAGAACTATAACGTTATCAATTCCGGGAATGGTTCTTGTGAATGTTTATGTGCCCACTGAATACCACACGACAGTTTTTTGGACCCGATTCTCTAAAGTGTGTGACGATATCTCAAAGCTCCTTCGGGCTACTTACTCTACAAATAAGCCATGGATTGTTTGCGGTGATTTGAACTGTAATCCACACCTCCCTGGAGCGCGTAGTGACATTTTCTTAAATTGCCTGTCTCCTGCTTATATAATCTGTAACAAAAGCGAAGACATTACTTACACTCGCAATACAGGCGCTACATATGATTTAGAGCATGTTGTTTGCTCGCAAAATGCAAATATAGTTTCCCCTATCATAGTCCTTGAGTCCAAGACCTGCACTGATCACCAAACCGATTACGTTTAAGGTCGCCCCTCCGCTTGATATACCAAAGAGTAGATCGAAGTGGACTGGTCACACAAAAGGGACTGGTCAAAGTGTGACAACGCTCTATTTTCGCTAACTGTCATTGCTTTATTGTCTCTTATTAAAGTGATATACCTTCTCCTAACAGTTGAGGTGAGCCAATCGACATCAAAGCTTGATCTTAAATTGTATTACGAGCAAGTTCTACATTCTTTACGTAGAATTGAGGCCTCTGCAGTTCCACTCAAAATGGTCCGAGTTGATTCAGAGAAACCTGGTTCATCTCTCTCCACAAATCTCTTGAAGGCTAATCTGCATGCCAAGTTTTGGCTGCGCATCGGGATTACTTAGAGAAGATTACACCGTGGTATCAATTTTGACCTAAAGTCTAGTACAAAGCGTAAGTATAAGAAAGAACTCCGTGTGTTTCGCCCGAAAGGAATTTTTCAGTTCTCTGGTTCACAGAAATCATGGCGGTAAGTTCACAAAACTGAAGAGAGTTCAAACGGCCGTTAAACTTCCAATTTCTCACTTATCACTAACTGCATGGGAAGAATGTTATAAGGACACTTTCTCCAATAAGAATCCTTCAATCAATGCTTGTATTCATTTACTACTGTCCGCTCGATCCACGCAATCAAATATCCCTGCTGATACAATCGCAAGCTTCCAATAAGCTTTACTGAAGTTGAAACTCTCGTTTTCACTTTACATTGAAGATCTCTGCCCAGAACACCTTGTTAGAGTACCGAATGAACTTCATTCTTACCTCCAGTTCATTTTTCACCTGGTTTTATGCAGTGAAATCTTGCCAAATGGTTTTCTAGTTGGCCATATAATGTCTATGCTAAAAAGAGTTAAATTTACAGATTTTTGTGAATCATTTAGGCTAATCACAATTGCTTGTAATGTGAGCAAAGTATTCGAGTATTTAATATTGCTCATTATCTCTATTGAAGATTGCGGTGCAAATCAAATCGGTTTCTAGAAGGGTCTTGGTTCTCAGCATGCCCATCGAATTCTGCCTAAGATCCTTTTTGACGCACAATCCAAGAAGGATTCCGTGTTCCTTTGAATAGTTAATATTTCGAAGGCTTTCGGTTTTGTTAATCATAATTCAGCAATCGCTTCTTTGATTGAAAGGGTATTCAATAAAAGTGCATGTGAGACGCTACTTTATCGGTATTGCAATTCTATTGTTTTTGCTAAAGGGAATTCGAGGCTGAGTGCTCCGATTCAAATAAAAGTGGGATCTGCCAAGGGAGCGTTCTTTCATCCAGCCTATTTAAAACGGCTATTATTGATGTTCTTGATGGCCCTTTCCCTACTTCTTTTCTTAACGGTCTGGAGATAACGTATCTCACGTATGCTGACGAAGCATTGCTGATTGGTAAAACGCGCAAAGCTCTTCAATCTATCTCGATATGTTCTTGCATGGATTTTCTAGTATAGGTGTGCGAATTAATAGTTCCAGGTATACATTTTTAGCGTTATCCTGTGATTAGCCAGTTTCTCTTTCTATCGGTACTTCTGCTATTTTTCACGTTGATTCATTTATGTATCTAGGAGCACGGTTCGCTTGTTCGTTACATCAGACAAGAGAGGCAACATGTTGTCAAATAGAGGAAAGTTTCCGGTCTAGTTGTGATTCGATTGCATTAAATTGGGGTATGTTTTGCCGGAAAGATTTTGGAAAGATTTTCTCGTCTTGTGCTTCACCTCACGTTACGTGTTTGTCGGGGTGCTCCTTTTCCTGCCAGGAAGAGATATGTCACGTATTAAAAAATTAGTTTGCGTTTTATAAATATTTACAAAATATTTGAAAAAGACAGTAAAAATATTTTACTACGTAAATATTAACTACGTAAAAAAAGACAGTAAATATTTGAGTAATATATATATATATATATATATATATATATATATATATATATATATATATATATATATATATATATATATATATATATATATATATATATATATATTTTAGTTTTTAGTTTTTTTAGTTTTCTTATTAGTTTTTAGGTTTTTTTTAGTTTTTGTTGTAGTTTTTACCTTTTTTGTAGTCGTTTTTTTTTAGTTTTTCATTCTTTTTTAGTTTTTAGTTTTTTACCTTTTTTTATTTTTTTGGTTTTTTAGCTTTTTTAGTTTTTTTAGTATTTTCTTTTTAGTTTTTTTTTGTAGTTTTTTACCTTTTTTTGTTTTTTTTCTTCTTTTGTATTAATGCTAAGGCCAGGGCTCGAGCCTTGAACCTCTTGGACCTGGAACCTGGAACATAGCGCTTTACCAACTCAGCTACTTCGGCTTGAATACATTCGTTTTTGAATTGGTATATGATGAAATAATTCTGACGTCGTATAATGACGTCACTCGACAGACAGACAGACGGTCAGATCGACCGTAAATAAACTTAATAACAATAAAGCAGCCAGCACTTATGGCATCGCTTCTGAGCTATTCGCAACAGGCGGTCCTGCAATGATACTCTTGCTGCAGATGATGTTCAGCATAATCGGGTGCACTGAAGTTATACCATTAGACTGCTGCTGCTGAAATGTGCAACAAGTTTCCTACATGTCTTGCGTCACCCCCAACAGGTCAGGTTCATGCCAGGAAGATCGAGAACCGAACAGATTCACACGGTTAGACAGATCATTGAGAAGACAGTGGAATTTAACAAAAAAGCTTACATAGCTTTCATTGACTTTCGTTCTGCCTTTGACACTGTTGACAGACTGTCCCTTTGGCTATTCTCAAAAGCTGTGGTCATACACGCAAAGATAGTCAGCCTCTTCAAAGAACTCTACAGCAACACAGAAAGCGCCGTCCTGGTTAATGGGAAGCTTTCTTCTTCCTTCCCCACACAAAATGAGGTACGTCAAGGATGTGCTGCTGAACCTGAGATGTTTAACTGCGTCATCAACCACATCCTGAACGAGACGCACCATGCCCACCCTTTCAGCATCAGTTATGCCGGGAGGACTCTGTCCGATATTGACTGCGGACGATGTAGCTGTCCTTAGTAACAATTTCGATCAGCTTAAGTCTGCACTCAAGACGCTCTCTTCGACATCCTTTATAGTTGGGCTGCATATCAACTGGAAGAAAATGAAGACCACGCCCGAAAAAAGACCGCATCAGCACCACTCTCAACTGTTCATATTAACGGCCAAGCTGTCGATGTTTAAGGCAGTTCACATATCTCGGATCAATTACACCCTCAATTGACACACTTGACGCCGAAATCTCAGCCAGATCAGTCAAGGCAAGCTCTGTGTCCGGACGACTCCTGAGAGCAATCTTCCACAAATTGCAAATTAGCCGCCATACCAAAACCTGAATTTACAACGCCACAGTCTCAAGCCTCATGCTATACTCATCTGAGAGATGGCCGATAACCCAGGCACAGCTAGGATAGGTCGATGCCGTTCAGACTAGACACCTGCGTTGAGTCGAGGGCTTCAAATGGTATGACAAGATCCGCAATACTGAGATCCTGAATACCTTCAAGCTAGCGAGCCTCTCTACCCAAGTAGAAGCCCACTCTCTAAGGTGTTACGGCCAATTACTCCGTATCCCGCTAAGTACCCCCGCAAGGATAATCTCGGACTTCAATCCCTCGGAAAATGGCTGGAAACACCCTCGAGGAAGGCCACGCACTAGATGGGCTGGTGTAATAAACCAACGCCTGGTCAGCCGCGACATCAACCAAAATGAGGCCCCTTCCTTAGCCCTGGACAGGGCTACTTGGAGAAGACTGACAGCGCTGTCAACCAATTCTCTCTACGCTGGAGACCCTGCTGAGCAAGAGTGTTAAGTCAAAGTAAAAGTCAAGAAATCTTAATGGAACTCACAATCATGGATACGTCTTTATCAGTTTTTTTCGGGGTGATCGTACTGAATCAGTGATCCTAGAACATCGAGAGAGAGCATATTCAAACGGAAATTAAAAGTTCTAGCGTCCTTTTTAAGTAACGAAAAAGATTGGAAGGCAGCTAGTCCCCTCTCCTGCCTCCTTTTCCTCCAAAGTCGTCTGATCAAAATAATAAGATAGCCATTTCGTTCAGCATAGTTGAAAGATCCAATTTATATGCCTTTGGCGCTAGCAGCATCTTTATATGCTTATCTAGATATACTTCCAGTTTCTCAACAATTTACTTTTGGAGCAATTCGTTTCAAATTCAATTATGACATTAAGAAAATTACCGCCATATTACCTCAATCACTGTTTATTCTTCCAATCACAAGATTTACATAATTATTACACCCGACAAAAAAGGAGTATCAACATTGACAAGTATAGCGCTGAGAGATCTAAATTCGATCAGTTTGTGTCAATAGTCCGGTGCTGGGATGTTTATAAGGATCTTATTACTAAATTTTCTTCTACCCAATTAATAAAAATAAATCTTAATTTTATTTAGTTCAAGATTATCTTTAATTTAGCGTCTATTTATTATGATAAAGTTATTTGTATGGTTTTCTGTTCTGGGTGAATGTGGTCCTCTCGGCTATCTTCTAGTATTAATTTATAATTAATAATATTGAAATTTCTTGTATTTATTCATGGATCCTGAGCTAGCTGCTACTTTCATATTAGTGTTGTGTTATTGTATCTTTACCGTCGTGTTTATCTTTGTATTGTAGTGTTATTTGTTATTTTACCTTTGTCTAGGCCAAGTTTTTCAAGCTTGTCTCTCCATGGGCCTATGCCAAATATATATGTATATGTGAACAAATAAAATGATTAAACTTGAACTGTATGTAAGAAGCGACTCGGCTCAATAGTAACCAAACTCCAAAAAAAACATAATTTTGATAACAGCAGATACATAAAAAGAATTGACTTTTTATACTGATTCTAAACATAAAGTTCATTAATTTCAATGTTACCCATCAAAAACATCGAACCTGAGAATATTTGCTAGATTTTCAAAAAGAGGAAGGAAACACCCTCAAAACGTCAAGCGATCCCAATTTCGGTTTGCCATTAATGCAGTTTGCAATCTTAATAGCGGCTTAATGACAATTTTCTGGCTGTTTGGATTTGGCGTGTTTTGCTTACTTTTTGATGATTTTTCGCCAACTTTCCCTTTTTCTAAGATGTTTCTATTGAAAAATATTTTTTCCCGGTAACTAATGGAAAATTAAAAAATAACTAATTCCCCCCCGCCAGGATTTTGAAAAATATTGTACTCCCTCCCTAATTTTTGGTGAATTAACGCCACTGAAGGAGCACTGTTACCCACCTCTCGTACAGGAAAAAAAATATTAATGTGTTTCAAACAGTTCGTCGTAAGGAACTGTAAGTAAGGAGCGACGCGGCTCAATAGTAATCGAAAGTCTAAAATAAGAGTTTTGCTGACAATAGATACATCAAAGGAATCGAATGTTTATTATGATCAGAGATATATAGGGTTCGTCCACTTAACCTACCCCTACCCCTGGTATTATTTGAAAAACGGTCAGAAACTAAATACAAAAAGAATAGTTTTTTTTTTCAATGAAAGCAAGGTGCAACATTGAAACTTGAAACCAACAGAAATTATCCCGTAAATAAAATGGGCTACCCACTCTTCAATACCCCACTAAAGTTTTTGCTAAAGTTTTCGCTACTTTAAAAAGCTTCTTACTTTAATTAAACAACCCTTGTGTTTCAGGAGTCGTTCATAAAGAATTGTGACAAAAAGTCAAACTAATTTTTTTATAAGGCCTTACGGATATGAAGCCAAAATATTCAGGCATTTATCATTTTATTTGCATAAATATTTTTATTTAGTTGTCTTATAAAAAATTCTACCCGTTTTTATTTCACTATTAAGAAATTATTTATGTAATAGAAGTATTGCACTTATTATTTGATTGAAGTATTAATTCGAAAAGTGATCTTATTTAGTGGTAACAAGTTTTGTTAGAGGGGGAAAAACGATTTTATTTTAAACTAATTTATATAAATAAAAGAAGATAAAATAGCTATATGGAATTTGCTTCCTGTGAGTGTTAGGACGACTGAGCACCTCCCACAGTTTAAAAAAAGATTAAAAGAGTATTTCTTGGGGAACTAGTTTTTTTAGCCTTTTCTCTTTTTTGGGGGGGGAGTCAAGTTGGCTATAGGGCTGAAGGGAGGAGTGGTTTGAAGGGGTGAGGATGGATGGAGTCGTATTTGGATGGTGGTTGTTACCCTGAGGGTGTTTGAGAGAAGGTGATGGCCTTTATTTTCTTTTTTATTCCTTTTATATTACTATTTTAATTAGTCTAGGATGCTTCTGGGAATATTTATGTAGTTTTTTTTTATTATTATTACTATTATTATTATTACTAATTTAGAATACTTTTAGGAATGTTTATGTACT
The DNA here is from genome assembly GCF_032884065.1 of Artemia franciscana. Taxonomy (NCBI): domain Eukaryota; kingdom Metazoa; phylum Arthropoda; class Branchiopoda; order Anostraca; family Artemiidae; genus Artemia; species Artemia franciscana. The sequence continues at coordinate 17,234,409 of NC_088867.1, read as the reverse complement.
TAATCGATACGCGTTGGCACAATTTAAACTTTTCCGTAGAGTAATGATTTCTGTCTGTAATAGTTAACATTTTTGTTTATTATGTAGATAAAAGTAAAAAAAAAAATCAATTCATTGTCTTATTAAAAAATTCTACCCATTTTTAATACACTGTCAAGAAATTTTTATATAATATAAGCACTACATTATATAATATAATAGCACTACATTATATAATATAAGCACTACACTTATTATTTGATTGAATTACTGATTCGAAAAATGATCTTATTCAGTAGAAACAAGTTTTGTTTGAGCGAGAAAGGCGGTTTTACTTTTAACTAGTTTATATAAATTAAAGAAGATCAAATAACTGTTAGTGTTTCGTTAGTCCTTACTGTTACTTACTGTCGTTAGTGTTACTGTTAGTCCTACCAATTTCTTGAAATTTCTTAACTCCCCCTAGAATTTCTCATATTTTTAGTATAACTCTTCTATTTTGGGGTTAGACCAAAAATGGGACATGGACCACGTGCCGTGCCTTTCGAAATAAATTTATACGCGTGTGTCTGTTACTAACAGCAATGTTTTTGAGGTAATTACTTGGCTAAAAAACAAAACAAAGCAAAAAGAGAGAGAGAGAGAGAGAGAAAGAGAGAGAGAGAGAGAGAGAGAGAGAGAGAGAGAGAGAGAGAGAGAGAGAGAGAGAGAGAGAAAGAGAGAGAGAGAGATGAAGAAAAGAGCTGTCTTCCTAACCCAGCAATTGAAATAAATGAGCACTTGAATGAGGTCACTGAAGTTTGGATGACGTAACTTCCAAACTAACTCTACCTTAATTTAATTCAGGATTTTTTTTTAATTAGGAAACCATAAAATAATCTATCACCAGATAATCCATAATCTATCACCAGATAAATAGGTTAATCCTTATGACCACAAAATTACTTACTGAAGACCTGTTTTATGATTACGAAACAAATAATATTTGAGTTTCTCTAAAGTAAATACATAGATGTTCTTCGGCTGGTCAGCCAATAATATTTTTCCAATGGAGATTTTTCAAAATTGGAAATAAACAAAGACTCAGGTTTTCCTTTTTCTTTTTTTTTAGTGGGGGGAGGGTAGAAACCGATAACATCTTCTTACATATAAGTCAATATTCTGTCTTTTAGATCTTTGGGGAAAAGCCTGGATTGACGATTGAATCATACCAGGCAAAAAAAAACAACAAACAAACAAAACAGTACAAGTTAACAGACACACATACATAATGGACCCATTGGGTCTAGTGCCTAGTGATGTAGTTTAACCCTTTTATCTGTTGTTGGGCACTAAAAAGTGACTGTAAATATCCAATGCCTATAATGTACGTTGATTTTACTACGTTCCTCTCATTTTTCTAGTTTTGTTATCGCAGAAAAAAAAAAACTATACTTAGTAATCAGGCGCGTCAAACATCGAAAATGTACGGGAGGGGAAGGATTTTTTATTTATTTAATAAAGATTTTTTAACTTGGAAAAGGTATTGCTCAAAACCTGGATCTCCCCTGTCCCTACCCCCACCTATTTTGTGCCCCTTTTAGTAATATTCTAAGTTTATCTAGTTTTTAGTAGATCCAGTTTGTTACTCATTGTTCAATTACAATAGTTTGAAAAAAATGTTATTTTTTAGTATAAAGTTTTACTGAAACTATACAAAGAATATTTTGCAGTATATTCTAAAGGGGTGTCGAATCATGTTACATAATTCACCGGGGTGCGAGACACTGTATGAACATTAGACGTCAGTGTCCTGCACATATATGACAGTGACCAGGGTCATATCCAAGATTTTTATATGCATTTTTTTTATATTTTTACGAGTCAGAAAACATTTTGGGCGGAGGGTTCAAACCCCCTAAGCCCTACCCCAAAGATACGACCTTGACAGTGACTAATCGACTAGGACTCGTTAACTAGTCGACAAGATCACGGTGACTCGTAAATAGTAACTAATTGACTAGGTTTGACTAGTGACTTGTTCGCTAGATGACCAGTCGAACCTTTGATAATGGTGCTTTAAAAAGTGATTGTACCCAGATGCAATGTTTTGGATGCTCACAATAAATTTCATGAAAAAAGAAGTTTATGTACAAGGTCCAATATTCGGAAAAAAAAAAAACATATTGACAAACTTGTAGTATTCTATCACTGATATCGCATTCATGCTGTTTTTACTAAATACACATAGTAGCTATCTCTTATTTGTTAATCAAGCAAAACATCATTTTCCGTGCAATATTTACTTTTTATTTATATATGATTAAGCACTCAAAGTGCCAAGGACAGGGAAAACAAAATAGGGCCGTTCGAAACCATTAAGTGGACATTTACATAACCATACAAGTATATGCCTTTAAAACTACAAAAAAGTAGGAATCAATTTTTTAATGAAAAAGACCTCAATGTACAGTTATGGAGTTTTTAGCAGTAGCAGGTGTTTTTATTTTAAATTTAGAAGAACGAAAAGTGCATGAAAAATGCAAAAAATAAGCTAAAAATATGGTACTAAATTGCTTAAGAAGACATATCTTTCCTTTGAAGATGTAGTCTTTGATTATTAACAGATTGTTAATGTTTAAATTTTTATAGACAAAAGCAGTGTCGAGTTTAACTAATTAATTTTGCTTATAAATTTTCAAGGTCTAAAATGGTAACATTGACGGACATGTATTATTGCCCTATTAACTTCATAATTTTGAAACAGCCAAAAAGAAAATCTTCGAAAATTGTGGTTTTTGGGCATGAATAGACCAAGACGGGTACAAAAGTCTTGATTTAATGTTCTTGGTTCTTTAAGAACTTCCTTTCCCAATAGAGAAGACACAGAGCTGAAACAGAGCTGAAACAATGGCATTACATTGGAAGTGGAAAGGAATATAAAACCCCATAAAATACATGGTTTATTTATTTTGCGACATTAGGTGAACCGACACAAATTTAAATTCGTTGCTTCGCTGAGTTTTCATATCTAGTAGTATTCCGAAGAGACGTTTACCGCATTGCCGTCATATGCATTACCGTCAGTACGGGGAATGGGACTGTTTTAGCCTTTCTTAGTTATTACATAATAAAAAAAAATGTCTTAATCTGTACATGTGACATGGAGGAAGAGAGGGTACAAAATAGGAAAACCCCCTTTTACTCATTGAAAATTTTAAAAGAGGAAATTATGAAGAAAGTGAATAAGACTAAGAACTTCAAAACGTATAGGCCTATCAAAATTCAATATTAGACAGACCTCAAGCTTAGCTAGGGACGGGTCGTACAGCTCTTCCAAGGTTGGTCTTTGGCCAACATTGAACGAATGAAGATTTTTGTAATTGTCTAATCTTGGTAAGGCTTCTTTTGTGTGATGGTGCCAGGATTTCTCGTAAAAAGAACTATTTCGTGACCTTGGAGTGTTATCAGAATTTGTGCTACTGACTAAGCCTGGAACATGCAGGGTTGTAATGTCAGAGTTGTGTTTATTCGCCTGAAAAAAATAGACAAAATTGACACGTAAACTTCTGCATATAAATCATTAACACATATGAAGAATTTCAATTTAACTTATATCAATTATTGAACTGTGAAAACTGCTTTTTGCTACTGAGTAAGCCTGGAACATGCAGGGTTGTAATGTCAGAATTTCGTTTATTCGCATGAAAAAAAATTTACTGACAAGATTCATACACATAAACTACTGCATATAAATCATTAACACATATGAAGAATTTCAATTTAACTTATACCAATTAGATTTGAACTGTGAAAACTTCAAAAAGATTAGAAAACAAAATGTAAATGGGTGCAACTGAAAAACCTAAAGCCTCCAGCAAATCCCTTTCACGACAATGTTAGCCCTGTATTTTAAATTAAACCATCATACAAATTTAACATAAAGTGAAAAATATAAAGAAAATGAAATCAAGACAAGGCTTCGGTCAAAATTTTTCTGATAGCTAACCATACTTTGTTTATGCTTTTAACAAAAAAAAAAAAAAAAAAAAAAAAAAAAAAAAAAAAAAAAAAAAAAAAAAAATTCTATAAAGAATAAGAGAAGGTGTCACGAATCTTCTCTCTTCAAAAATATTTTGGGGAACGCTCTCTCTCCAAAATATTTGATTATTTTGTAGAAAATAAAAATGGCTAAATGCTAGAACAATCTGCTACAATTTCAGATCAGTCTTACTGATTTTAAGTAATTTCAATGACGGCAGAAATTTGCCAATTATACAATTATTTAATTAATTTCAGTCATGGGTCAGGATTGACAAACATTGTCAACATACAAAAAACATGTTTTCAAATTGAAAAACTTTATAACAGCGGAATAAACAAAGTAAAAATTAAACTGGGTTTTAAATAAAATAAAACTGAGTTTCGAAAAAAATAAAAATAAAACTGGGTTTTAAACAAAATGAAAATAAAGCTGGGTTTTAAACAAAATAAAAATAAAACTGGATATTTTTACCTGCAAAAAAACTATATAAGCTTTTAAATAAAGTCCTCTAAACACTTTATTGTTGGTACATAAATAAAGCCAGCAACTTTGAACAAGTATTACAGGCTACAGCACTGTTTTGAAGCTTCAGACTCTTAAGCATAAGTGTATGAATTACTTTTAATCTTTTAATTGTTTTTAAGCAAGTAACAAAAAGAATAACAAAAAGAACTTTGGAAAGGTTTAAAATTGGGGCTGCCACTAAAAATTTTAGTAATAACACAAGATTCAATTGCAGAAAATCTGAAGACTTGAAAATACATTAAATGATGATAACACATGTAGTTAATATACTTTTTCAGGGTACTATTTCGTACTTTTCCCAGGATTTTTATTACCTCGAGAAAATCGCAGGGATTGGCAGCTTCAGTAAAAGAAGTTAACTATTTGACTCCAATAGAACTAATTATGTTGTTTTCCAAATATGGCCGTAATTTTTCCATCAGCAAGTGTTTCTGGTGGGTTTTTTTTCCAACTTCGGCTGTTTTGGATTTAGCAAAAAAATAATGCATTTTAACCATTAGCATTGCTTTTCATGCTAAATTAAAAATGGTATTGAGAACTTTTTTATAATCCTACTTTTGTTATTAATGATTTGAATGATATTGCCCGAAACATTGAAAAATTCAGCGAAAAAACTTGAAGGAACACGGAATGGCTGATTGAAATCAAGACAGAGTGGCCGCCTTTATTGGGCCAACTTCAGGAGCCTTCATCAGTGAGCTTAAAATAGCCAAAAAGGCTCACCAAGTTACTATCTTCCAATTCTCAACGTAATTACACCTTATTAATTTTTGTTTTCGGACCTAATGAAAGGTAATGTGCATAAGAAACCAGTATAAATAAACATGATGACGCTGGCCTTACCTCAACTGAATCCACAGTAAACCTATTTGAATCATCTGTATCCATTGTAGAGATTTCTAACTTCAGTACTTCTCTACTAGAAGTCCGTGAAGAACTAGCTTCCCAAGACAGAGAAGCTGTTGCCTTAAAGAGAAAGGAGAGGTTAGAAATTACAGATAAGAGAGAATCATTAAATTTTTGAAATTCTTAGCTAAACTTGCGAACTTTGAACAAGTATTTCGAAACTGTTATGAGATTTTTGGCTCTTAAGTACACTTTGAACAAACTATGCTTAATTAAGTGAGGATAAGGTTCTTTTAGGAGTCACGTTTTATAACGTTTTTTTCGTTTTTTTTTTTTAATACGATGATGGCTCAAACAGCTGCAATTCGACACACGAGCATTTTCATACGAAAAATAGTCCATTCAACTCATACGTATGTTCAAACACAAAACATAATATGTCTAAACACAAATACGGGGTTATCCACATTTTTAGTCAATATTTTTCTATAATTTTCTATATTTTTCTCAAGACCAGAACATAATTTACGCTTTACTAAAAAAAATGGCTGTGGATTGTCAGTTTAGTATACATATACTGATATATATTCCTTAAGGTTTTAATCATTTTTATTTATTAAAGTTAAAAAGATTAAAACATTTTAAACGTATTATGTCGTTTAATGTTGTAGGATGAGAAGATTTAAATGGCCTTTGAGTCTTCAACGGAAAAGCGAAAGCAAAACAGATATTTTCGTTTAAAACACACAAGACAAGATAAGTTTGTTCTAAAATAAGATTAATAAATGATAAGTATGTATTATAGCTATTAAGCTGTTATATTAAGAAATTGTTTTTTTTTATGTGCTATATTACTGAAATTTTGAGATGGTCATGTCTTCAAAACAATCCAAAGATCACATAGCAAGGAACTTTGGGGTTGACATACCCCCGCCACCAGATTTAGGGGGCCGGGGTTGTAAATTATGCCCTGGGGTCATATAAGTTTTTTACGGGAGGTGTGGTTGTTTGAACTTTAGAGGCAGCCCATTTGATTGGAAATGTATAACTCTAGTTTCTTTTTAAGAGTCAAAATTGATGAGAGCAACTAGCCCCCCCTCCTGACAACCTGTTTTCCCTTAATGCATCTACTCATAATTGTGAAATAGCCATTTTGTTCATAATAGTCCAAAGAGTATTTAACAATGGCTTCAAGGTGGACACAATCCTCCAGAGCCCAGGCACAAGGGTTGTAAGTTATGCCCTGGGCATATAAGATTCTTATGGAATGGATTGTCGTATAAGCTTCAGATCGGATGGGGCTTATTCAATTAGAAGTCGGAAGATCTAGTGCCCTTTTTAAGAATCAAAAGTAAAAGAGGTCAACCAGCCACCCACAAAATGCTATCATTCCCCAAAATACATCCAATCACAATTTTAAGAGAACTATTTTGTTCAGCATTATTGAAAGATCCAGTAACAATGTTTTTTGCGATGTCAACCTCTCCAGATAGTCAACTTTTATTATTAATTTAGGCCTTTAAGGGTAAGTTGTGGGGGATTTTTGAACTAGCCAGAAGGCACTAAATGCATAATTTAACTCCAGTTATTGTAACTAATGATGCTAAAAGTATTAAGAAGAAATTCTTAGGGAGAGTTCAGGAGTTTTAATTAAAGGAAAAAACTATATGCATGCAGGTTTTCAAAAGGGCATATGAGCAATATCATGGGAAGCATCACTCTATAATAGCTGGAAATATCATTGAAACGTTTAAAGGAGCTAAGTGAATTCAAAACTAAAAGTTCTAGTTCCCTTTTTAAGAGTAACAAGAGATTTGAGGGCAAAAAGCCCTTTTCTCAAGCCCGTTCATTTTCCAAACGCATCCAGTCAAAACTTTGAGAAAGGCATTTTGCTCAGCATAGTAGAATTGTCCAGCAGCTATGTCTTTAGCGATATTAGACTTGTCAACCCCCCAGAATTATGCAATTGTGGAGCTATGTTTTAAAACTAAATGTTGTTTTAAAATAAACCAAAGGGCATTTTGTTTATGGTTGCCAATAAGACACTTCGAAATATATCAAGAACAACTGGGGTATTAAGTTGAAACTTTTGGGGATGCTACTATTACTACTTCTGCTCTTACGATTTAATTGTCCCCTTCCCTGGGGGCAGATAAGGTTTATTTATAGAAAGGGTGATCGTATAAACTTCGTAGGGGGATCATTGGATTGCTAATCAAAAGTTTTAGTGCCCTTTTTGAGAATCAGACTGATGGGAGGGTGGATAGCCCACCCAAGTACCTCGTCTTTTCCCGAAATACATCTGATAAAAACTTTGAGAAGGCCATTTGCTGTCGTAGAAACTCCGAAAAAGGCCCATTTGATCGGAAAAAAAGAGAAACAGGCTCCACTTAGATGAAGAATATTAGGTCGGGGCTTTATCATACAAGTATCCAATACTGAAATATTAAATAAGCGGAAACCGACCAGTGGCCACCTGGGTAGCAGGTGTACCTTTTACTACTGAACAAGCAATGAGTAAATATACTTTTTTTCTGTGTGTGTATTGTGGGAGCAATTGAACTTGTCCTGGATTCTGAAATTTTCGTTGTCTTTTTGGTCCATCAGGAGAAGAAAGAGAGAGGCAACATATAGTCAAAATTCGTATATTTATCAAAAGCCGTACTTTCATTCTTTATGAAATCTTCCTCCCATTGGACGTTATGAAGTAATTGATAAAGAAAGTAAGAAAAGTTTCTTTATTCACCTCAAATATATATGTACCAGCTTATTCTTAGGTCTTGAACACAGAGAAATGCCGAAACTTAGGGTCAAAATAAGTATACCTATGAAAAGCCAAGCTTTAAAAAATATAAGTCAATCAAATCAATTAAAGACATTGTTTTTTATTATAAATAAGGTCATTAAAAAAAAAACAAAAAAAAACTCTTGCAGACTGTCTAGAGCCGAGTTTGGCTCATTACCCTCTCATTACCCTTCCTATTTTATTAAAATAAAATTTTCTGCTTAAACGACAACAATTTCAATTTTTGAAGCAATAGTAAAATGTAAAACGAGCGGATACCTATCACCAGCCACCTGCGTAGCAGGCAGAAATTTCGCCACTGAGCCAGCAATGGTTAAATATAAGTTGTTTGAATCTGTGTATTGTAGGAGCAATTGAACTTTTCCTGGATTCTGGATTTTTGTTTTGTTTTTTTGAGCATCCGTGACAGAGGGAGTTATCAACTTGGTGGAGGTGAATATAGACTAGACTTCAGAGCAAAAGCCATGGCTAATTAAAGTTAAGACATGATCTATAGTTTCTGTGAGAAGTAAAGCTGGCTGAACTTTTTCAGACTAGTTTAAGAATGATTAATTTCACTTCTCGATGACAGTCTAGTATCCATCTTAGGGCAGAACTAAGGTAGATAGGCATAAAGTAAGTATAATTTGTGCAACTTTCCCAAATTTTGCCAAACAGTCAAAATTTTTAACCAATGAAACCTAACTCCCATTGGAAACTATGAATTAAATGATGATGAAACTAAGAAAGGGTTTGTTCATTCACGTTAAATATAAATATGCCTGTTTATACTTGGGACTTGAACACAGAGAAATGGCTAAACTTATAGTCTAAATAAGTATACCTATGAAAAGTCAAGTTTCTATTCTAGCTAAAACCTGAAACTCCATTAAAACTGCAAAGAACTTGAAGAGAAAAGTAAAAAAAAATATGCTTATTTAACAGAAAAAAATTAGAATTCCATGTGACCGTTGATTCAAGTTATGGATGTTTGATATAGTTTCTAAAATGTTCATAGTGTGTAAGCGCACTGGTCAAAAATAGCTAGAACGGGACGTTACACAAACTGAGACGCATAACCACATTCGCCACCCTGAAATTGCAAGATAAAAATTTTGTTTTCCCTGCTAGTATTTACGCTTTCTCTCTTTTTATTTAAATAAATGAACCTGTCGTAAAACTACCGTTGGTAGCAATGAAATAGCGCCATGAACAATTCTTGGTTTTGTGTGAACTGTTTCCATTGCTTTACCAGATTAGAAATAGTTTGATCTTGCAGCTCAAAAAGAGGGGATTAGTTCAAAGTTTCAACACCTTCTACCCTACCCCAACAAAAAAAAACTTCAAAATTTCACAAGAAACATCCATTGCCGCAAACTAAAGGCTAAAAAGGTTGCTTTTATTCTTTTGTTTTTCACACAAGGGGAGAATTTAAATTTTCATCAATGTGACAGAGGTGGAAAGCTCATTTGATTCAAAGCCTGGAAGATGTAACGTCTATAGCCGTTGTATTAGCAATTTTTTCCAAAAGGGCTCTTGATACCTCCAAATACTAGCTTTTAATCCAAGCGTCCGGGAGGGCAACAAGAGAAAAAAAAATGTTATTTGATACTTCGGTCAAGAAGAGCTCTAAATCACGAATTTTTTTTTGGAATTCAGGAGAACAGACCCCAAGCCCTCTACCTACTCCCAGTACTTGTCTGTTTTGATCCGTATTTTATCTGGACTATTTCGGGTTAACTTATGCGAAAATGCGCAAATAAAAAGCAGCTTTACATTGCGCAAATTGGATTTGAACAAGTTTTAAATTATTTTCTCAGTTTTTCAAAGAATAATGTCCTTTTTCGCAAGTTTTATTAAATGAGAACAAGAGAGCCGAAAGTATATTTGTTTGATTAGCGTGATTGCATTGAGGACAAAGCAAATACTCTTGTTAATTTCGTGTTTGCTTGGATCCAGATCGAAGTTATTGTGTTAATAAAGTTGAGCAACTCATTAGGGGATGCTCACTCTTCAAAATTGCAAACATTAGGGGCGTACACCAACCGTGGTCAGATTGTAGTCACACGTGATGTGAAGTTAGCAGTGAAATTTCAACTTAGTTTCTAGGTTTTTAGTGATTTTTGAGGAATTTATAGATTTGCAACGGTGATTTTAAAATACTACTGATGGTTTTAAGACCTTCACATAGACCTTCACATAAGACCTTCACATAGGCCCATTAGCATTGGAAGCTATGTGTGACGCGAAAAAGTGTGACGGAAGTTTGCCAAGTGTAACGCTCCAAGATGTGTGACACCAGATGGTGCTGTTAATCTTTACTATCATCAGTTTTAGACAAATAAACGAGATAAAAACTTAACTATTTTGCTCCTCAGTATAGGCTAATGTCAAAATTAATTAGCATTTACCCCAACAAGTAGTAAAAGCGGAAATTTGAGTAGTACTGATGATTATAGCAAAACAAACAAAATTTTAACTTAGGTTCTAACTTTTTCGGGATTTTTGAGAAATTAGCAGCTTTGTAATGTTGGTTTTAAAAGCATGCTTTTGGTTTCTAGGCCCTAAAGTTGGGTCATAAATATAGTTTCTAGGAGACAGGGCCTCAACCTCAGTTTCGAAAACTCTATTTCTTATACATTCCAAAGCAGAGCCCTAAGCTTCTAAGGGTGGCACTTGAGTTCACACCCAAGCTTTGCCTTGTAACAGCACTAGCCCCCCGCTATCGGTACTCTCTGCCCACACATAGAGTGCAAATTTACGAACAACTCTATTTAGTTGAAATTTCTGTCCATCAGCACCAGGTTATACTGATAAATGACCAACAAAACATATTTACGGTCCAAGTATCTAATTAAACATTTTATGTAATAAAATCATCACTTCAATTCAAATTTGGAGCTGCTCCTGGCTTAGAAATTAATTTAAAAAACTTACTGCGCATACTCCAATCGCAAAGATTTCATATTCATATTTGTAAAATAAAATATTATAATCGATGGCTCCGATTAATTAAAAGATTAGTTTTGCACAGGAAAGATTTTTAAATCTAAAGTATCATAACACGATCAAATACTCAAGAACAAAATATAAGCAACTAACACACATTATTCAGCAATATTATTTATTCGGTTCTGAAAAACAATCCGTTAAACTATAATGTACTTTATACAGTAAGAGTTCAATGGAACCCTTCCACCTCACTGAATGGGTGATTCTGTTGATCGAAAGGGGGAAAAGATCTTTCTTCCCCAAAAACTTTTTAAGATAAGTTTCAGGAGTATTTGAATAATAGAAAACAAGTGCGGGGGAGGGGTGAGCAATTCATTGCTGTAACCGAATTTAGAGATGTCATCGAAACCAATAAAATTAGTCCATGGAAGTTAAAATGTAGAAGACGAAAGTGAAATTTTAAGTATATTTACAGATATTCAGTAATAAAGGTATGGTGACTGTAAATTTGGTACCAAGCACTCATTTCCATTTCAGGTGTACATATTTCTTCCCACCTCCATCCGGTGCATAAAGGAAAGTAAAACAGTTCAAAATAGGGATGATACCTTTTATTGACAGTGAATAGATATAAAATTATTTAACTGGATATTTCGAACACATATACAATTAGTTTACATTAAACTATATGTAATTAGTTTATTAGGTATAAATTTTGTTTATTTTTATTCATGTCTTTTAGTTTTACTGCTGATGATGAACACTGTATATGTGTTCGAAATATCCAGTTAAATAATTTGATATATATTCACTGTCAATAAAAAGGTATCATCCCTATTTTGAACTGTTTTACTTTCATCATGGAAAGGCAGTGTGGTCTTCGAAGTTATCTACGTCGAGTATATGGGGATAATGTGACCAAGGATGTGTCTGAATATATAAACACCCATAAGAGACATGCAAATGTTATAAATCAACAAGATTTTCTTCATCAATGTAAGAAGAAAAGGATTTTGCCCCCTTCAATAAAATTCGATCTACATTTAGGCACTTTTAAAGGAAAAAAGTTCGAACGAGGTCTACAATTCAAGACATTAAATCGTCTGATTAAAGATAAAAGGAGAAAAAGAGCTTTATTAGTGAAAGATAAACTTTTCCTGGAAAATATTATATAAAAAAAGGTGAATGCAAGTGATTTTTGTTTTATTCAACAAACAGGAAGAAATCATTTCAATCAGGACTTTCACCTTTCCAGAGAAAGATTACTTAAAAAGTTTTCAAAATTGTCTGAAAATAAAGCCGTAATACCTTCGTCAACTCTTGGACCAGGTGTAATTAATTTTTCGTCAAGGACCTTAACGTTACAAGAAAAGTCCGTATTAGAAAAAGGTCCAAAATTTTGTTTTAAAACTAATAAAGTCCCTGTAGAAGAAATTATCTCTTCAATAGAAACATCTTTACATAGAAACCCCATCCTACTCAAAGATGTCAGCCTAGTAAGAGCTTCTACAGTTAAAACCCTGTCAGAGTTTGCTTTAAAACCAGAAATCCCCAACAATTCTATCAAAGACATAAAGATTCTTAATAATTTAAGAAGGGATGAATCTATTATTATTACAAAAGCAGACAAGGGTAACACTTTAGAGGTAATGGACACCAAGGACTACGATTCAAAATTAAACGCTTTACTGAAAGATGAAAAACGTACAAACAACTTTCTTTTGACCCGACGGACTCATACACAAAGAAGTTTAAGAACGAGTTAAAGAGTTTGAAGGAAGAAGGGAAGATTGCACCTCAACTTTTCTACAAATTCTTACCAAGAGGTTCTTTGTGCCCTAAATTATATGGACTTCCAAAGATACATAAGCCAAATTTGCCATTACAACCAATTGTTGCGAATCACCAACAAGTGCTCTGAGTAAGTGACTAGTGTCATTGTGTAAACCACTAATGTCTACACAAAATTCTTACATTAAGAATTCGTCAGAGCTTGTAAAAAAACTAAAAGAAGTTGAGATTTTTTCAAATTCTAAAATTTCAAGTTTCGACATAGTGTCAGTGTATACAAGTATTGATGTAAAAGCCGCAGAAATTCTTCTTGAGAGAAAGATACTAAGAAATTTGGACTTAATTGGTGGTGAAACAGTTTTGGAAGTCGGTGTAATTATGAATTTAGTTAGGTTGTGCAACATGTTCTCTTATTTTTTTTTTCAATTCAGAGGGTTTTTTTTCGAACAAGTAAATGGTTTACCCATGGGCGCCCCTTTAAGTCCTTTATTAGCAAATTGTTTTGTAGAAAATATTGAAACAATAGCGTTAGATTCATATTTTTAAAACATAAATTTTGGGGGAGATATACGGATGACATAATTTCAGTATGGAATTATGGGGTGGAGGAATTAAAAACTTTTATAGAACATCTTAATTTTTGGGGAGGGGATTTAAAATTTACAATAGAATTAGAAGAGGATAATAAACTTCCTTTTCTGGATGTCTTTCTTTTAAAAAATGAAAATAGTCTGGATTTTAAGATTTACAGAAAACCTACTAACAATAACAGATTTTTGTCGTTTTTCTACGGTCATGCTCGCCAAGTAAGAATTGGTTTAATCATATCTTTAACTGACCGCATTTTTAGAATTTGTTCTCCAAAATTCATTGAGGAGGAATTATTGTTGTTAAAAGAGATTTTAATAAGTAACCATTATCTGGTTAATTGACCAGACTTTTTCGAAAAGAAGGAAAAAATTTCTAGAATGTTCTAATGATATTCTGGAAACAACAGAAAAGAAAGATATTTTTTGTTCTCTACGATATGTTCCAGGTTTGAGTGAAAAACTTAAAAGAATTTTACAAAATAATGGTTTAAAGGTAGCTTTAAGAGGTAGTAATACTTTGGCTAGTTTTTTAAATTCTGGAAATGATCGGACTTCCGTAGAGCAACAAAGTGGGGTTTATAAAATCCGATGTACTTGTGGAAGCTCTTATGTGGGACGTATTTATTTATTTTTATTCATGTCTTTTAGTTTTACTTCTGATGATGAATACTGTATATGTGTTCGAAATATCCAGTTAAATAATTTTATATCTATTTACTGTCAATAAAAAGGTATTTGAAAAACTTCTCTTATGAAAAAAATTAAATTTATATCTGTCCGTTTTTAATTTTTTTTTAATGGTTAATAATAGGAATACTTTTGAAATTTTACTTAGGTTTTTCTCCTTAAGAATCAAGATTTTGGCTTATAATTTATATTTTGGGAAAATTTTTCTCATAGTTGTGTTATACTAAGCTGGATGTATGGGTGCGGGGAAGATTATTTGGATAAATGGATCGAAAATCTGAATAACCCTTGAGCTCGTATAGGGCTGAAGCCATTTTGACCCCCATCCTACGATGTTATAATCTTTAGCATAGACAAATATTAATCGATCATTCTATTATAAAAATTTATGGTGTTATATTTGTTTTGGTGTTTGGCCTGCTTATCTGTTTAAATAAATGCATTTTGAGCTCACTTACAAAGAACTGATCTGTTGTTTAAACAAAAAAAAAAAAAAAAAAAAAAAAGATCATCAAGAATCAGGACAACCAGATTTGTTTCCCGTTGGTGCTGCTTTCGTTATGAAACTTTAATTAACACGTTTTCGTGACCTGGAATTTTAATCAGATCAACACACAAAAAAACATTTTTTCGCTAAAAATCAATACAATATTTGTATCAAATACTTGTTGTTCTTAATGAACTCCCTTGGTCCCCCCCATGTCAAAATTTATAGTCTACTGGATCTCTCTACCCATTATTCGCCTAGAGTTTCAGCTAAGTCCCTTATACTGTTAATTTATGACCTTTTGCAGTCCCTGAGATATTGCAGCGCCTGTTTTAACACCTATATGCGCATAGTATCTTTTGATTTAGTTCAATATCCCCTTCGATAATTCTAAAAAATTTCGACTTAATCGTTTCAGAGATATTGCAGATACGTCATTTTGACAACATGGATACAATTAGTTTCTTTGAATTTAATGAAAATCCTCCTCAGCATTCGCTGAAGGAGTTAACATAATACACTTCATCATTACTGAGATATTGCAAATGTGCCCTTATAGGAACTGGACGCACAGAGAAGGCACAAAACCATGATCGAAGAAGCGCGCCCAATAAGACACAAACCCTTAATTTCTCATTTAAAGGTCCATGTTCTAACGATTGAACTAGTCGTATATTGATTTAATTTACTGGTTTATGTAGCACCACAAAATGCGTAACCTACTGTCCCTTTCCCCAATGACAATAGAGGGTCATGTCATCACCAAAAACATATTTATTGGACGTTTCAACTATGACGAACAAAATGGCTATCTCATAATTTTGATCAGATGACAGTGAGGGAAGGGGGTTGGAGTGAGAGGGTCTCTAGCAGCCCTGCAATCTGTTTAGTCATTTAGAAAGGGCTCTAGTGATTTTAATTTCTGTTTTAACGAGCCCTCTGTGGATCTTCTAGGACCACCGCTAGTCCAAGCACTTGAAAAAGAGCATCAAAAGTGTTATTTGTAAAGCCGCGTGGCACTTCAGATGGTATAAATTTATAAAAAGCACGTAGATATGAGCGATTGGTTTTAAATAAGTCATTAAGCATATCTCTATGATGTTCTGGTAACCCGCTAGCCCAAGTAGACAAAAAAGAGACACGTCAGCTTTTGACATCATTGCTATCCATGCAAAAAAGTGATTGTCCTTGTTGTTCAAGTTGGAGGAATGTAATTCTCCAATGCAAGGTTTTCAACCATTCTGATTCCATTAATGCACTTTTCATCCGACGCCATTTTTGGGGGGTTCCAGGCTGTTTTTCCAAATCACCATAAATTTTTTTTCGCAATAAACTGACTTTTAAGATTAACGAAAATAATAGTTACCATTCCTGAAACAGGGTCAAATGGTGTTTTTCATTAGACTTTTTTTTTTTTTTCAAAACGCGTTTTCCAACTTTTGGTTACTATGAGCTGTGGTTCGCTATTAACTAGGTTACAGCTACTACTACAACCGATATATTTTCTTGTAAATTCATAGATTTTCATAAATAAGTTTACAATTGCTTGTTTTGCAGGCATTCTTTTGCCTAATACTATTTCAAGGTCACGTCAGTAAGGCCTACGTGGCCTCTTCGCTATTATTTACTCTATAAGAAGTCTCTCGTCCCAAAACAAGCCTAAATTTAGAACAACGAAAGATAGAAACTAATGTACTTTTTTATTGTGAACATCAAATCACCGGAAGAGAACCACATAAAATATAGGAAACACTAACTAATATGAATATCAAACGTAATTACAAGAGCTAATTAACATAAGAGTTAATCTTCTAATTATGAAAAATTATCATTTAAAAAATACTAGTTTATCAAAAGCAAGAAAACTTGATATGAAACTAGCCAGTTAGGTGGGAGGGATTCCTCATTATTCAATGGCAAATACATATACAGAAATTGTAAATAAGAGAACTTATATTAGATGGGAGCAAGGTCGTTTTTTGAGATTCGCTGACGTTTTAAATTTAAATTCGAATTTAAAACACGTGATTCTATGGAAGTGCAGAACTAAAAAAGGCAGTATATGCAAGGTGCTCGGTGTGCACTTTAATTCCTGTTTGTATATTCTGAAAATCACTTAAGAGTTTCAAAATCTGTGTGAAGGGTTACATACAGGAGTTGATTCAGTGTGGGGGAAGGCAACGACACTGAAAAGTCTATCGTAAATCCTCCTGGTCATTTAACATCCGAAAAAATGGATTTTTTAATTGCGGGTGGGGGGGGGGTAATTTGCCTAGATTTTAAAAATGCCTGTTTTGAGGTATTTTCATTCAAAAATACTCTTTTGTAATGTTCACCGAAAAATTGAAGAAAACAATAGAATTGTCCTGCTTAAATTTTGAAAAACATCCCCCTCCTAAATTTCCGCGAATTCAGGCACCAAGCAAGTAAGGGTTTTTCTAGCACCAACATGATTTGC
Organism: Artemia franciscana; assembly: GCF_032884065.1. Taxonomy (NCBI): domain Eukaryota; kingdom Metazoa; phylum Arthropoda; class Branchiopoda; order Anostraca; family Artemiidae; genus Artemia; species Artemia franciscana. The sequence goes on along the minus strand of NC_088867.1, from coordinate 17,217,285 downwards.
ATATAAACATCCGTTTATCATAGAATAATACCTATTTGCCATGAATTTATGCATGAAATCTCGAAATAGTATTACAACGGAACAAATTTGAGAGGGGGGGGGTGTTCCTGAAGAAAACTTTAAAAAAAACACGAAAACAGAGAAGATTTTATAACACAGGTCCTATCAGAAATAAACTAATAACAACAAGAAGATTGGTATTAAAGTGTAATTCAGATTTGATTTTCGTCTTTAAATAAACCCCGCAAACAGTCTCCACAAGGAACAAATGCGCAAATAATGGCGTCAACTCACGAAAATGCAGAAGATGCAAAATATGTTTTTCAATATCTAGGGGGGATTGTATTTTTTTTGTAATGAATTCAATGGAAATAGCGAAGTAAGGTATTTTTCTAAATCAGAAGGGGGAGAAAAAATTCCCCTCCCCATTGGTATCCTGTGTGTAAATAGGGGATGGGATTGATGGCTTGATTAGCCCCCTCCCTAAAATAAATATATAGAGATTTATACGATTTATCTGGATTTTATCATGTTTTTCATGGAGTTTCTTTTAATACAATTTCATTTGCTTCTTTTTTTAGCTTGTCGCGTGCGTGTCTCTAAGATAGTTTTTTTTTACAAACTTGTCAAAAAATCAGAATTTTGTTTTGTCTAAGGCTTACTTTTTGTTCCATGTTGTTTTTTTTTTTTATAAATAACTTATGCAGCTTTTTAGTAGGGACAGGACAGTATCCCTCGAAATGGCAGACAAACGATACATTGAGGGTATATTATGAAGAGCATGAATATATTCAAAATCAACACAGATTAGTAGCCACGTCATTCAAGACCCAACTTGGTATAATGACGTAATAGCCAAATTAGTGGGTGACTTGCTCCCTTTCACACCATTTGCAACCATAGAGCGTCAAAGAGAGGAAGGGGGCAGTCAGACCAGGCGTTTGCCCGCACCCACCCCTTGAAGACCAAAAATATGCAAAAGTGGCAAAATTTGACAGCATTCGAAAAAATCCGGATCCCTTCTGGCTCTATTTTTTTTTAGACCGTTGCATCCTCCCAGAAAGTCTTTTTACGCTCGTTCATCCTCCTTAAAAAAAGAACTACATCCCACTAACACTATGGTGTAGTCCCAATATTAATTAGTTAAATACTCACAGGGTTCCGTAGAACACAGACTAAAGAGACGTCTGCTTTTCTTGGAGCTGGAGTATCCCGAAAACTGTATTTTTGATAGCATGGCGAAGTCATAAAAATTTACAGAGATCCTAACTCCTTGAAACATGGATTCAAAGAAACTTTGGACTACTTTCATGTTAAACCAAGAGGCTATACCGATACGGAAGTAACCAATTTACTGTCAAAATCCCAGTTAAACAAAAAAGCTTCAGTTTTCTTATCAAGTTAGCCGGAAGAATAAATTACCAACCTTGCATGACATTAAGGTTACATAAAATTAACCTGCATTTCCTTTTAATTGTCTTTTTGGCAATTTTGTTCATATACAGACTTCCAGGAACTTAAGAAAAACTTGTTTAGCAGCGATACAGCCAGTTCAGCGGAATTCTAAATACAAAAAAGCCACTCAAGGAATTTGCCACGGAAGCGTTTCAGGTTACGTACGAGATTAGTCTAGCCAAAATTTTTCCAGAAAATCTTCCCAAAAAACGGAATTCAGGTGAATGACTGTGATTATAAGAATGCTAGCAGTGGATCCAGGGGGTAGGGGTGGGGTTCAGAGGCGGGCTTCGGGCCTATGATCTTTAACCAAGATCTGAAACTTATTCGACTACCCCTACAATTTCCTAAACTTCCATAAAAATCGCTAATTTTAGGTTTTTTCTCTAGCAACCCTGTCTGCCTCGAAAGGAACTTCAGTGTTTGTATCTTGCCAACAACGTCAATAATAATAAATGAAATCAACCAATTTTCATTATTTCAATGGGAACTTAGTCAGGAAAAGTTCAAATTTGTAGTGACAATGTTTAAAGATTTAATGTCTTAAATTAATCATCAAGACTTTAAGGTACGAATAAAACTTATCAGATGAACCGTCAGAGACTTCCTCGAAAATTATAAAATATTCATTCTGTCACTGAGGTGGTGGGTTCGAGGTTAATCATAATAACTATAACAAAAATGATAAATAAAAGGAAATGCGATCAAACAATAAGCTCAAAATAGGATATAATTATCTTGGATATAATTTAAAGAGGTCAACAGAAGTAGAATTTAAAACTAAAATCGTTCATATTTATTCAATATGGCCATATTCTACTCCTGCAGAATACATGAGCAAATTATGCCCGTATTCTACTAAAAGGGCATATTCAGCTATACGCCCATACTCCACCCTGTTCGACTAGTAGAATGCTTGCACCTAGAAATTTTCACGACTAACTCTCCCTTTCAGCGTTTTTATCCTCAGTTAATTGGATTTAATATCTAGGGCAGATTTCACCCCAACTGAACAAACAGTGGCCCAAACTTGACAGCGTCAGTGGTCCAAAAATATAGCGTAAACACAGGATCTGTGAAAAGTCTTCTAATATGGGTTTACGCTCATAATATCTCGTTTAATATTTTAATTTACGGATGGCCTAAAACAATTTCGTTTTGAGGGTCCATGTTTACAAGTTCAAATATTTGCCAACAACACTGCCTTTACTATGAAAACATCAGAATATTGTTTCGCAGATATACGCTCTTAAAACAGTAGAAGAGAAGGGTACGTCTGCATAGCCCAAAAGCCTAGATATGGGTCCTGCCTTACTTCTTAGACATATATCAAAACTTCATTTTTTAGGATTAGTTTCTGTTTTGTCATTGAATGGTTATTTCGATCTAGCTTTCCTCCTATTGCTACCTATCCTGTTTCATTTTGTCGTATGCTTTCCTGTCTTTTAATTATGTATCCTGTAGCGTTTTGCATTGCACGTTATTTGCTACACACTTTTTTCTTACATAATTAATTTTTTTATTTATGCTTTAGTTTTCAGTGCCGATGGCCTCACATATACTGCTCTCTGTCACCTTGTGTAAAACTATTTTCTATGACTGTTTTTTAAATACTTTTTTCTGTCTATCTTTTATCATTTATTAGTGTAAAAAGGTATCACGTATCCAAGCACGGTGTGATCAAAATGTTAGATTATGATAAGAGAAAAGTTTGGAATAATAATTAAGTCTTTTAAGCCTTTCTTATCTTTCGGAATATCTTTCTTTTCGCCAGTTCGCTTAAGATTTTCAACACACAAGTAAATACACATACAAGAACATACAAAGTAAACAAATTCTAAGAGAAAGAGATTCATCAGATTATCAGATTATCAATAAGAGAAACATTCAAGGTATAAGATGGATGTGGTCAGACAAGCACACAGGAATATTTTTTCGTGGAGGGGAAATAATAAGAAAAACTCCAGGGACAGAGTTATTTTATTTTTTAATTTGAATAGAGGTGCCCCGAAATTCAAGAAAATTTTGGGTTTCGGAAGGGAGGGGTGCTTTTCCATTCTACGTTATAATATTTATCCACCATACTATCTCAAATTTAATGATGAGTTCACACGTAAGCATTTTTTGTTTAATGATATGTATATAGGAAACGGGATTTTTCGTTAGGGCCACGGTGCAATGGAATGAAGAACACTCACAGGAAAACGACATGGACGCAGATGCACATTCATTAAAAAAACAAGAGAAAAAAGCGGGGCTCGGACGATAAAAGGCGAAATTGTCAGAACCGAAGAGATTGGGAATTTGCCTGAAAGATATTTCACACAGAGCAGCGTGTTATAAGTTTATCTATTTTCTTTTTTATAAATTAAACCCGCTTGAAATATGGGGAAGGGTTTAAAATCCACGAAATCTGAGGATATTTAGACCCCTAGTCCGTCCTGACTGCATCCTTGGTGGAAAACTTAACAAGATATGTGACTCCCCCCCTATCCGCTTAGAAGACGAAACATATATAAAAGTGTCATATTTTGTCGAGAATAATATGATATTTTTATGTAAAAAAAAACTGACCATCTAGGTCAGTGACCATCTAGAAAAAACTTTTTCAGGATCCCCTTCTCCCCCCCCCCGGAAAAATATTTGCAAACGATCTCTTTCCTCATTCGGTTCTTGTTTTTGTAAAAAGTAAGGACATTGGGATTCTGTCTGCAGGAGAACTTACCATAAATGAAGAAACAAAAATTAAAAACACAGAACTGCTAGACCTATTTAAACAATTGAATTAAACGACATAACAAGTTGAAAAATACCAGACAAGTAAAAGATTCTTGCTCCCTTATGTAATCAGATCTGGCTGAATATCCGTAATTCTAAAGTCGCTATTTACAAGAAATAGCTAAATATAAAATTCAAAGAAAAAAAAGCATTACCAATCTGTTATAGACACATTGACAACAATAGAAAGAAACAAGACAAGAGAAAATACATTATTAGTGCTCTTCGATATCAAATTCTACAAAGGAAATACAGGAAGGAATGCTTTCTAGTTCCTGGTCACCCCTTAAACAAATCAAGGAACAAAACAAAATAACTGGCGCCACATCAATTTCCCATAAGTTAAATTTCTGGCGAACACTTTACTATTAAAATCAGAATTAAAATCACACTTCAAACCCAAAATTAAATTCTATCTTAATACATGTGACAAAAAATATGCATAGAAAGAGAAGTAGAGATATGTTCAGGGTTACCACCCGGTGAAAAAAAATCACTAGATTTTAATGTTTTTTTTTATTCATTTAGTGATTTTCTTTGATAGTCTAGTGGCTTTTGTGCTGATTTAGTGATCTTTTTGTTTTAGATAAGATAAAAAAAAACACAAAAATAATGATAAATCACTAGGGGCGGCGACCCTAGTTGTGTTGGTTACAGTTTGGCAACCATAACCAAGATAATTTGACTATAGAGTAACTGGCAACAGAAACTCTTTGACGACAGGAATAACATCTTGAAAAAGAAGAACCATAACTGTGATGTTTGGAGAAAAAAAGATTGCCCACTTTCCCTCAACACTAAACTCAAAAATCCCAGTATCCTCCCGAAGAACTTTTCTTGAAACTTTCAACTCAATCTCCCAGCCGAATAAAACCTGCTTGCTTTATAAAGAGAAATCAGGCTTCAGGTACCCGTTTTATAATGTTTACATAGCGAATAAAGTAGCCAATACGGACAATTATACAGGTAGATAAAAATATTGTAATTTAGATCTGATGAACCATTTTTAAGACATACATTTTCTGATTCCATTTTATACCCTAAAAACGATTACAGTCCTCCTGATAGAATTCCACTCAGAAAAAGTATTAATTTAAGTTTTTTAATAGTTACTATTTTTCTTCATATATCAGTAGGCCAAAGCTGGGAGGGAGCCTCGAGCCCGTGCCTCAAACTTTCAAATAAAAGTACTTTTAGTATTACCTCCCTCCCCATCCATTAGAAAAAAAACCACATACGTACCTGAAACAAGCCGCACCAGTTCCTCGTCATTAAAATTTAAAAGTCAAGTTGTAAGTTGGGTAACAAATTAATAAATTACGGTACCGATCATTTCTAGGTGCACAAAAAGGATACAGAAATGTGTAATATGTGGACAGGTTCAATAGGGTAGGCGCTGCCAACTTTTAGCATTATGGCTTAATAATCAAATGTTTCCCCAAGTTTTACTTCTTTCATTACTGAAGAAAAATTCTTGGTTGAAATATTTCCGAGTTCTAAGTTTGAAAACAATTGGATTGTATCTCCACAATGCGCGTTCTCTTGAAAGAAAAAAAAGCCTTCCTGATTGTGATCCAAGGCCGTATTTAAAAGGAGGATTAAATGGTTTACCCCCCCCCCCCAGTCCCGAAATGTTTATCTGACTCATAAAAAGGTAGTAAAAATGTATAAAAAAAACATTTTTGATGTGTTTTTTTCGTGTTTTTATGTACCCCACCAAACAAAAATCACGGATACGACCTTGCTAAGATCAAATGTTTTTTTTTTAGGTGCTTTACTTTTGTATCGAATAATAATATTGACAAACTATTTAAATAAATTCATAACCACAGAAACTAAAGACGCCTAAGGCACAAGCACTGGTTTTTATCATACACAGGGATTTTAATAGGTTATTTTCACTGGGACCAATTGACTAAGAATAGAAAGTAAGAACTGATGTTTGGTTCCCACGAACTAGCATAAACGGTGGCATGTCTTTGGTCAGCGTTTCTAGCCAAGCCATGTACAATGGAGCTGAAACAGTGCCCTTTTGGGGGATTGGTAACGTCCTAAAAAGAAGAAAAAATTAATGAGCAGAGCTAAGCTACGAGCTTTTTCATGCTAATGCTGCCTACAGATAGGGGGGGGGGGGTACATATCCTAGGTATTTTATAAGAAAATTGCTTAAGGAAAGTTTTAAAATTCGTTTGAATAACTGTATACAATAAGCTGTACGAAAAATGGGTGTCGAGCCAACTGTCATGATTCTATAACTAAGGAAAGGTTAAGGTGAGCAAGGTCATATCTTACGGATGACGGATGATCAGCAGTCGAAACCATTTTCCGAAAAGCCCAACAACGTCCTCGGACGGGAGTGGGAAGATGTCAAAGATTTAACGGAAGGGAACAATACCCAGCTGTGCAGGACTGAAGCGGCTTAGTGACGTGATGAATTAATAGCAGTAACCGTAAAATAAAAAAGGTATGCTGGGGGGAGCAGCATCTGGGTCGTATTCCGAGAAGACTGGTTTAAAAATTTAAAGTTTGGACACAATACCATCATACCTGTGCACATATTGAGGTGGAAACAATCCCACCCCTATGAAAATTCAATAAAACACAAACAAACAACCGCCATATTGGCGAACTTTAGCCTGGAAACAGAAAATTGCCAAAAAACTTGATTGAGCAGTCAACAATAGTAGGAGTGACATTGAAAACCCGGACTTCATAATCTAGTATTGGACCAAGAGTGAACGCATGATCCCAAGGCTTGGGGCTTGGCCCCCACCCACCACCAAATTTCAAGATTCCCCCCACAGTTTTCTATTTTCAGATGATTGCCAGTTTTTCTATTGTCAAAGATGCCCCATACCACGAGAAAATTCTCGTTCACGTGCCTTAATGACAAACTGGGAATCTGAAACTTCGAAAGTTTTATATATAGATATATATATATATATATATATATATATATATATATATATATATATATATATATATATATATATATATATATATATATATATATATATATATATATATATATATATATATATATATAGTCCCTAGTTTCTTGTCCAGATAATAGAGGGAAACGCAAAATTAAATGCACAATTAAAACAATCTATTTGAAGTACTAAGCGAGTGACATGAACACAATTACTGCAACCCAATCAGAATGATAAGCCATCTGAGGCAAAATAACTGGTGACCACTCTCTATCATTTCCTCTTTAAATAACTTCTTGTTGCCCCCACACAAAATATTCCAGAGAATTTCGCTCGTTTTTACAACTTCATTCTACCCTAACTTTTCTAGGTCTGGTTTATTCTTAGCAGTTTGGATACTACTTAGTAGAACTAATCAGTAAGTAGACTTTCGTAGATTCCGAGACACACACTATTTCACATTTTTTTAAGTCACTATTTCACAATCCATACACTGAATGATCTCGAGCAACTTCGTTCACAAGCAAATAACCCTTGCCTAACTTTAGGCATTACATTCACAATTATTGCCGAAGATCAGGCCTAGGTTTTTAGATAAATGCCTAAGATTGGGCCTACACAAATTCCTTTAAAAACGTCCACCAAATCCTTATTTATTATTTTAATGTCCATTATAATGGTCCAGACTTAGTTGCATTCGCATCACATTGCTCCCATACATATTTATAAGTTCAGTAAAATCCACCTTATGTTTTTGCAATTCTACTTTCCACGTCTCTCCCAAAAACTCTCTTCTAGGTTAAAATATACAAAAGTTAAGAAATAATCTACTTCTTTAAAACAAAACTAATAAAACAAGACCAATGCCGTTTCTACCAGAAAACAGGTCTAATCACTGGATATTCAATTTTAACTTATCAAAGACAGAAGAGTCATCAGTCACTCAACAAAAGGTTCGTCTTGGATATCTAGACTTCATCTTTAAAGGGGAAGCTATCAAGAGACTTGATAAATTACGTCGTCTAGGAATGCATTTCTCATCAGGTTTCTCAATATGTACACACCTCGATCGGTACCACATCAGCACACCCAGTCCTCAAAGCTGGGAATGATTCATCGCTATCGAAATATACTACCGCATACCATACACCTCAACCAAACTTATCTCTAATTCTTATATTAGGTCTATAGACAAATACTGATCCTAATTTTTCCAGGAGCACAAATGGCAACGGGCTGCACGTAACAAAATCCAAGATAGAATTTTAAGAATGACCTGCTGCGCCAATGGGATACCATTACAACCTCTAAATAATAGTTCTGGTGTAGCTTCACTCGTTGCTTCTGAATGAGCACATTCTCTACATTGACACACTATCTCGACTAATACCTACATTTGCATATCCAAAACGACCGATTCATGGAAAAAAAGTCATGCTGGGACTAACTGCAAGTAGATGAAATCTGTCTTGTGGATTTGAACAAAGGCTTTGTAAGCCCTCTGCTTCAATATGGAACGGTCTCTCGGGGGACATTATCTCCAGAAATTCGTTTTTCGATTCCTTCAAAAGGAAATTCAAGAGACAAAATATTTGAAAAAGTGCCCTAGCCTAGATAAAAAGAAGTTGACTATTAAAACAAAACCTACTAGTTGACCAAAGTTATCATGACCTCGATTTTTATTGGCCATGGCGCCATTGAAAAAGTCGTTAAAGAGATTATAAACTTAAGGTTTTACAAGTCTGCAGAGCTGTGACCTAAACTTGGATGCACAATCATTGCCATTTCTATGTCTCAATCAGACATTTTGTTTCAGACTGGGGTAGCTCTATCAATAAAAGCCATTTTAAAGTCTTTTTCAAGCGCTAAAATGGCCGACAGACAGTCTTATTAATGCAATTCCTTTTTTATTCAAGGAAAGAGGGGGTCAAGTCTGGAGCCCCTAGGTATTTTCCTGGACAACCAAGAATAACGAAAGTAGACTTTACCTTAAGTTTAATCTGTAGTTTATAACATACCTTTATAGACATAATAAAAAAGAAGGATCTTAATCCTCGCTAGGGTTTTTTTTTTCTGGAAGCAAAGAAGTAAGAAATGTTGACCTCAACCAAATTGATAGAAAATCGAATTATAGAAAATGTGTCAAAGCAAAATTTGTAGTCATTGACTCTCCTTATCTTCATAGACATTGAAGGAGATCGGCTATAGTAAACAAATTTGGAAAAGAATATTTGACGTAAGACATTTTGAAAATATACTAGACAGGTCCTTCATGAACTTTAAATAAGGATTTCAACATAAAACATTTATGTACTTTACGATTATTTACTTTTATCAAGGACTTTATCGCCAGAATATAGAATAAAGTATATATGCCAATTAATTGCAGAAGAAGCTTACGAGGTGATATAGCTGCAGCTTTCTCAGGTTCAAATCGCACTTCAGAGCGGGGCAAATGAATCCAAAATTGGTACGAAAAGATATATACGATATTGTTTTCAAATTTTCTTTATGGGGGGGGGGACTTGCAATGGTAGAATACAAACTCGTAAATGTGAGACTAGGGCCTTCATTTTTACCCAATTACTGAAATTAAATTCTCTGGAAAAATAGAAAAACTTTAAAAAAGGACAAAACGGTGACTAGAATAATATTACTTCTGGCTATTTTTCATAAAAACATGAAAACTAATTCGTGTTTTTTATTCATACTTATCTATTAGACGTCAAAAAATACCTTCTGTTTTGCGATTTAATATTTAACTACATAAACTTGGGGCGTTTACAAGAGATGCCTTATCATAGTTCTCAGGTTAAGAGAGCTTTTTTCTAGTTATCTAACTATATTATAAGGTATAATATATACCTTATATATTATAAGTATAATACAGTATAATACAGTATAAAATACAAGTATAATACAGTATAATATATACCCCCCCCTCCGCAGTCAGACCCAAAGGCCATTCCTAAGCGCTCTTCATTGCGTAAATTCTTGACCGCAGTGTCTAAGAGTTCATTTTCGAACACCGTACAAGCCTACTACATCCTAAACAACGTATTTTAAACTAGTATGGTCAAATAATACAATGGATGGCATTTTTGATTTAGCTAGTCAAATGAAGGACATGTCGCTAAGGTTAGATAATAGTCCACACGCAAGCACAGACTTTGAAAAGTACGACAGTTAATATCTCCTATACAATGTCGAAATATACTTCTCCCCAGCCCCATCATATAGACCAGACGACTATAGAAAGCTGTAGGAGGGCACATTGAATCGCATATTTGATATCTAGCACCATTTTCTGCTACAAAACTAACCAAAGGGCATCCAACAGCCCTTTCTTCGCTTCTTATGCCTCTGTCATCCATCATACAAACCTAATGGTGTAAAAGCCTTTACTATTACCTATTATCGACACTTGTGAATTGATCTCCCAAGGCCGAGTTTCGGTCACCTATCCGACGTGATCGCTTTCAAATTGCCTTACTTTTTACCTTTACCTTTATGTTTAATCGACGCTTTCGTGATTGATCGCCTGTGTCAGAATTTCCTTAAGATTCTGATTTGGGCCTATGTTGGGCTATATGGTTGATAATTCATTTTAATGTTGTAAACTATTCTTTGAGCTAATTGGCCAAATCATCCACTTCCAGAAGTACATATTAAGCTTAATGTACAGCCATAATAACTAATGTACTATTGTATAGTACACAATATAGTTGATAATTCATTTTAATGTTGTAAACTATTCTTTGAGCTAATTGGCCACATAATTCACTTTCAAAAGTACATATTAAGCTTAATGTATATTAAGCGTAATGACAGCAATATTTCGTTTCAGACATTAGGGACCATATAGGAAAGATATTGCTTAGAAGCTAGTACCAAATGGCTAGCAAAACTTTTACTGAATACACATAATACTCTGACATACTATCCAAATTTGCATATGAGATGGAATCTCCGTTCTGTCAGCATTGGTTTTTTCAACGTTGCAATTGCAATTTGGCCTAGCTGTCCTCCAGTTTTTGGCTACTTAAAAATGCAACTAGAACTTTTTATTTTTCTATAAACGTTTTTATTAGTAATAAATGTAGATAAACACTAGAGGGTCAGGCTATCTGTAACAGCTAAAGCCAAGCATTTTTGGACTTTATTCTAGTTTCAAACGGCTTCTCTGTAAGCTTATGTACCGTATATTTGTTTTCTAGATTTCGAATCTTGTAAGTGCATATAAAACGCAAAAATCTTCCACCCCACAAACGTGTAATTCCCAAGGCACAATTATTTCTTTCTAATCACTTCTATCAGTTCGCTTCTATTCAGTTTCCTCTTTTTCCATCGAGTTAAGAGTTAATTGATTTGAAAACTGCCATATTAAATCAATAGCTACGCAATACTAATATAGCATAAGCAACAAAATAATACGTTAACATATTAATTGAATAAAGTAGCGATTTAACTAAAATAGTTGTTTCAAGTTGACAACATAGTTATGTTAGCACATAGCTAGATGTTAATTGGTTCGGAATCGAAACATCTCATTCAATCCTAAGCTTCTAGAAATATTACATTTTGATATTTAATAAACGTCCTGCCAAAATGGATCTGATGTCCTCATTAAGCGCAAAAAAGAAATATTCTGTAGCAACATCGTAAACTCAGCTGAAAAGTCCATCATTAATCCCTCAATAAATAAAAACAAAGATAAAGTTAATTCTCTTAGCAAATATAATATTATCTTCTGTTTACACATAACATACCAAGACTACATTTACTTTAAATATCTCGATTAGGAAGGCTAAACCGATCCAACATTAAAATACCATAAAAGGATAACGAAACACGTTTGGCTTTAACGGCAATCTATAAAAATTTCCTCAAAGAATCGCAATATTCAGGAAAAATTCTATATAGAGAAGGATTTCTTAAATCAATAGCCAATAATAATCTCCGCTAAAAAGTTTCACTTTTAAGCTACTTGCAATAAGTTTTCTGAATAAAAACCAGAGAACAAAATGTGTTCGGAAATTGAACCTTTATTTGATGGTTGAAATTGTGCCTGATTTCACGAAAAGGAGGCATTTGGCCGAACTAAATTTTGAAAAAGCTCAGACTCATAATGCACGCTGTATAAGCATACCTACACAGAAGGTAATACAATGGTGCTTAATCGTCCCCCTTTAGATCTTAATCCAAAGACCCCCCCCCTTGAAAAAATGTGTGCTTGTAAACGATTTTCCACGATTATCGAAAGGACGGCAGTTTGAGACACCCTCCTTCCTAAAGGAGTAGCTGGCTATGCTAAAGGACAGATGATCAGATTTATTGTTATACCTGAAAGAAAAACTATAAATGTTTTTCCTTCAACAATGCCAAGCAAGAAGAAAATATACTTACATTACAACTAAATTTGCTTTCATAGAATAATGTTGCAGAAGCTCACGGAGTCTCATGTGTCGATAAGTTTTGTCTTTTAATGCAAGTAATTCACTTTGAGTAATCCCTGTTCCACCTAAAAATAAACCACAATAAAAAAACTAAAAACTGCTTTGAACTAAAAAACAAATAACTGTAGATTGCTTAAAGCCAAATATTTAGCATTTAAAAAATTGCCACATTCTAAGCATGATTCAAAAATAGAGCAGAGAAAGAATTAAAAGGAGAGTATAAAAGTGAATTTAAACCGTTAATCATTTTTCCAGCCAAAAGTAAATTACAGCAAAATTAAAACAAGATTTGAGTGGCAAAACAACAAGGAATAATTTACGTATGGCGGCAACGTTGGTGTAACGTTGACGTTAACGTGGCCATAACGTTGGCATAATTTGTAAATCCGCATATAAAATTAGTAGGGCAGCAAAGCACTCTTGTTAACTTAAAACACTACTAATAGACTCAGGTTTCATGAAAAAAGAAGAGGATATTTCGAGACTACAGACAAGTTTACTTCTATACGTCTAAATTCATCAGTCCAAACGTCAATAGGGTAGTTGTCCTTCAATGTCGTAACACCGTGGTGCCAACTCATCACGAAAATGACTCATCAATCACTCATCACTCATCGCGAGGACAGAAAGATTTTTTTTTTCTGTGACTATACAAAAAAAATATATATTTCAAAATCTAAAGGGGGTATTTTGTTTTGTTCTATTTTTAAAATGAAAATACCAAAAAAGGTATTTAAAAATTAAGGGGCGCGGTAGCCAAAGCCCCCCCCCCCCAATGAACTTTCGACGATGGAGGCCAATAACCCGTTCTCGTGTCCCATAAAAGCAGTTAAGCTGGAGTACAACTGGTCAACGCCCCGCTCTTTACGCTAAATTTTTTTATTGTTTTAAAAAGTAGAACTGTAACAAAGAGTCAAACTTTAGCATAAACAGCGGGGCGTATAAAGACTGATTTCTGTTCATTTTAAGTTTTAATGTCGTTCCTTACTTTCAGTTTTAAAAAAATTAATTTCTGAGCGTTTTTTAATTAATGCAGGTTTTGATTTTGGCTCATCGTACATAAATAATTAAATCGAAATTTGAATTTTTGGCTAAATAGCTCTCTCAAAGTTTTGATCAAAAATTTTGAGAAAAAAGAGCGGGGGATGGGGCCTAGCAGTCCTCTAATTTTTTGGTTACTTAAAAATGTGACTAGAACTTTTATTTTTATTTGCGAAACTTTTTATTAGTAATAAATATACGTAACTTACGAAATTAACTTAAGTAACGAAATTCTATATTCTTACATTTTTACTACATATATGAGAGGGTTCATCCCCTCGTCAATACCTCACTCTTTACACTAGAGTTAGAATTTTGTTCCAATTCTTTAACAAAAGCTAAGAGCTCATATGGCACTTGTCACAAGGTCGGAAGAGCAGAGAGCCAAGAGCTCATATGGCATGAGCTCTAGGAAAATTATAAGAATCAACAGATTGATTTAAAAGGAAAATCAGAGGCTTAATGCCGGTCGAGGTTTAAAATAAGAGCTCTGAGACACGAGGTCCTTCTAAATATCAAAATTAATTAAGATCCAATCACCCGCTCGTAAGTTAAAAATACCTCATTTTTTATAATTTTTCTTCTCCCTTCAGCCCCCCAGATGGTCGAATCGGGGAAAAAAACTTTATCAAGTCAATTTGTGCAGGTCCCTGACACGCCTACCAATTGATAACGTTCTAGCACATCCAGAAGCACCAAACTCACCAAAGCACCGGACCCCCCTAACTCCCAAAAAAAGAGTGGATCCTGTCTGGTTACGTCAATCACGTATCTACGACATTTGCTTATTATACCCACCAAGTTTCATCCCGAAGCGTTTCTCTCTACTCTACGCGTTTTTCAAGATTTCTGGTTTCCATCTCCGACTCCCCCCAATGTTACCAGATCTGATCGGAATTTAAAATAAGGCCTCTGAGACATGAGTTCCTTCTAAATATCAAATTTCATTAAGATCCGGTCACCCGTTCTTAAGTGAAAAATACCTCAATTTTTCTATTTTTTTTCCGAATTAACAAATCCCGTCAACTCCCCCAAAGAGAGCAGATCCGTTCCAATTAAGTCAATCACATATCTGGAACTTGTGCTTATTCTTCCCATCAAGTTTCATCTCGATCTCTACACTCTAAGCGCTTTCCAATATTTCCGGTTTCCAAGATTTCTGTTTCTCCCCTCCAACCCCCTATGTCCCCGAATCCGATTCAAATTTGGAGCATCTGAGACATAAGATCTTTTTATATATCAAGTTTCATTAAGATCCGATCACCCATTCGTAAGATAAATATACCTCAATTTTCACGTTTTCCAAGATTTCTGGTTTCCCCCTTCAGCTCCCCCCATGTCACCGGATCTGGTTGGAAATTAAAATGAGAGCTCTAAAACACAAGATCCTTTTAAACATGACATTTCAGTAAGATCTGACCACCCGTTCGTAAGTTGAAAATACCTCATTTTTTCCAATTTTTCCAAAATACTCCCCCCAGCTCCCCCAAAGAGAGCGGATCCGGTCCGGTTATTTCAGTCACGTATCTTGAACATGTGCTTACTCTTCCCACCAAGCTTCATCCTCATCTTTCCGCTTCAAGCATTTTCCAAGAATTCCAGTCCCCTTCCCCAACTCCCCCCTATGACACTGAATCTGGTCGGTATTTGAAATAATAGATCTGAGTTGCGAGGTCCTTCTAAACATGAAATCTCATTAAGATCTGATAACTCCTTCGTAAGTTGAAAATACATCATTTTTTCTAATTTTTAAGAATTAACCCCCCGTCCAATTCCCCCAAATAGAGAAGATCCGTTCCAATAGTGTCGATTACGCATCTAGGACCTGTGTTTATTTTTCTCACCAAGTTTCATCCCGGTCCCTCCACTCTAAGCGTTTTCCAAGATTTTACGTCCCCCCAAACTCTCCCCAATGTCACCGCATCCGATCAGGATTTAAAATAAAATCTTTGAGACACAATATCAATCTAAATATCAAATTTCACGAAGATCCGATCACCCATTCGTAAGTTAAAAATACTTCATCTTTTCTATTTTTCCGAATTAACTGCCCACCCCCCCCCTGAGATGGTCGAATCGGGAAAACTATTTCTAATTTAATTTGGCCTGGTCCCTGACACACCTGCCAAGTTTCATTGTCCTAGTTTATCTGGAAGTGTCTAAACTAGCAAAACCAGGACAGACAGACCGACAGACCGACAGAATTTGCGATCACTCTGTCACTTGGTGAATACAAAGTGCTATAAAAATGACCCCTGAATCACAAAGGTCGTTTAATTAGAATAAATAGCTGTTTTGAAATTACTAAAAATACTTTAGCGTAAAGAGCGAGGCATTAAGGAGGGGATGAACCCCTTATATACGGAATAATTTCTGTTCGTTTTAAGTGTTAATGTTGCTCCTTACTTTCAGTTGAAAAAACTTGCTTTTGCTATTTAATTTCTCATTATTTCTAAATAATGCAGGAAAATACAGCACCCTCTCATGGAAATTCTCTTCCCCCATGATAAATTCCTCCATGGAAAGATCCTCCCACGTAATGGTCCTTACTACAGCTCGTTACCATTAACTGTTTGACAATGGCCGGAGTTCACAACTTGCAGCCCTTCCCTCTAGGACTGTGGAGGATTAAGCCAGCCTCAAAGATATAGTTACTAGATTTTTCGACTATGCTGAACAAGATGGCTATCTCAAAATTTTGATCGGATGTTTTTCGGAAAAAAGGAACGTGTGAGGGGGCCTAGTTGCCCTCTATTTTTTTGGTCACTTAGAAAGAGCACTATAACTTGTAGTTTCCGTTCGAATGAGCCATCTGGTGATATTCTGGGACCATTGGGTCGATATGACCATCCCTGGTGAAAAAAAAAACACACACAAAAAAAAGAAAATGAAAACGCATCCCGTGATCTTTCTTCTGGCAAAAAAAACACGAAATTCCACAATTTTGTAGATAGGAGCTTGAAACCTCTACAGTACGGTTCTCTGATACGCTGAACTTGATGGTGTGACTTTCGTTAAGATTCTAGGACTTTTAGGACCCCCTTTTTTCGACAATAAGGCATATTAAACAGTTCATGGTAAACGAACCGTAGTAAGGGGCTCAATAGTAACCGAAACTCTAAAAAATGGAATTTTGATACCAATAGTTACATCAAAAGAATCGCATTTTAATGCTGATTTTGGTATATATAAGTTTCATCAAGATCGGTTATACCCATGAAAAGTTAAGAGCCTGAGAAAATTTGCCTCATTTTAGAAAATAGGGGAAAACACCCCCCAAAAGTCATAGAATCTTAAAGAAAATCATACCTTCAAATTCAGCGTATCAGAGAACCTTATTGTAAAAGTTTCAAGCACCTATCTAAAAAAAATGTGGAAATTCTTATTTTTTGCCAGAAGACAGATCACGGATGTGTGTTTATTTGTTTTTGTGTTTTTTTTCCCAGGGATGATCGTATCGACTGAGTGGTCCTATAATGTCACGAGAGGGCTCATTCTAACGGAAATTAAAAGTTCTAGTGCCCTTTTTAAGTGACCAAAAAAATTGGAGGGCACCTAGGCCCCCTCCCACGCTCATTTTTTCCCAAAAGTCACCGGATCAAAATTCTGAGATAGCCATTTTATTCACCATAGTCAAAAAATCTAATAACTATGTGTTTAGGGATGACTTACTCCCCCGCAGTCCCCGTGGGAGGGGCTGCAAGTTACAAGCTTTGACCCGTGTTTACATATAGTAATGGTTACTGGGAAGTGTACAGACTTTCTGAGGGGTGTTTTTTGGTTTAGGGGGAGAGTTGAGGGGAGGGGCAGGGGTTACGTGGGAGGATATCTACATGGAGAAACTGCTCATGGGGGAAGAGAATCTCAATGAAGGGGGCGCAGGATTTTCTAGCATTATTTGAAAAAACAATGAAAAAATAAATATGGAAAGTTTTTTCTACTGAAAGTAAGGAGCAGCATTAAAACTTAAAACGAACAAAAATTATTACGCATATGAGGGGTTTACCTCCTCGTTATATCTCATTCTTTAAGCTGAAATATTTTTAGCAATTTCAACTATTTATTCTACGGCCTTTGTGATTCAGATGTCATTCTTAAGGAATTGGGACAAAATTTAAGCTTTAGTGTAAAGAGCGAGGTATCGACGAGGGTTGAACCCCCTCATAGACGCAATAAAAACATACGAATATAGAAGTTCGTTAAGTAAATTAATTCGTAAGTTACGTATATTCTTTACCAATGAAAACGTTTGTAAAAAATTAAAAGTTCTAGTTGCTTTTTTAAGTAATCAAAAAATTGGAGGGCAACTAGACCTCCTCCCTCGCTCCTTTTTTCTCAAAATCTTCCTAAAATCTTCAAAATGCAATTAACTAATATGAAAATTTCGTTTTAATTATTTATGTGTGGAGAGCCAAGGTCAAAACATTAATATTAATTCAATTAATATTAATTCAAAAACGTCCAGAAATTAAATAAAAAAAAAACAAGTTTTTTTTTTTAAATGAAAGTAAGAAGCAACATTAAAACTTAAAACGAACAGAAATTACTCCGTATATGAAAGGGGCTTTTCCTCCTCAATGCCCCGCTCTTTACGCTAAAGTTTCTTACTGTTTCAAAAAATAGAGTTGAGACAAAGAGTCAAACTTATTTTGAATTATTTATTATTTATTTATTTTTAATTATATTTATTTTGAAACTCTATATATTTTCAACATTTTTATTTTACATATTTTAAAGGTTTATGATTATCGATAGCTTAGCCACGCTTCTCGGAACTGCTCCCAAGAAAACTAAAATTACAACATTAGGCACTCCCGTTGAAAGGATAGGTCGCACCCAGTCAAATATACTTAAAAAACTGTTAGCCATAGCATTGCTGAACATGGTGGTCAACTTTCATCTCCTACCTGCTTCAAAGTGGGGCTGAGGATATCCAGCTAAGTCAAAACAGGTTCAACAACAATGTGCAAACACTTTTATGTTGTTGAAAAGCACCATTGCAACTCAAAAAGCACTTCGGTACTATAATTCATGTGAATGAGATCAGTTGTCCGTAGAAAAAGATTTTACTCAAGATAGGCTCTTCACTTTTCTTAGATTTACAAACAAGAAAAAACTTATCCTTTTAGCTTTTTTCACAAATCTTCTTTAATAAGTTTTTGCTAAAGGCTGAAGTTTGTCAGAAAAGGGCAGCATAATGTAATAGTTTAGTACAAGTCAATTTCTAGCGATAGTAACTTTGAGGGCACTGCAAAGGCGTACAAGGAAACGGTTGGCCATTAACAATTTATATCAATGAGACCATAGGTGGGCTGTGATGACCCCATGATTACTTAAGGCTGCAATTCTATTCTTAAGACAGCTTTCATCAGCAAAAATTTCCATTCTTGTGTTTGAAGAACTGAAGAAAAAAAGTGAATCCAAAAAATAAAGTTTAACGACACTAAAATCGAGAGCTCCTTGTTCTGATTCTTTGCTGATATGATTACATACTTACAATTCTGCTAATGCTTAGGACATTAACATGTTTAGTTCAGAATTAATCGGAGGATACAATATCACAATGTATCAAGTCGATTTTTTTATACTTTAAGCATAAAAAAGTTTTATACTTTCATACTTGAAATATTAAGTATTAATACCGTAAAACAGATGGAACTAAAAAAAATTTGTGGATTCATGAGATGCTTTCTATAATTTCTAATTTGTAAAATCAAGCAGTTGCTAATGGGCTCTCAAGGTATCCGGCTTCCACTTATAGTAACAGGAACCGAGTCCCTTGGGGATGCTTATAACTCTCCGCTTATACCCGCTTGAACATCTCCACTTGCCATTAAGAATTAGTCTAGCCTTATTTACATTAAGAATTATAAACTCTTATTTACCAGCTTAAAAAAGCTTTAAACAACCATAAGTTATTCCCTATATGACAGGGGATACCCTCTTCTCGACCCCCTCCCCCAGTCTTTGCGCTAAGGCTTTATAGTGCTTAAAAATTCTAATTTAAAGGTACCTGCGATTGAGCAATTGTTCTTAAATAATTTAGATAATAAAAAAAGTCAAACTTCAGCGTAAAGAGAAGATTGACAAGGGGTAGTTAATTTCTGTTAGCTTCTACAGCATGCATAGGATTAACCTAAATGCAAGAAGAGCCCCCCCCCCAAAAAAAAAAGCCGGTCCTTTATCTTAAAATTTAACTTTCACATGGTAGTAATACCAGAAAAAGATTTAACTTTGCTTGTTAAATAGAAAAAGTTTCTCATAAAAACAAGATTTTTTAAAAGAAAAGTACGGAGCTACATTAAACCAAAGACAAGCAGAAATAAATTCAGATATTAATTAAAATTAACTTATTAATCACTATCAATTCATGCACGAAACCCAAAAACGAACAGAAATAGCCAATAGTCCGACAAGTGCTCACAGTGCCAGAACTTTTTAATGTGATTAGGGACCAAAAATATTAGAGCCTTCACCTAAACCTTTTCATTCGAGTTAAGAATCAAGGTGTACTTGCCCCCTTCCTCCTCCCAGCACTCCCTAAAAGTTTCAACATGATACCCCCATAAGTCTATAAGATATTTGAGACATGATATTTTGATAAGCTGGCAACACAGAGAGTGTCATTTGATGTGCCTCACTACTTAACCATTGATAAATTATAAGTCACATAGAAACTTATACTGCAAGAACGATTTCGTAAACCAGAGGCAAAAATAGTCTAGTCCCTTCCACCTTGCCCAACATAAATGTCACGCCTCCTCTCCTCTTTCCTTTCTCAAACAGTAGCTGAAAGTTTCATTAACATTCCCAAAGCCGTTTCATATATAGGAGAAATGCTAGGTCGATGAATTAGATATACGTAGCGTCTTAGGATTTACCTTTGGCCCTTCTTTTAGGCCAAAAGGACCTACTACTGTAAGTTTCTAACTGATCAACGATATAAGTTTTGTGACTCATTTCAGGGCCAGATCAGATTTATTTTGGGGCTGCATAAGGCTAGGTAGAACACAAGGACGTGGACGGGAAGCTGGGTGCCTTCCAATCATTTTAGACTTCTTAAAAGGGCACTATAACTTCCAGCTTCAAAGCAAACGAGTATCCTCTAAAGTTTCTACGACCACCCTTCCAAGATTCCACGACTACCCCTTCCATACTAAATGGCCAGAGAAAAACTGAAGAAATAAAGAAAAAATATATATATGGAAGGCATATGGCTCTTTAAGCATTTCTGCCCCTGACTGAATCCCAAAAGAAAGTTCTCTGGCTTTCTTTTACTGCCTTCATTCATAATTAAAATATGAGAATAAATAATTTTGTCTATGTAAATAATCCGTAAATATTATACAAATGCTTACCTGGAGCACTTTCATCTGCTTTATAGGGCCTTATGAGCTGTTCAAACCATTCAATGGTCTCTTCCTTGGGTTTTTTACTAACATCGGGAACGGCAATGACGTCAGCAAAGTCAATCCTAAATTTACTCAGCAAAGCAGCCATACTGAAAATTGAGTTAATTTTAGCAGCTAATTATTTATTGATTATAAGTTCCACTCTGTTTTAATTCTCTTGGAATTCCTTGATCATTAAGTCTAATGCTATCGCCTGCTTCTTTACATCATTGATGATCACGTTATGTCACACATTAAACATATTATTTGACCGAGGAAAAGGACTACGCTGCTTCTAACAGTTTTGAATTTCTTAATTATTAAACTAAACTTGTCCCAAACAGCAACAGAAGGATACTAAATGTGAATAAATAAATTAAACATGTGAAAAAACAATTAAAAGCACAGGAACATAAAGATAAAAATACAAATGATAATAGCAAACCAAACGATATAAAATAAATGAAAAACAGCTTAATTCAGCTTAAACTTATTTCGGTCACACGTAACCCTTCTGTAGGTGTTCTTCCAGCTACCCTATTACCAATAAAGTACTGCCTCTGACCAAGATATAAATATTTCTTTTAACCCCCCTCTTTTCTTACCAATAAATCTGAGGTTTACAGACAAATGGAAAAGGAAAGCTCTAAAAGACGAAGAAGAATATTTGATAAGAATACATAGCAGATTTGAAATTTTTTAAAAAATTCGTAAATCCTGGAATACAAAAAAAAGAATAGGCCAAACTACTCTACCTCATTACTATACTTGACATCCTGGGGTCTTATGAGTCGAACTGAATAAAAAATAATACTAAAAAAGGTAGGAGAAGAGAACTATAAAATATATAGCGGTATTAATTTCAGAGAATGGTTACGGGTAGTTGATATACACGAAAAGTCATAGGTAAGGATGGGTCAGGTTTCAATCATAGTCGGCATTTTTTTTTTTTTTCTTTTTTTTTTTTGCCGTACCCTCAAGACTAGCTTCCTGTATCACAAAATTAATTAACCAAAAGAGTTCATTTAGTTTTCAAAAAGTAGAGTTAAAACTCTTATATGAAAGATTCAGTATTTCTGTAGTTACTTTAACGTTAAACAGATCACTGGCCAAAATTTAATCTTCTCAAGAGAAATCTACTATTATTTCTATTTAAAAGTTTCTGAAATTTAGTTACAACGCATAGTAACACAAAATAAGAATAACAAAACAAATGTCCTGTATTTCCTCAAAACCTAGAAACCTGCTGAACAACGATATTTTTATTTTTAACTATTACGAAATAGTTTCATTTCACTATTATGAAACAACTACATCCAGCATGTACCCAATGGGAGGGGGGAAGGGCCTTTGGAATCAAGCCACTAACATATCCTGATTAAAAAAAATTTATATGTGTATGATTTTTCTTATTTTCAACATACGACTATCTTTTTTTTCGAATTTCGACCTTTCCGGAAACCTAAAACATATTGAGGCAAGAATGAATTTCATTGGTTGTCCTGGGTTCGCTCTATATTTTGCTTTTGACCAAAAAACTACACCGGGTGAAACCTATAAAAAAACTGCCATCATAAATTTGGATAATAATTTGGATGGAGTCGATCAAAACATAAACGTTAACTGCCACAATTGTATCTAATAAAAAAAACTTACCTCTGTTGATCCATATCAATTTGGTCACTTTTATTGGCAATGCAAAATACACGCAGCTTAGATCCACTCCATGATTGTCGAGTGGTCAATATATATGGCAACAATAAACTAAGACCTATAAATAAACAAATGAAGTAAACAAAACGGATTCTTTTTGTTTATATGCCCTTTTCCCCCTTCCCTAAGTCTAATGCTTGTTGTATCATTTGGGTTTTATTGAAAACTATATGTATCTTGAACACTATGGTTTTGTTTTTCAAAATATCGACGACAAATAAGTATGAAATCACTATAAGAGTCAAGATGAATAAGAAAAACTAATAAAAGTAAACTAAAAATTTAATAAACAGTATTAAAATTTGCGACAACTGTCGCAAGCTGTCGCAGTCGGAATACTGTCAGAGTCGCAACCAGTCGCATTTTCAGCCGCAGTAGTAGTCCTGAAAGTTTTAGGCTAATATCCTTACCCGTTCCTAAGATATTGTAGATACACCTTTTCGATAACTTGGATGCATAGAGTGTCTTTTGATTTAGCTCAATATACCCCCCTACATTCCTAGAAATTTCACCTCAATACCCTTGGTCTTCTCAGACAAACCTCGGTCATTTCCCAAAGTATTTTCTGGTGAACCTCCCCCCCCCCTTTCCCAATGATAAATCATGCATGCTAAAAATGGACAAATTAGATAAATTAGAATCCTTACCCCGGGGGCTGTTACCCTGGGGGCATGGCATCCCCGGGAGCATAGCTATTAAACATTGTGACTATTTCGAATAAAATTGTTTTTTAAAATTTATATCAGTATAAAGGGGAGTATGTTAAAGGACAAGAGGAGGCGGGATTGGTTGCCCTCCCTTCCTTTTTTAACGTCCCTCTCAATACGATTTTAAAGTTCCAACTTAATACCCTTAGCCATTCCTTAGATATTGCTATTGTATCCTTTTGACAGCCCTCCTGCATATACCGTGTTTTGATTTTGTTCGGCGTCCCCTCGACATGTTCTACTGGTTTTACATTGATATTAATATTAATTACATAATATTAATTAGCGTTTTTGGAGTCTCGTCATTAAACATGCCCCATTTTCACAATAACCCACCCTTATATATAAACGATGGGGAAGTTATACAGCGTGCACCATTTGCCCCAGGGGCTGTGCTAGGTTTTGGCATCCCTGGAGACATAAATATATTAGACCTTTTGACTAGTTTGAACAAAATGACAACTACAAAATCTCGACCATTGTTGAGGAGAGAGGGCACCTAAACAGGCCAAGGAGAAGTGTTGCTCTCCAATCTTTCTTCAAAATCCCCTAAACATACCTTGAAAATTCCAACATAATATCCTCAACCGTTCCTTAGATATTGCTGATATTCCATTTTCAAAACCATCAAGGAAGATTGTTTTGATTGTGTCTGGCATCCCTCTCAACATTTCCTTAAAGTTTCACCTTAATACTCTAAACTTTTTTGGAGATCTAGGATCAAACATTCCCTCTTTTCTTAATAAAAAATATTATATGTTAACATTGGGCAACTTGCTAAACTTACAGCCCACCGGGGGCTGGAGGAGAAGGGTTGCCAGCTCTGGAGGCATAGTTATTTGACTATTACATTTAAGAAAAAAAGAGCCTAGGGGTGTGGGTGGACTGGTTGCCCTCCGATCACTTTTGATCAAACAGTTAGTGGTAACGACCTGTAGTAAAAAGCGACCCGGCTCAATAATAACCGAAACTCTAAAAAACGGAATATTTGATACCAATAATTATATCAAAAGAATCATATTTTTATGCTGATTTTAAATATATAAGTTTCATCAAGTTTAGTTTAACCCATCAAAAGTTACAAGCCTGAGAAAATTTGCATTAGTTTAGAAAATAGGGAGAAACACCCCCTAAGAGTCTTAGAATCTTAACGATCTTAACGAAATAGCAGCATCAGATTCAGCTTATCAGAGAACCATACTGTAGAAGTTTCAAGCTCCTACAAAAAATGTGGAATTTTTCATTTTTTCTCAGAAGACAGATCACGGATGCTTGTTTTTTTTGTTTGTTTTTTCCAGGGTTGATAGTATCGACCCAGTGGTTCTAGAATGTCACAAGAGTGAATGTCATCAAGTTTAGTATTACCCATCAAAAGTTACAAGCCTGAGAAAATTTACCTTATTTTAGAAAATAGGTGGAAACAGCCCCTAAAAGTCTTAGAATCTTAACGAAAATAACATAATCAGATTCAGCTTATGAGAGAAGCCTACTGTAGAAGTTTCAAGCTACTATCAACAAAAATGTAGAATTTTGTATTTTTTGCCAGAAGACAGATCACGTATGCGTGTTTATTTGTTTTGTTTTTTCCAGGGGTGGTCTTATCGACCCAGTGGTCCTAGAATGTCTTAAGAGGGCTCATTCTAACGGAAATTAAAAGTTCTAGTGCCCTTTTTAAGTGACCAAGAAAATTGCAGGGCACCTAGGCCCCCTCCCATGCTCATTTTTTCCCAAAGTAACCGGATTCAAATTTTGATATAGCCATTTTGTTCAGTATAGTCAAAAAACCTAATAACGATGTCTTTGAGGACGACTTAATCCCCCAGGGTCCCGGGGAGAGGGGCTGGTAATAAACAAGTAATAAACTTTGATCATTGTTTACATTTAGTAATGGTTATTGGGAAGTGTGCAGGCATTTTCTGGGGGACTTTTCCACGTTGGGGGGGGGGTATGAGATTACGTGGGAGGATATTTCCATGGAGCAATTTATCATTAGGGAAGAGAATTCCCATGAAGGGGGCATAGGATTTTCTATTATTATTTAAAAAAACAATGAGAAAATAAATAAAAAACAGTTTTTTTTTTCAACTGGAAGTAAGGAGCAGCATTAAAACTTAAAACGAATAGAAATTATAACATATATAAGGGCGTTCGTCTCCTCCTCAATACCTCACTCTTTATGCTAAAGTTCCTTACGTAAGTTAATTCGTAAGTTATGTATATTTATTACTAATAAAAGCGTTCGTAAAAAAGTAAAATGTTCTAGTTGCCTTTTTAAGTAACCAAAAATTGGAGGGCAACTAGGCCTCCTCCCCCACCCCTTTTTTTATCAAAATCGTCCGATCAAAACAACGAGAAAGCAATCTAGCCAAAACAAATTAATATACAAATTTTGTTTTAATCATTCATGTGTATCAAAACATGCGTTAATTCAAAAACGTTCAGAAATAAAAAAAAAAAATTGACTGCAAGTAAGGAGCGGCATTAAAACTTAAAACGAACAGAAATTATTCCGTTTATGAAAGGGGTTGTCCCCTTCTCAACGCCTCACTCTTTACGCTGAAGTATTTTTATTGTTTTAAAAAGTAGAGTTGTGAGAAAGAGTCAAACTTTAGCGTAAAGAGAGGGGTGTTGAGGAGGGGACAATCCCTTGCATTTACAGAATAATTTCTGTTTGTTTTAAGTTTTAATATCGCTCCATACTTGCAGTTAAAAAAACTTTTTTTTTTATTCTTATAAAGGGAACTAGAGCCTTCGATTTCCAATCGAATGAGCCTCCTCCAAAATTTAGACGACTATGTTGTCCAGAAAAACCTTATATGTTAACCACGGGCAACTTACATAACTTACAGCCCTTGCCCCGGGGGCTGTGGCGTTGTCAACCTCGGAAGTAATGTTTTTTACTTGTCCCCTCCGAGGTATGTACGACCAAACATTCAATATGAAGTGCCTCTGGGTAAAAAAAAGATAAGAAATAAAAAATAATACATTGTAGTCTAATGGCTCTTTGAAATATGCAACGCTATAGCGTTACCTTTGATATTAACAATGTCTTTTTACTTAGAAGACGATTTCACAGAACCAAAGATTAAAATTCTTGACGAAATTGCGTGGTCGAATATTTCTCCTATCATTGCTATCGCGAACAATTTAATAGAGTCAATGCAAAAAAGTAAATCATTAAAATTCTTAGATTTGAAAGATTGTTTACCTAGAAAAAAAGAGAGAGAGCAAATTTTCATTAACTCTTAAAGTACGGGGGGGCAATGACGACGAAATCTGATTGTTTAATTGGTCAAGTGGAAACTTACACAACTATATATATATATATATATATATATATATATATATATATATATATATATATATATATATATATATATATATATATATATATATATATATATATATATATCATGAAAAGAGAAATCACCAATGCAACAGCACAAACACATAAAAAAAAAGAGACAGAAGGAGAAAAGGAAGACTGTTTTCCTAAATTAGTGATTAATATAGACCAGCACTTGAATGAGGCCTTAACCCTACTCATCTATACAATCACATAGGTCAAACAGCATAGCCAAACACAATCAACCATAAAGAATAATCCATGGACAGGCAGTCATGTCGTCAATAAGTATAAGTCGTCATTTACCAAACAATAGAAAAAATAATAAAGACAAATAATTCAGAGGCAACAACCCAACACAGGGGCTCATCAGGAGAATACACTGGCCTATAGTATTTCGCCACTTTAAATTCTCTACCCAGCCAAGTGCTGTGGCTACCACAGAATATCCATGGCATCCCCGTGTCAGGTATCCCCCCCAAAATACATGCCTATGACAAAAAAACACCAAATGTAAAACAACCAAGTAACACCAAAACAAGCTTATCCTGTTAATATATCCCTCTTTTTAGCAACAATAGGTAAACTAAATATGATAAAATTTACCAAATCACAAATATTAACACATTGCAAAAAAAAAATAATTAATGAACTAAACAATTATAGAATTCATCTTTACCATGTGGCTATTTAAAAAAAAAAAATCCGCTCTATTAGAAACACAATTCAAAATAAATGGCGCTGCATCATCATTTGTCGAACCTCCGAAAT
This sequence comes from Artemia franciscana, assembly GCF_032884065.1. Classification (NCBI taxonomy): domain Eukaryota; kingdom Metazoa; phylum Arthropoda; class Branchiopoda; order Anostraca; family Artemiidae; genus Artemia; species Artemia franciscana. The sequence continues at coordinate 17,189,694 of NC_088867.1, read as the reverse complement.
TACTTGAAAATTTCTTCAAGTATTTCCAGATAATTCTTTTGATATTTATTTAAAAGTTCGTTATAATGAAAACTAAATTTTTTAAATTGCCAAGTTAATTTATTTGCAGAAAAACCTCTTGATATCAATTTTTGGCTTAAGATTTTACATCTATTTTTTTAAATCAATATAACTACTACGAATCCTTGCATAACGAAGTAACTGTGAGAAAAACGCAGAATATGTGATATTTGAGTGTATATTACTTTCAGGGAATGGGAAACTAATCACTTCAAAATCAAAATCATCCGTTTTATTATACATTTTAAAACTTAATTTATTATTATCACAAATATTAACATTTAAATCCAAGAAATGATCTTCATGACCAGCGCCATGACTAGGTTCAAGAGTAAGCTCTGATGGATATATATTTTTAGAAATATCAATGAAATCCTTACAATTTAAGACCAAAATATCATCCAAATATCTTTTAATATTTGACAAGACATGTTTTAAATTATTTGGATTATTCTTATCCATCATATATTTATTCTAGTTGACTTAAAAACAAGTCAGCTATAATTGGGCTGGCATTCCCCCCCCCCCATGGGAATTCCCACGATTTGCTTGTACAAATCACCACCAAATCTTATATAAGTTAACACTCCAATATGGATTAAAATTCGAAAACTTTTTAATACCAGAACAATAGGTTTTAAGTTTATTTACAATTTCCTTTAAAATTAAAGAGAGGTCAGTAGCAGCAATGCGGGTTGGACATTTATCTGCTCCAGCAATAAACCGTGGTTTTGGGGAATTCTTATGAAATTTTACAGTCCAATATAGGAAAGGGAACTTTTTATCATTGTCATTTATTTTAATATTAAAATTTTTAAAAAGTATTTCTTCAGTCTTTTCAATTATATTCTCATCCTCTAATTTGACCTTTTCGTAAACATTAGTTGTGCATAACTCCCTTTTTAAGATATCACAATACAGCTTCTGACAAATTATGACAAAATTATTATTAGCTTTATCCACTGTCACAATTACAAATTCATTCTGTAGATTAGCAACTGCTTGTTTAATCTTCGCATTATAAAATAATGATTTAGTGTTACTATTTTTTAAATTAGAATATATTTTATTTCTTATTCTACTAATAATTAAATTCTTCCAACTTTGAAAATTCTCTTTACTTTTATTCTCTTTCTTACACCACTTATCATTAAATAAATCAAAATCATGTTCCAAGCCATCAAGAACACTCGATGGTTTCAGATGATGAGAAAGACGGAAATTAGCCCCTTTATTCATTATAATTTGAAGATCATCTTGCTTTATTATTGACAAGTCCCCTGTTATAACATGTTTGTAAGTAGGATTTACAAATGGGCCAAGTTGCTTACAATTACAAACCGGTTTCCAATTTATATCACTATCTAATCTTTTAAGTATTAAATTATAATTAAAAATAATTTGCCCAATAGTTTTTGAAAATTTATAAGTTAAAACTGGACTATCATTATGATTCAAATTACTAGGAAGGGCTTGTTTCACATGCCGCTGATTTAAAATTTCTGGTAAATTAATATCTTCAATCTGCTTACAAGTAAATAGTAGGTAAATATAATCTGTTATCCTTATTACCAATCTTATCAAACTTTTTCTTTTTTGAAATAAATTTCGTTTTAGTTAGAATGCAAATTGTATCACATATTACTTTAAAATTATATTCAAGAGCTATATATACATATATATATATATATATATATATATATATATATATATATATATATATATATATATATATATATATTATATGTATATATATATATATATATATATATATATATATATATATATATATATATATATATATATATGAAGAAAGTTCAATATGGAGACATGCAGTTTTAGTATAAGCGGGGACCAAATTTATAGAAAAGAAACGCGGGTTAAAAATCAGCAGAAAAAAAAAACAACCTAAAATCAAATATCACCAAACAAATAAAGAATGTGTGGCCTCCCTTGAAGGTTTCCTAATTGTTTTTTGCGAACAAAAACCGTTGTCAAATTTAATTAATTAATTTTGCTCACTTATTTTCCCGATTAACCGTTGGTATTAACGAGGGTACAAACCCCCTCATATACATAATAAAATTTTTCTAACTGAAAGTAAGGAGCGACATTAAAACTTAAAACGAACAGAAATTACTCCGTATATGAAATGGGTTGTCCCCTCCGTAATCCTTCGCTCTTTATGCTAAAGTTTGACTCTTTACCACAATTCTGCTTTTTAAAACAATTAAAAGCTTTAGCATAAAGGGCGAGGGATTGCGGAGGGGACAACCCATTTCATATACGGAGTAATTTCTGTTCGTTTTAAGTTTTAATGTCGCTCCTTACTTTCAGTTAGAAAAACTAGTTTTTTTTATGCAATCCCTTTAGAAATCAGTTATAGATAATTCAAAGTGCATGAAATTCAAACCCTCCAGAGGAGAAATGATAGGATTTATTAAGAATAACAAAGGGAAAAAGTAGAAGTTGACGATTTCACCTTCAAATAATCCTACAAAACTGAGAGAGAAAGTGACGACGAAAAAATTAATCAGAGTTTGAACGATTAAACATCAAAATATTAAAGAGCATATTCCCTTACTTGTAACAGGCCTACTTTCACGGGAAGAATATTCTCTAATACAAAAGAAAAAAAAAAGAGTCTCAAATTGTCAAAAAAAAGGTGTTAAAACTTTCTGGCATTAAACTTAAAATTTAATCAGGGAAATTCCCACCAGAATCAAAATCTATGCGTTGCTTCTTTCCTCAATCCTAATTACTAATCCTGAATCAAAAATTTTCAAATTCCACCGTGTGCACTTACAATGGTCTACACATTGAAATTTCAGCAGACTGTGCTTACAATGACGTATACTTTTAAATCCTAGTAGACTGTGCCTACATTGGCGTATAATTTGAATTTTAGTAGGCTGCACTTACAATGGTGTATTCTTTTGATTTTTAATAGACTGTGCTAACAATGGTTCGTAGCTTTTGAATTTTAGTAGACTGTGCTTACAATGGTGTATACTGTTGAATTTTAGTAGACTGTGCTTTCAATGGTGTATACTGTTGGATTTTAATAGACCGTGCTTACAATGGAGTATACTTTTGAATTTTAGTAGACCGTCATTATTTAGTCACATTCATGTTTTTAAGTGACGGTAGATGGTGCAGTATGTTATTAGACAAAGACTTTGGAGTTCCGCAATTCTGACATTTTTCAAGGGCAGCAAGTGGGTTCTTTGGACTTGCGTTGGAGTTCTTGTTCTTTGGGGACAGTCCTCTCCCCCTCCCACCTTGGTGTATGTAAATCTGATCTTACTCTATTATTTAAACCTTTTTAAGGCTGCTGATGTCCCTCTCTCTCTCTTTTTTTGAATCCGGTAAGTCTGACTAAAGTCGAATCATACATACTAATACAGACTTAGAATTATCTGTTAATTGAGGAATACTTAAAAAATTCTGAAAATAACTGTTTTTATGGAAACAGACAAGAAACCTGCGATTACTCACCTCCATCATCATAAAGCCACCAGACGTCAATATAACCTTTCTGCTGTTTCTTCCTAAACTGAGTCAAACTATCTAAGACAGGTCTTGGAATGTTCTCACCAAAAGCGGATCTAAAATCAATAGATTAACTATAGAAGAAAAACAATAAGTATCGGGCGAATCAAAAACAAAGGAATATTCTCGTAATATAGAAATCAAATACAGCAAAAAAAAGAATCTTAAATACTTACAATTTTAGGGAATTCTAATTTATATTAGAATTCAATATAATATTAATTTTGATGGCTGACCTTGACTAGATTGTGGTTTAATTTTGTCAGTTTTCACTTACAATTAAACAAATTTGTGAGCAAAAATCCAAATAAAAGGACATAAGAAAGTCAGCCAGTCACACTCCCCCTCCCCCCTATTCTCTCTTCACAAAATTAAGGATCCAACACTACATTCATGAAATTTCCATGAGGAGCGACAAACATTCATGAGGAGCGACAAACGGGGTTAACTACAGAAACTTAACATCTATTACCAGCAAATCTTTTATACCCCTTCCCCCGTCGAAAATAAATTTCCTGCTCCCTTTAATATCACCTCTCTTTTTAATATTTACTCACTCATAAATTGTTTTTCCCTTGTTTACAATTGGTTCTATTTCTTCGTTTGACCACCTCTTCCCTTCCTTAGCTTGGGTTCAGTTTAATTTGGTCAGTCTCTACTTACATTTATTAGTGTTAAAGAAAATTTTCAAAATTACAAGTCCATTGGGCAAAACAAAATTACAAAATCGAGGTTCTAGCCTGTAAATTTGCCGAGCAAAAGAAAAAGAGAAGAAAAATAGGTAAAAAAAAAGCTAATCGAAATCCTAGCCAACGACGTCCACCTCCTCCCAAAGTCTTGTATCCACCACTGTGTCCAAGAATTTGTCAGGGGAGGAGCGAAGGGGATGAAAACAGGAACGCAACATCAAGTACCAGGAAAAACTTTTACTTCCTTCTCACCCCCCCCCTCCATCCCTTAAAAAAGAAAGAAAACAAAAAAATAACTGTATATATTTCTTTTGATAACAAAGACGTCAGAATTAGCCTATTAGATAACCATCTTGTTATACTTTTCCATATTTCCTGTATTAATTCGTTGGATATTTTATTAACATTAAACCATATTCCGTTCCCTTTTTCGTTTTGACCAGAACGTTGGAGTGTTTTTTACCTTTTTTGTTCTTCTTAATTTTTTTCCGCTAAACAAAAATATGAACCCGGCCGTTTTACAGCTTCTTGGTTGTTACTTTTTTAAAGTAAATAAAAAAAAATCATCTATTTTTGAAATATCCAATAATGAAAATATACTTCCAAAAAAATTTGACTAAAAGGTTTGCCGAAGCAATTCAGACATTTAGAAACTCCACGAGATCCAGCAGTAGCAGAGTTACTAACCCCTTATAAGCGCTTTGTCACGTTTTAAGGCGTGACATAAGTCCATGAGTAAAAACCGTGAAATTTGTTTTCTAATCTTTATCATTTCCAAAGAAGGAACAGATTAAGAATTAAAACTAGCGAACGCATTTTCGCTAGATTTCATATAAACTGTCCTCTCTCATCCGGTTTATATGTCCACTATTTGAATCCTCCCATAGAGTTCTGGCTTCCTTTAAATGCTTTCTTAAGACCCCCTCCCCATTCATGAATTTAAAGGAAAGCAGCTATATACGCATAATATGAAATAGCAGCTTGAATGAGGCCAATGCTTTCAATATGTTAAAACAAATTTCTCAAATCAAAAAGACTGCCAATTCTTCATTGCGTAGCAAAGACATGAGGAATGGAACCGACTAAACAAATGGAGTGGCCGTATTTTAATACTTTAAATGAATGTAAGACCTATAGAAAACAACTCATAATCCCGTTATCAATGTCCGTATCCAGGTGTAGAGGAGATACCGGGTTTAAATCCCACAAAATTTCTGTCCGACTCGTAAAAGCATAATATAAATATCCATAAACAAATTTTGATGCATTTTTTAAGCGTTTTTTGTAAGCCGCCTGCAGCAACAAAATTACGCCCCCCCCCAAGAAAAAATCCTGGATATGCCCTTATCCGTCATCCAAGGTGACTCCAGTTTATTTTCATTGAAAAACAAATGGAATCTCGGCAAATGAAATTCTTATCAGCTATCGCTCGCTCCCCCCCCCCAGATAGTCGAATCGGGGAAAAGATTATTTCTAATTTAATCTTGTCTGGTCCATGATACCCCTGCCAACTTTCATCGTCCTAACTTATCTAGAAGTGCCCGAACTAGCAAAACCAGGCCGACAGACAGACATACCGACAGACAGACGGACAGACAGAAATTGCGATCGCTATATGTCACTTGTTAAATACCAAGTGCAATAAAAACCTTAAAAAAGAAAACCATAAGTTAGATGCGTATTAGATATCGTTGAAAAAATCGGACTTGCTTTAATAATCAAAAATCTTTATAAAGACCCGGTATGAAAAGACAGCAAATTGTCTCAAATTGTTTGTAGTTAAAAGACAAGTGACAATGAGAATCCATATATAGAAGCATCTCGTGTTTCGAGTACTGGGGCCCAACGGAGAAGCCGCCTTGCTCCAGCCGCCGTGCTCCCGGTATTATATATATCTATATATATAAAAATAAGTTGTCTGTCTGTCTGTGGATCTGTGGATCAGGTGACGTCATGTTTCAGCTGACGTCATGAAATTAGTTGCCGTCATTTTTGCTTTGAAGGTGACGTCATTCAAGTTATATAAGACATATGTTCGCGTAGAAATCTATTAATGTTTAAGTTTACAATGACTGATGAAGATGCTCAAAGAGTCTATGCCAAAAAACTTGCTGCTGATAGAGAAAGTCAGAAAAGAAAGTGTGCCGAGGAACTACCAGAGCAACGCGAAAGCAGACTTGCTGCTAAAAGAGAAAGTGAAAAAAGAAGGCGTGCCGAGGAATCAAAAGACCAGCAGGGAAACAGGCTTGAGGCTGATAGAGAAAGAAAGAACAGAAAGCATGCCGAGGAACTACCAGAGCAACGCAGAAGCAGACTTGCTGCTAAAAGAGAAAGTGAAAAAAGAAGGCGTGCCGAGGAATCAAAAGACCAGCAGGGAAACAGGCTTGAGGCTGATAGAGAAAGAAAGAACAGAAAGCATGCCGAGGAACTACCAGAGCAACGCAGAAGCAGACTTGCTGCTAAAAGAGAATGTGAAAAAAGAAGGCGTGCCGAGGAATTACAAGAACAGCAAGAAATCAGGCTTGCTGCTGATAGAGAAAGTAAGAAAAGAAAGCGTGCCGAGGAATCACAAGAACAGCAAGAAATCAGGCTTGCTGCTGATAGAGAAAGTAAGAAAAGAAAGCGTGCCGAGGAATTACAAGAACAGCAAGAAATCAGGCTTGCTGCTGATAGAGAAAGTAAGAAAAGAAAGCGTGCCGAGGAATCAGAGCAATCTGAAAGTTATCGCCTGGCATTCAGGTACAACCCAGTCGATGATTATAGCTTGAGTAGATGTGTTCAAATCGGGACAATGTCTAAAATTTGTCCCTATTGCAAGGCCTTGAAATTCAATGGTGAAACAATGGGAATGTGTTGCGCCTCAGGAAAAGTTAAACTTCCTCTATTGGCTGCACCACCAGAGCCATTGAAGACTTTCCTTACTGGAACTACGTCAGAATCTAAGCGTTTTTTGTCAAAAATCAGACAATACAACTCATGTTTCCAAATGACGTCGTTTGGAGCCCAAATCGAAAATCCAGATCAATTTATGTCTACTTTCAAAGTAAAAGGGTAAATTTATCATAAAGCAGGGTCCCTTCTACCATTCTCAGGCGAGAATCATAAATTTTTACAATTGTACTTCATCAGTGTGTCCCTATTGCAAGGCCTTGAAATTCAATGGTGAAACAATGGGAATGTGTTGCGCCTCAGGAAAAGTTAAACTTCCTCTATTGGCTGCACCACCAGAGCCATTGAAGACTTTCCTTACTGGAACTACGTCAGAATCTAAGCGTTTTTTGTCAAAAATCAGACAATACAACTCATGTTTCCAAATGACGTCGTTTGGAGCCCAAATCGAAAATCCAGATCAATTTATGTCTACTTTCAAAGTAAAAGGGTAAATTTATCATAAAGCAGGGTCCCTTCTACCATTCTCAGGCGAGAATCATAAATTTTTACAATTGTACTTCATCAGTGTGTCCCTATTGCAAGGCCTTGAAATTCAATGGTGAAACAATGGGAATGTGTTGCGCCTCAGGAAAAGTTAAACTTCCTCTATTGGCTGCACCACCAGAGCCATTGAAGACTTTCCTTACTGGAACTACGTCAGAATCTAAGCGTTTTTTGTCAAAAATCAGACAATACAACTCATGTTTCCAAATGACGTCGTTTGGAGCCCAAATCGAAAATCCAGATCAATTTATGTCTACTTTCAAAGTAAAAGGGCAAATTTATCATAAAGCAGGGTCCCTTCTACCATTCTCAGGCGAGAATCATAAATTTTTACAATTGTACTTCATCAGTGATAGAAATTCTGAATTGAATGCACGTTGCGAAATTTCTCCCAACGTTGAAAGGACAATCGTTTCCCAATTGAAACATCTTTTCCACGAAAATAATAATTTAGTGCGTCTGTTCAAAACAGCCATCGATTTGATGCCTACTGATACTCATAAAATTGTTATTTCCGCTGACAAAACGCCTCCTGGCCAACATGTGCGTAGATACAATGCTCCGACTATCGACGAAGTGGCAATCGTTATGGTCGGTGATCAGTTTTTACCTCGAGATATTATTCTACATAAGCGAAACGCTCAGTTGTTAAGAATTGCTGAAACTCATCGATGCTACGATGCCCTACAATATCCTATCATTTTTTGGGATGGAGCCGACGGCTATCACTTTAATATTAAATTGATGAATCCAGCCACTAACAAAGAAATGAATAAGAAATGCAGTGCAATGCATTATTATTCCTATAGACTAATAATTCGGCAGGATGAAGAAAATTATATTTTAAAATGCCGTGAATTTTTTCACCAATTTGTCGTGGATATGTATGCTAAAATTGAATCAGAACGTTTGCTATATATCCGCCTGAATCAGACCAAGCTCCGCTCTGAACAATACATTCATTTGCGAGATGCAGTTATAAATGACGACTTGCCGTAAAAAAAAAACAATGGAAAACCTAATAGATGCCACAATCTTGACAGGGCCTTATGAGGGTGAGGCTGTTCTTATTCCTCGCATTCCCATGATTCCAACGGATCTGCTTTTTCAATTTAAAAGATTGAAATTCCCAATTCGATTAGCATTTGCAACCACCATCAACAAAGCTCAAGGGCAATCACTAGAAAAATGCGGTATAGATCTTAATACAGATTGCTTTACCAATGTACAATTGTATGTTGCATCTTTGAGGGTCGGTAAACCTGACAATCTATTTATACGCACAGACAATGGGACAGCGAAGACTGTTGTATATTCACAAGTTTTACGTAGTTAATTTGTATTGTATCTATCTATCTATCTATCTATATAAAAACGAGTTGTGTGTATGCATGTTTGTTTGTTTGTAAAAAGAGCGTTTGCATATGACGTCATTATTAGTACATACGGCTTTGTATATGGACAGACAATGGGAAAGCCAAGAATGTTGTATATTCGCAATTTTTACGTAGTTTGAAACACATATATAAATCTATCTATATTCACAGGTGGGACACAGGGACACAACTACAATGGCGCGTAACTAATATGGCGCGTAACTAATATGGAGCGTAACGACTTACGCGCGCGGGGGGGCTTGGGGGGGCGCGAAGCGCCCCACCAACTAGGTGTTGGGGTGGCGCGAAGCGCCACCCCAACTGCTAGTATATATATATATATATATATATATATATATATATATATATATATATATATATATATATATATATATATATATATATATATATATATATATATATATATAAAATACTGAAGCAAGCTTAGATTAAGAATGTTATTTTGATTTAAAATTGCCAGTTATGTACATCAGAAATTGGATTGGGAGGGGTATCGACTTGCCCACTATGCGGGGTTTGATTGGGACATTTCAATTTTGGTTATAATGAACTTCTGAATTTAAGGGGAGATTTGCTTAAAATTGGATAATGAGGCCGAATGGGGATCCTTTAATCAACATATGCTAGATCCAAAGTGGCAAGAGGTAATCTTAGTGGGAAAAGGTTAATAGGTCCGTAGATACGAGGCTTTTCCTTTAACTTAATCAGGCTCTTTTGTTTATGAATGTGGCTTTATCAGCTTTGAAATACCCATTTATGGATATGTTTATTTATGTCAATTTTTGATGGACGATAAATAAAGAAAATTACTCCAGAAGATTGAGAAACATCAAGGAAAACCCGTTTCACTTGTCTAACTATCATTTTTCCCATTTGAAACGAAAGCGTAGATCTAAAAATAGGACATTTCTAATCTAGTTACAACTTATGTAAGTCATAGGTTCTTTTGTCAATTTCTTAGTATCTGGGATTTTCATAAATATTTGCGACATTTGTGATAGCTAGATAACATATATGCATTTACAATACATTTGCAGCATCTTTTAATGTTTGTATTGAGTAAACGTTTGCTCTTTCAGACAAATACAGGCAGTAAAAATCAATTTTTAACAGATATTTGCCAAACTTTTAGAGTGCTTATCAATCTGTTGGCACTTCTTGAGAGGTCTTTTTTCTCACCGAGAACAAGCCCTTCCGCAATGGACACCAGATCCAAGCTGAAGAAATAATTACATCAAATTTAAGTCTTAAATAAAATTTCAAAAGTCAAATTATGTTTGTTTTGTTTGTTTAGTTTGTTCTTCTTAATTAATCCGACCTCCACTCATCTTAATGACGACAACTTCAGAAAAAAATTACTTTAAACCTTAGAAGTCGTTAAAACATTTTTTTTTTTAATTAAATAGCATCTGAACCAGACACACTTCAAACCAACATATATTACAAAAACCATAAACTATATTATATTCAATATCTCACGTGGCTCGAAATATTGAATTTTTAATATATTGTCTGAAATGCTGAGTTGGGTTGGTCAGATATTAAATCGAGTAGTTACACATTCGAATCTCTGAAGTTTCCTAATCTCAGGATTGGGTGAACATTTGTGATTTTTTCAATATCTAGATAAAATATTTGAAATGACTATAAATTTGTAACATTTTAATGTTTGTATGTAGTAAATATTTGCGGATTTCAAGCAAATATGGACAACCAAAGTCCATGTTTCACAAATAATTCCCAGAGTTTTTTTTAATACTTATAAAATTTTTGGCTCTTTTCGAGAGTTTTTGTTTTACCAGGAATATATTCTTGTCGTCTAATCACATCTGGCTAAAGCTGAAGACATATATAGATCAAGTTAAAAGCAGAATGAAGCTTCAAAATGCAAGTTATATACGTTCCGCAAATCTCACATATTTCAAAAAACTAAATTTTTATATATCTTTAGAACACACAGTTGCATTGGCCAGATACGGGTTGAATATTTGTACATTTGAATCCAGTCAGAGAGGACTTAATGAAATGAGAAAAGCGACAGTTTTTGTAGTTAATTTCTTATTGATAGCGTACCTTCGAATATACTAGTTTATTGACTGCAATGGTAAAGCAAAATTATTTTTTTTTATTGTATTCATTTATTTTGTTTTGTTAACTTTCTTTGTAAATTTGTTTATTGATAGCAGTAGGTTATAGAAAAAGATTGTGTAAGCGACACTAAACTAGAGAGATTAGAAAATGTGTTTTTTGGTGTTTCTTAGGGAGGGGGGAAAGTATATATTCAGCCGCTGTAACTGTGAACAAAAGCAGACAGTATCCAACTGCAAAAAGCTGCATACTCTTTTTGGGAAAAAAGAGAAAATAGGAGACAAAAGGGAATAATTAGGAAACATTTGCGAAATAGCATTAAGATTAGCCAAAATAAAAATCAAAATAACAAAAGAATAGTTTACTGCTTACGCGTTCAAAGATCTGGTAGAGTCCTTTCTCGATCTCTTGGAATGTGATTTGATAATAGTCTTGTCTGGGGAGTCTTGGGATTGACTGGAATTTTCCCCTGAAATAAAATTAATAAAATCACCTTTGATATTTCAGTATTAGCCGAGCCACATTACAACAGAATAAAATAGGAAAAATAGTTTTGTTTTACACCATGAGTAGTCGCATAAATTTATTTCCATTTGAGCTACATTGCAAACCACTAATATTAGACTTTTTCACATCTGTTTGCAAATTATCCATCTGCTTGCGAATTCTGATTCAATTGTACTGATCACAATTCTATGGCTATTGGAATACAGAGGTCGGAAATCAAAAGAGCATGAAGTACATTTCCAAAGATAGTGTTTGGTTTTCATCCAAGTGCGTATTTGGTCCCCTCCCCCAACCCAAAATTTAACTCCCCCCCCCTCCAGATGAAAGAGCCCAGCAAGAGGTGGAAAGACCACTGCTTCACTCTCTTCAACACCAGCACTATCCCATCTACTGATCCGGATCTGACAAAAGCCGCATCGCTTGCGCCTACAATTCTACTAGGCAGTCATGATGAAAATTCATGTTGCCTTGACGATATTAACAAACCCATGAAGAAACTGAAAAATAACCACGCACCCGGTGTCTGCGTTACCGCCATCCAGCTCCTCGAGTATGCAGGTCCTGCCTTACTGCTGTGGCTTTAGTGTCAAATACTATTATGCATAGTATGGTACACGAGGACATACCGAAGGAATGGCGGGCTGAAATCCTGCCACTATGGAAACAGAAAGGATCCAGGAGTCAATGTACTAACTTCAGCAACATAACATTGCTTTCCGTGCCAGCTAGACTGTTTTTTACAATAACCCTACTCGATAGGTGCACCAGCATACTCCGAACAAACCGAAGAATCGAACAAGCAGGATTCATGCACGGTCGTTTCATAAGTGATCAGATATTCACTCTGCGACATGTAATAGAAAAGCCGCAGGAGTATCGAGACAAAAGGCGATCATGGCCTTCGTCAACTTGAAAGCCGCTTTTGAGTTTTTGGATAGGAGATCAACTGGTTTGTACCAAAATTACTACTATCTCTCTGAGACTTTATTTCAGTTCCTGTTGAATTTAAATATCAGTCTTACTTTTCTTTAAAACATTTTTTTTTTCAGTAACAGTTTTTATAATTGATTCTTATTTGTTTGTAATTAGTAAAACACCACGTGTTAATTGTAAGAATGTTTGTGAAGTTTTCGTGACCTTGACCTTTCTTAATATTTTCTGCTTTAGGGCTAAAATATTGAATTTCAATTTTAATTTACGGCAAATTTTTGAACAATCGGTGAAAATTTTCAGTCACCCATACTTTGGCTTAGCTATTGAACAATAGAATTTACAGTTATTTTAGATTTCATTCCCTTATTTTTAGTAATTTCTTGTGCTTTTGGATTGGAAATTATAAGTCAGCCAATTTCTCTTTGTTAAATTTATTCTTTACTTTTCACGGAAAAAAAATTACAGCCTTTTTTAAGCCTTATAATTTTAACATAGCAGATTGAGAATAAAGGCAAATTAAAACATAATTAGTATTTGCTATTGTCTTTATTAGAAATATAAAGAAACAAGAGCTAAGAGCTCATATGGCACTTGTGACGAAGCAAGAAGAGCTAAGAGACAAGAGCTCATATGGTATGAGCTCTAACAAAATTCTAAGACTCAATAGATTGATTTAAAAGGAAAAGCAGAGGCTTAATGCCGGTCAGGATTTAAAATAAGAGCTCTGAGTCACGATGTCCGACTAAATATCAAAATTCATTAAGGTCTGATCACCCACTCGTAAGTTATAAATACCTCATTTTTTCTATTTTTTCCTCTCCTTTTAAACCCCCAGATGGTCGAATCTGGGAAAACGACTCTATCAAGTCAATTTGTGCAGCTCCCTGACACGCCTACCAATTTTCATCGTCCTAGCACGTCCAGAAGCACCAAACTCGCCAAATTACTGAACCCCTCCCCCGAACTCCCCCAAAGAGAATTAATCCAGTACGGTTACGTCAATCACGTACCAAGGACATTTGTTTATTCTATCCACCAAGCTTAATCTCGATTCCTCCACTCCAAGCGTTTTCTAAGATTTCCCCCTCCAACTCCCCCCAATGTCAACAGATCTGGTCGGAATTTGAAATAAGAGCTCTGAGACATGAATTCCTTCTAAATATCAAATTTCATTAAAATCCGGTCACCCGCTCTTAAGTTAAAAATACCTCAATTTTTCTAATTTTTCCAAATTAACACCCCCCAGCTCCTCCAAAGAGAACGGATCGTTCGAATCATGTCAATCACGTATCTAGAACTTGTGCTTATTCTTCCCATCAAGTTTCATCCCGATCTCTCCACTCTCAGCGTTCTCCAAGATTTCTGTTTCCCTCCTCCAACCCCCTGTGTCCCCAGATCCAATTAGAGTTCATTAAGATCTGGCCACCCTTTCGTAAGTTACACATACCTCATTTTTCCGAACAATCCCCCCTCTCCTAAGTCTGCCAAAGAGAGCAGATCCGGTCCGGTTATGTCGGTCACGTATCTTAAACAGGTTTTTATTCTTCCCATCCAGTTTCGTCCTGATCTCTCCGCTTTAAGTATTTTCTAAGATTTCCGATCCCCCCTCCAACTGCCCCCCTCCAATGACGCTGGATCCGGTTGAGATTTAAAACAAGAGATCTGAGTTACGAGGTCCTTCTAAATATGAAGCTTCATGAAGATCCGATCACTCCTTCGTAAGTTAAAAATACGTCATTTTTCTAATTTTTCAGAATTAACCCTCCTCCCCCCAAATAGAGCAGATTCGTTTTAATTATGTCAATCACGTATCTAAGACTGCTGCTTATATTTCCCACCAAGTTTCATCCCGATCCCTCCAATCTAAGCGTTTTCCATGATTTTAGGCCCCCCCCCAAACTCCCCCCAATGTCACCAGATCGGGTAGGGATTTAAAATAAAAGCTTTGAGACACGACATCCTTCTAAATATCAAATGCCATAGAATCCGATCACTCGTTCGTAAGTTAAAATACCTCATTTTTCTAATTTTTCTGAATTAACCCCCCTCCCCAACTACCCCAAAGAGAGCGGATCCATTCCGGTTATGTCAATCATATATCTAGGACTTGTGCTTATTTTTCCCACCAAGTTTTGTCCCGATCCCTCCACTCTAAGCGTTTTCCAAGATTTTAGGTTTCCCCCTCCCAACTCCCCCCAAATGTCACCAGGTTCGGTCGGGATTTAAAATAACAGCTCTGAGACACGATATCCTTCCAAACATTAAATTTCATCAAGATCTGATCAACCGTTCGTACGTTAAAAATACTTCATCTTTTCTATTTTTCCGAATTAACTGCCCCTCCCCCCTGAGATGGTCAAATCGGGAAAACGACTATTTCTAATTTAACCTGGCCCGATCCCCGATACGCCTGCCAAATTTCATCGTCCTAGCTTACCTGGAAGTGCCTAAAGTAGCAAAACCGGGACCGACAGACAGACCGACAGAATTTGCGATTGATATATGTCACTTGATTAATACCAAGTGCCATAAAAACTATTACCGATAGACAAAATAGCAAAAGCTTTTTCTAAAAAATGGCGCTTTCCTGCAACTTCAACTAAAATCTCATAAAATATTCTTGATTTAACGGCTTGAAAGTCAGTTCATAAAATTCATGCTAAAGCGAAGATATACCAACGAAGTTCCAAAGCATGCTATGGAGCTATTTACATGTTTTTATATTTATATATTCCATAAATACTTGTAAAGTCGCTGGTCGGTATATTGCTGATTATTTGGCTAGGAACAGAGGTCAATGGTGTGACTCTGTAAACTCTAAACTCTAAGTGTACACCTGGAGAAACCTGGGGAAGGTAAACAGGAAAGATGTGCGAAAGCACAGGATGGCTGGCCCCCAATTGTATTTCCTGGATGAAAGGGACATGAAACAGAGATCAGCAGCGCCAGCAGGGATTGTAAAATCCAATGCCGCCAATGCCGTATTCTTTAGCCTTTTTTTCCAAAGACAACTACACCTTCAAAGAGAAGCTACACCTTCTTCACTTTTAGCTGATTTTTTGTTGATGTTTCGCCCAATTTTTTTTTTATTTCGTGCCCGCTACAACAAAAACTATATAGGTACGCATGAATGTATTTTTAACTATAAATTGCTGATTTTTCCTAGTTTTTCTTATGGCCTATATGACTGTATAAGTTTCCGCTTCATACAATAAATTTCTGTTTTCACCGTCCTTTGTACGTCATTGATGTTTTATATAAGTATCCATAAGATATTTATCTTATACAAGTATATATATAAGCATTTACATTCTATACAAGTATTTATTAAAAAAAATCTTTTTTGCATTCTGACCAATAGGTCTGCGTTGCGCAGGTACCGATCTCCTGATTCACTGCCTTCGGCCAGGAGCGTGATGCGTGGTTGGGGGCAAATTGTTTGACGTTTCCATTGTTTTCTCCCAGATTTCTCCAGGTACTGGTTTAGAGCTGCGTCGACTCTGATTGAGCATACAGAGCCACATCATTAACCCCCGTTCAAACCAGATAACCAGTGACACCAGGACTCGAACTCCTGTCCTCTTGGAAAAAGGGTCTCAAGTTAAGCGCGCTAACCACTGAGCTAGAGCGACTTTTACAGACGAAAAGCGTTGTCATGTTTAACTCAATACTTTTCTTTTTACTTTCAAGGTTCAACACGGCAATACTGACGAAATTATAATACTGCCAAAAAACTTCACAATTTCAAAAGAACACAAAAGAAAAAGATTGAAAATCGTAGTTTTCAGTTATGAATAGACCTAAGACAGGAGGGGAATGGTTTTAATTTTGTGTCCTCAGTACTTTAAAACAATTAAAGCAACTAAAGATATTCTATTCTACAAGTTCTTGTATTGAATACACAAGCATTTACACATTCCAATTCCAATTCGGAATTTTTTTATTTTTTTTTCATCTTTTATGCCAGTGGTGCTTAACTTTATCAAAATCATATACCCCTTAAAAAAGATTTTCAGCGTTGACAACCCCTTGCACGTAGTACTATTAATCACCAATAATTATATTAATAAATCAGCTTTTTTTTCTTCATCATCTTAACAAAGACTGAGCTTTAAAGACACAAGTAAAATATACAACATGCATGAAAACTCAGTATATTCATAATTTTAGAAGACAAGACTAAATCCAAATAAAATTTCATTGTAGAAAAAGAACACTTTTCGAGTACATCCCTCATAGGCTTCCACAAACCCTTGGGGTTACGCGTACCACAGGTTTAGAACCACTGTTTTATTCAATTTTTTTCGGGTGGGGGGGGAGCATTTTTTTCTAACAATAAGAGGAAACTGTCAAAATAAAAAACCGTTGTAATTTCCGTTTGAAAACTTCATCCTCTATGACCATTTTTGTAAATATAGATTGTCAAATCTTTGCTGATGCCACTTTACTGATACTAATCGTAAATTACAAAAATCAAACAAAAATAAGGGAGGAAAAACAGGTATTATACCTGGTTGTGACGTAACTGAAAATGTTGAAAAATCTTCCATATCATCGGTAGACGGTGATTCCACAATTCTTTCTTCTTTATTAACCTGAATTGGATCCAAAAATTTGACATGGTCGGAGTAGTCCAACCCTTGAGGTGATCGAAGAATAACTACAGAGATGTGGTTATCAAATGCAGCACTACAAAATAGAAAGTCAATTTTAAGAAAAGACGAATAAATTTAAGTAAATCAATAGATAGAGAGAGAGGGAGAAAGGGAAGATGAAAGATCATTGTGCGTCTCAGAAGAAAAAGAGGAGACTATTTTTCAATAATTATTCATGCTAATATTTGCTGTTGTTCACTTTATTTTTATCACTAATTTCTTCTCCTATTATTTTTGAAGCTGTATGAAAATTTGAAAAACATTCAAGACATTAGTCTATATTTATCTCAGTCTCTGTGTTGTTTTTTTTTTTTTTTTTTTTTTTCTTTTCTTTTGCTTCCATCCACTCTCTGTCTTACTTGTAACTAAAACATACTTGTAAGTTATCTTTTTTTAGTGCAAAAAAATTGCAATAATCTCTTTTGAGCATTAGAAAGGGACAACCAAAGTTATTACTAACCAGCATTATACTTCCACGCGTGTGTATCTTTTATGAAGAAAATAATGACTTTCAGAAGAAAGAAAGAAAAAAAAACATATAAATTTCTCTATTGGTTATGAATATGGCTAATGCAGACGGAAAAGGGAAGTTTATGTCTTTCATAAATAAGATGATTTAAAGGCCAATATACAAGTAAACAATTTGTAAGAAATTTCACGCAACAAATAAAAACATTTTTTAGATTTAAAACAAAATACCGGCCACTACTTTGATAATATTTAAAAAATTGTTTACTTAAAAATATAACATTTTTATTCTATAAATATAATAGTTAAAAACTGTTTATCCCAAATAAAATATTTGGCCTCATTTTCCCCAAACCAGTGGATTGAGTAAGATTTTAAACTTTTTTTTAAGATTTTGAAGATTTAAAATCTTTGGAAGACTTGATTTTTAAGATCTCAGGCGTTTTCTTTTGGTTCCACCGTTTGGTGCAAGTGTTGAATACGGCATAAAGAATAAACCTAATCTAAATTCAAAATATCACATACGAGGCGAGATTATGCTTACTGGGTCGATCAAAGATTTTTCTGGGTTAGGCTGTTACAAAATATAAAAGATACCTTAGCTAATTTTCACCCAAAATCAAGGACGTATCAAGAATTTTACTCAGATGGGGGGGGGGTATCAAAAGATTCTTTCGGGAGGAAGACGTTTATTTAAAGAATTTTTCGGGGGAAAGGGATTTACCTCACATTAACCTAGTTTAACGGCCCCAAATAAGTTTTTTAAAACATTTTTAAAACCATTTTAAGAGTCAGAGATATACGTCCAGAAGGGGGGAGGGGACTCAATCCCGGAAATTTCTCTATCTGGATACGGCCCTGCCCAAAATATAATATACATGAACATACAAAAAGGGTGAAGAGAATATACTTACTGAATAGCCCAAAAATATTCATTCAATTCTTCAGCAGTTTTTGTTATCCAACTTGACTTGTAACCCATCATCAAAATATTTGGCCTCATTTTCCCCAAACCAGTGGATTGGATAAGTACACGAACACCAGCACTGAACTCTACTTTATCAATAACTGCGTAAAAAGATCTAATTTTGTGTGATTTAAGCCAGACATAGGCATTTGTTGTAAGGTCACTTCGTTGTCTTTGACTTAAGGCATCCTATAACAAACACATAGCAAAATCTATCAAAGCGTCTAGGAAAGGAGTTAGGAAATTTTTTAGGGGGGGAGGGGGAGGTTGCATTCAAGAAATATCTGCTCATGTGAATAGATAGATCTATTCTTAGAAACAGAACATTGCTGTCTTTGATTGTATTTTTTTTTCTTCTTTTTTTTTTTTTTTGGAAAAACTATGTGGTGAAAACATTATAAAACCACACTGGCTATACATGGCGTATGAAATCCAGAACGGAAAGTGTAATAAATGAAAAATAAAATCAAATACATTATCTTTCAAATAAAGTATCTTTTCTCCTTGTCTCAAGTTCACTTCGAAAGGTTAGATTTTTTTATGAGTACTGAGGACGCCCTGGCGAAGGTCCTTGTCAGAATATATGCTTGTTTTCATCCTAATATTTTGTTACTGACCGACAAAATCTTCGTTTTCCCGCCAGTAATTTTTCATTTATTATATTCTTTCCTTTCTTGGTTTCATATGCGGTGAAAAAAAACGAAAAATGTTTATGGCTAGTTACGGACTTGAACCCGGCACGTACACAGAAACGGCAATCAAGCCCTTGAACATCTCTTTCCCCCAAAAAATAATTTAATAATTTTACAATTATCCCTATAATTTCTCATATTTTCCATAGTTCGCTCTTTTTGCATTCTTCGAAGTTATACCGCCATCTCGCAAAAAAAGTCTTGTGTGCATTCCTGGTTTGAGTCTAAAACATTATAAAACTAGTTATCAGAACCTATTTTATAAACAGGCAAAAAACCCGGATTGGAACCTGATCTCATCGATTACGTTAAGTTTGTTGTCTGTCAGAACCTACCACACAGGCAGTGGCGTAGCGGGCCAAGATCTCTGTACCAGTAGGCATCTGAAAGTAATATTTTTATAGTACAAGGAGAAACATTTAATTGACACAATGCATTCAACGCATTTAATATCCATTTAGAGTTTAATATACTACAAGGAGGCTAAAATTTTGATTCTAATTGAATCAAACAGTTCGTGGTAACGAAACTGTAGTAAGGAGCGACCCGGCTCAATAGTAACCGAAACTCTAAAAAATGGAATTTTGATACCAATAGTTACATTAAAAAATCGCATTTTAAGCCTGATTTTAAATATACAACTTTCATCAAGATTAGTCTTACCTATCAAAAGTTACGAGCCTGAGAAAATTTGCCTCGTTTTAGAAAATAGGGGAAAATACCCCCTAAAAGTCATACAATCTTAACGAAAATCACACCATCATATTCAGCGTATCAGAGAACCTTATCGTAGAAGTTTCAAGCTCCTATCTACAAAAATGTGGAATTTTGCATTTTTTGCAAGAAGACAAATCACGGATGCGTGTTTATTTGTTTTTTTGTTTGTTTTTTTTCCCAGGGGTCATCATATCGACCCAGTGGTCCTAGAACGTCGTGACAGGGCTCATTCTAACGGAAATTAAAAGTTCTAGTGCCCTTTTTAAGTGACCAAAATAATTGGAGGGAACCTAGGCCCCCTCCCAAGCTCACTTTTTCCCCAAAGTCACCGGATCAAAATTCTGAGATAGCCATTTGATTCACCATAGTCGAAAAACCTAATAACTATGTCTTTGGGGACGACTTACTCCCCCGCAGTCTCCGTGGGAGGGGTTTCAAGTTACAAACTTTGACCTGTGTTTACATATATTAATGGTTACTGGGAAGTGTACAGAAGTTTTCAGGGGGATTTTTTTGGTTTGGGAGGGAAAGTTGAGGTGGGAGGTCACGTGGGAGGATCTTTCCATGGAAAAACTTCTCATGGGAGAAGAGACTTTCAATGAAGGAGGCGCGGGATTTTTTAGCATTATTTAAAAAAAAACAATGAAAAAATAAATACGAAAAGTTTTTTTCTATTGAAAGTGAGCAGCAGCATTAAAACTTAAAACGAGCAGAAATTATTGCGCATATGAGGGGTTTACCTCCTCGTAATACCTCGCTCTTTACGCTAAAGTGTTTTTAGTAATTACAAGTATTTATTCTACGGCCTTTGTGATTCAAGGGTCAATCTTAAGGAATTGGGACAGAATTTAAGCTTTAGTGTAATGAGCGAGGTATCGACGAGGGGTGAACTACCTCATATACACAATAAAAACATACGAATATAGAAGTTCGTTACGTAAGTTAATTCGTAAATTACGTCTATTTTTTACATGAAAATGTTCGTGAAAAATTAAAAGTTCTAGATGCCTTTTTAAGTAATGAAAAAATTGGACGGCAACTGGGCTTCCTCCCTCTCTTCTTTTTTCTCAAAATCTTCCGATTAAAACTATGAGAAAGCCATTTAGCCAAAAATAAATATATTAATATGCAAATGTCGTTTTAATTATTTATATGCGGAAGGCCAAGATCAAAACATGCATTAATTAAAAAACGTCCAGAAATTAAATAAAAAAAAACAAGTTTTTTTAAATGAAAGTAAGGAGCGACATTCAAACTTAAAACGAACAGAAATTAATCCGTATATGAAAGGGGCTTTTCCTCCTCAACGCCCCGCTCTTTATGCTAAAGTTTTTTACTGTTTTAAGAAGTAGAGTTAAGAGAAAGAGTCAAACCTTAGCGTAAAGAGCGGGATGTTGAGGAGGAAAAGCCCCTTTCATATACGGAGTAATTTATGTTCGTTTTAAGTTTTAATGTCGCTCCTTACTTTCATTTAAAAAAAACTTATTTTTTTATTTAATTAAATAAAATGAAACAAGTTTTATGAACTGAAAGTAAGGAGCTACATTAAAACTTAAAACGAACAGAAATTATTCCGTATATGAAAGGGTTGTCCCCTCCTTAACGCTCAGCTCTTTTCGCAATTGTCTTAAAAAGCAGAGTTGTGAGAAAGAGTCAAACTTTAGCGCAAAGAGAGGGGCGTTGAGGAGGGGACAGTCCCTTTTATGTGCGGAATAATTTCTGTTCGTTTTAAGTCTTAATGTCGCTCTTTACTTTCAGTTAAAAAAAAAACTATTTTTTTCAATTTCTGAACGCTTTTGAAAAAATGCTGGTTTTGATTTAGGCTCACCTTACATGAACAATTAAAACGAAATTTCCATATTAATTTTTTATTTTGGCTAAATGGCTTTCTCAAAGTTTTATCGGCCGATTGCCGATAGAAGGGGGCCTAGTGGCCCTCAAATTTTTTTGGTTACTTAAAAATGCCACTAGAACTTTAATTTTATTTACGAACACTTTTATTAGCAATAAATATAGGTTACTTACGAATTAACTTACATAACGAACTTATATATACGTATATTCTAATCACGTATATGAGGGGTTCGCCCCCTCGTCAATACCTCGTTTTTTACTCTCAAGTTTGAATTCTGTTTCAATTCTTTAAGAATGACCCGTGAATCACAAAGGCCGTTTAATTCGAATAAATAGCTCTTTTCAAATTACTAAAAATACTTTAGCGTAAAGAGTGAAGTATTAACAAGGGGATGAACCCCCTCATATACGTAATAATGTAATAATTTCTGTTCTTTTAAAGTTTTAATGTTGCTCCTTACTTTCAGTTGAAAAAACTTGTTTTTTTTTAATTTAATTTCTCATCGTTTTTAATAATGCTTTTAAATAAATCCTCCTCCTTCATGATAAATTCTTCCATGGGGAAGATCCTCCTACGTTACCCCCGACCCCGACTCGCCCACCACCAGAAAAAATCCCCCCCCCCCCCCGAAAACGCCTGTATACTTTTCAATAACCAATACTACATGTAAACAATGGGCAAAGTTTATAACTTGTAGACTTTCCCCCGGGGACAATGGGGAATGAAGTCGTCCTCTAAGACATAGTTATTAGATTTTTCGACTATGTTGAACAAAATGCCCATCTAAAAATTTTGATCCGAGGACTTTAATTTCAGAAACTCATATTCCAGGAATAGGAAGCATGACATTAGGTGACATAGAATTTGTTTACACAGGCAGGAAGGATAGAGTATATAGACCGGGAGTATGGCTCATGATGAATAAGGTAGTTGCTAAGTCCTGTTAGGCTGGGAAGTTATAATGATGTGAATACTCAGCCGTTTTTTGTGAAACAGACGTAATCACCATTTTGGAAAAAATTGAGATACTAGTACTTTCTATGTTAAATTTTCGCGCTCTTTCCATTGGTGCGCTCTTCCACTTTTAGTTTTAACGAGAAACAATTCTGATATTTCCCCTTCTCTTCTTCACTTGATTACTCTCAGTCCCTTTTTTCTTAATGTTAGACGTTCCTGTTCTTTTCTGGTTTTTATCGGCATTGAACATGCCTCGTTGGCCCGTACTTTTTATTTTAAAAATATAGCGTTCTTTTTTATCTTTACTTGTCCTTTTTCGGTGGTCGGTGTTAACACCCCTGGAAAATAGTCACACACCCCCCCCCCCCCACAGAAAATATCAATTTCACATTTTTAATACGTTTTTCAAAGCATCTTTTGTACCCCTCCCCCTAAAAAACCCTTGCTGGAAAACACTATTTTGCTGCCTTTTTGCTGGGAAACTTTTCCACCGAGAAGGGGATTACCGGCATGATTTTAAAAACAATCAGAAATTAAAGTCTTTTTCAAATGAAAGTGCACTAAGAAAAATTTCACCCCACATCATCTGCAAGAAATTTTCAGGATGGAATTGTCTTGGGGGAATTTCCATGGGAAGGGGGGAGGGGGTTTTTACGTGTAAATATCTTTTCACGGTGGATTTTTCCCGTGGGTGAAGGATTTTTTCATGGAGGGGGGGGGAGCAGGATTTCTCTGTGATGTTAAAAGCGATCAGAAATTAAATTATAAAAAAAGTTTCTTCAACTGAAAATAAGGGGCAACATCAAAACGTAAACTGACAGAAATTATTACGTATATGAAAGGGATTTCCCCTTCCTCAAAAACTTGCTCTTTGCGCCAAAGTTTTGATTTTTTGTCCCAATTCTTTAAGAACGATTCCTGAAATATAATGGCCGTCTACTAAGAATAATAAGCCTTTTTTCAATTTACAACCACCTGTTATGAAAGAGTGTCGGTGGGTGCAGAGTGGGGAAAGGAGATGGTGCCTGAAACCACCTTGAGGGAGCCGGATTTTCCGGCATGATCTGATAAACAAACAGAAATAAAACTTTTAAAAATTGGTTTTTACAACTTAAAGTACAGAACAAAATTTAAAGAGAAAGAAATTAGTCCATATTTGAGTGGGACTGCACCCTACTAAATCCCTTGGTCATTAAACTAACGTCTCTATTACTTTGACAAAGCTTTTATTCTAATTAAACGGCCCTCATGCTTATGAAGTGTGTCTCAAGGAATTGGGAAAAATATCAAACTTTGGCGTAAAGAGAGGGGGGTTTAAGGGGGGAAGCCCCCCTCATATATTAAAAAAATTCGTTTGTTTAAAGTTTTAATGTAGGTCCTTATTTTTTGTTGAAAAACTTTGTTTTTTTTTCTATTTAATTTCATAAAAGGGTTAGTGTATGAAAATAAACGACACATCATTAACACAGAATTCTGATTAATGGACAATTCTTCTAGGCTTAGTCTGTTTTGGTTGGCATTTTCAGGCCGAAAAGATCTCTTCCTAGCTAATTTATCAGCTTTGCGTAGCCTCCCCTTAGTAGAATAATATTTGTGGCATGAATATATGATGGGTCGGAGGTAATAGGCTTGAGACTCTCTGTGCAGGATTTCGACTCTTGTTGACAGAAGAGCATCGCCAAGTTCTGAAAACCGTGTTGTGACAAAGAATAGGTCCTAAGCCGGCTTAAGCGCTTCTGTGTAGACTTGAGAAGATGTGTCGGTCCCCGTCCTGCATCCGGGACCATTGCTTTTCCTGAGGCCAAAAAATCTCAATGATTGAAAAAACATGAAAATTTGAATTTGGAGTGTTTTGACGTTAAAAATAACCATCGTATCGACATTTTAACTGACGAATTGAGACGATCCACACTGGACTTAATATGAATTTCAGAAACTCATATTCCAGGAATAGGAAGCATGACATTAGGTGACATAGAATTTGTTTACACAGGCAGGAAGGATAGAGTATATAGACCGGGAGTATGGCTCATGATGAATAAGGTAGTTGCTAAGTCCTGTTAGGCTGGGAAGTTATAATGATGTGAATACTCAGCCGTTTTTTGTGAAACAGACGTAATCACCATTTTGGAAAAAATTGAGATACTAGTACTTTCTATGTTAAATTTTCGCGCTCTTTCCATTGGTGCGCTCTTCCACTTTTAGTTTTAACGAGAAACAATTCTGATATTTCCCCTTCTCTTCTTCACTTGATTACTCTCAGTCCCTTTTTTCTTAATGTTAGACGTTCCTGTTCTTTTCTGGTTTTTATCGGCATTGAACATGCCTCGTTGGCCCGTACTTTTTATTTAAAAAATATAGCGTTCTTTTTTATCTTCACTTGTCCTTTTTCGGTGGTCGGTGTTAACACCCCTGGAAAATAGTCACCCCCTCCCCGCAGAAAATATCAATTTCACATTTTTGA
The DNA here is from genome assembly GCF_032884065.1 of Artemia franciscana. NCBI lineage: Eukaryota > Metazoa > Arthropoda > Branchiopoda > Anostraca > Artemiidae > Artemia > Artemia franciscana. Next base: position 17,164,258 of record NC_088867.1, on the reverse strand, counting down.
CACGTTTTTCAAAGCATCTTTTGTACCCCTCCCCCTAAAAAACCCTTGCTGGAAAACACTATTTTGCTGCCTTTTTGCTGGGAATCTTTTCCACCGAGAAGGGGATTACCGGCATGATTTTAAAAACAATCAGAAATTAAAGTCTTTTTCAAATGAAAGTGCACTAAGAAAAATTTCACCCCACATCATCTGCAAGAAATTTTCAGGATGGAATTGTCTTGGGGGAATTTCCATGGGAAGGGGGGAGGGGGTTTTTACGTGTAAATATCTTTTCACGGTGGATTTTTCCCGTGGGTGAAGGATTTTTTCATTGAGGGGGGGAGCCGGATTTCTCTGTGATGTTCAAAGCGATCAGAAATTAAATTATAAAAAAGTTTCTTCAACTGAAAAGAAGGAGCAACATCAAAACGTAAACAGACAGAAATTATTACGTATATGAAAGGGATTTCCGCTTCCTCAAAAACTTGCTCTTTGCGCCAAAGTTTTGATTTTTTGTCCCAATTCTTTAAGAACGATTCCTGAAATATAATGGCCGTCTACTAAGAATAATAAGCCTTTTTTTTCAATTTACAACCACCTGTTATGAAAGAGTGTCGGTGGGTGCAGAGTGGGGAAAGGGGATGGTGCCTGAAACCATCTTGAGGGAGCCGGATTTTCCGGCATGATCTGATAAACAAACAGAAATAAAACTTTTAAAAATTGGTTTTTACAACTTAAAGTACAGAGCAAAATTTAAAGAGAAAGAAATTAGTCCATATTTGAGTGGGACTATACCCTCCTAAATCCCTTGGTCATTAAACTAACGTCTCTATTACTTTGACAAAGCTTTTATTCTAATTAAACGGCCCTCATGCTTATGAAGTGTGTCTCAAGGAATTGGGAAAAATATCAAACTTTGGCGTAAAGAGAGGGGGGTTTAAGGGGGGAAGCCCCCCTCATATATTAAAAAAATTCGTTTGTTTAAAGTTTTAATGTAGGTCCTTATTTTTTGTTGAAAAACTTTGTTTTTTTTTCTATTTAATTTCATAAAAGGGTTAGTGTATGAAAATAAACGACACATCATTAACACAGAATTCTGATTAATGGACAATTCTTCTAGGCTTAGTCTGTTTTGGTTGGCATTTTCAGGCCGAAAAGATCTCTTCCTAGCTAATTTATCAGCTTTGCGTAGCCTCCCCTTAGTAGTATAATATATGTAGGCATGAATATATGATGGGTCGGAGGTAATAGGCTTGAGACGCTCTGTGCAGGATTTCGACTCTTGTTGACAGAAGAGCATCGTCAAGTTCTGAAAACCATGTTGTGACAAAGAATAGGTCCTAAGCCGGCTTAAGCGCTTCTGTGTAGACTTGAGAAGATGTGTTGGTCCCCGTCCTGCATCCGGGACCATTGCTTTTCCTGAGGCCAAAATAATTTCAATGATTTAAAAAACATAAAAATTTGAATTTGGAGTGTTTTGGCGTTAAAAATAACCATCGTATCGACATTTTAACTGACGAATTGAGACGATCCACACTGGACTTAATATGAATTTCAGAAACTCATATTCCAGGAATAGGAAGCATGACATTAGGTGACATAGAATTTGTTTACACAGGCAGGAAGGATAGAGTATATAGACCGGGAGTATGGCTCATGATGAATAAGGTAGTTGCTAAGTCCTGTTAGGCTGGGAAGTTATAATGATGTGAATACTCAGCCGTTTTTTGTGAAACAGACGTAAACGCCATTTTGGAAAAAATTGAGATACTAGTACTTTCTATGTTAAATTTTCGCGCTCTTTCCATTGGTGCAATCTATGTTTTTCTAAGTTAAACGGTTTAGAAGTTGAATTTTGTGAACAGACGTATATCCACAAATTCTCTTGCTTTTACCAACTTTTTCTTTTTGAAAAAGACGTATATCCTAAACCCTATCAAAGCTGATTCTTTTGTCACGTGGATGGATATACGTCTTTGTCTTTTACCAAGAAAATGCACTTACTTCTGTTTCAAATGATCGTATTATAATGATATATTATAAACGTTGGTTGACATACGTTTCTCTCAGTCGGGTTCGTCTGGTGACGAACATACGTCTAGACGAACATACGATGACGAGCAGACGTCTAGACGAACATACGATGACGAACAGACGTCTAGACGAACATACAATGACGAACAGACGTCTGGACGAGCATACGATGACGAACAGACGTATTGACATACGTCTCTCACATCACCGTTCGTCTGTTTCAATTGTAGAGCTAAGACAGTACTATTTAAGTTTTAGTGAACTTGTCTTAGCTCATCCAAAGCTTTGTGAAGGAACAAGTCTCAAAGAGCTCGGACCTTGGTTCAAATGGCTCGTGACATAGCCGTCAAAAGGTAAGGAGAAATCTGATTTGTCTTTGTTAAAGTTTAACTGAAAAGGAAAGTGATTGGAAATTTAGGTACCCATGACTTATTAACTTAAAGATGCTTGAAGACCCGATGCAAATGCGTTACTTTGGTTTTTTCAGCTATTCATGAATAACCAATTCTCAAATAGTGGAATTTCACTGTGGTTTATGAAAGCTTTAACTGCACAAATCTCTATTTATCTATTTCTATCTATACAAAAGCAGCTTTTGTCAGTGCAGTATCGCGAAAAGCAACTATTCAACAGTTCACGAAAACAATTCACGAAAAACAACCGTTCACGCAGTGTGCCAACTTCCTGGAGCTAACCACTGACCACAGAAAAGAAGCGTTTGTACTGAGATTCCAATTTTCCTCGTAATAGTAGAATTTTGCGCTTTGAGGGCGACTGTAGATATTCTGAACGTTATATTAGAGCAAAAAGTGAAAAAAAATCCCTTAACGCAATCAGCATAATCCATCAGCATGGTCTTATTATTTGAAAGTCGAGTGTTACATGATTTAGTTTGTTTGTTGTTGTATATGTATGTATACGGCCTGAAAAAAATGGCTTTAAATAGAGTCATTAATTCATTAATATACAAGTGCGTGTTTGTAATTTGTACTGTTGTTTGATTTCCTTGCTTGTTTGTCATTTATTTATACTTTTGTGTGTATATGGCCCATGGGCTTTTGGAATACACTTATCCATCTATCTATCTAATGAAGTATATTCAGTTGAATGATACAAACATAAGTTTGCTTTTCAGTTAAACTTTAAGTTTGCTTGACTAACACTTAGTTAACTCAAGTCTAGTTGTCTGACTTTTGCAGTGCTGTTGGATTTATTGGCTTTACTATTTTCGCTTGATTTGATTCTCTTGTACTGTAAGACAAGTGGTAATCAAGGGTTGAGGGTCCTTTTCACTGAAATATTATGTTGTTCTTAATGCATATGCCTTATTCTTTTTTACAAGACGCCAAGTGGTTTAGAAGATAGGCAAAAGTCTATCAACGAGTAGTCAACGAGTAGTCAACGAGTAGGCGGACGGTTGCCTTGGAATAAAGGTGACTGAGAAATGTTACACTCGCGCTGTTAGTTGTTTGGAAGTATTTGGCAAGCAGAATTGGAAGTGACTGGTAAGCAAAAATTGCTATAAATAGCAATTGGTTGGTAGCAATTTCCTGAGTTGGAACTATCTTTTTTTTCTTTTAGGGCTAAGATTGAAATGCCGGACGTATCCAGTTCCAACCAGTCAACAATTCAAGAAATAAAAGATACTGGGATCATTGTAGAACATTACGAAGCTGAAATTTCGCACGACAAAGAGATTGGTGACACGAACAAATCTCGATTAACCGAAACAGACATTTTCGTTGGGAGAACTGAGATGAACTTGGAGTATGAGCAGCAGCTGACACTTCAAGAAACCTTTGATGTTCGCATGGATCCAGAGCTTCAGGCACCCAACGGAGAAGTAGAAGATATGGACATCTCCGGCCTAACAGATATTCTTACTGAAATGAATGATATGAGCTTTGCACCCCTTCTCAATCATGCTTTGCGAGACGATTTAGACAGCCTCAGTTTTGCAGTATCAGCAGCGTTATCAAGTGACATCCAAGAAGATCAGGCTCTCTCGATGAACAATACTTCTAATTTGTCTTCTATCCAAGTCCTCTCAGCTGATGCTACTAAGGATGCCCTGCCATTAGCAGAGGGACTACTTGACACTGAAGCTGACCAGCCCAGGTCACTTATCAGTCAAAATGAGCTTAGTCCACCTACTCTTTCAACAAGTTCGCGTATTCAGCTAGCTGCAAAACCAGTTATTGAGATTGACGAAGAAGTGTCTTTGATCAAAGAAAGACCCATTCTCTCTGGGTGTGATTTGGGGAAATGTAAGCTTCAGTGCTCACTTATTACCCAGGAGTTACGAGAAAGGCTAAACCAATCTTTTTGGTCGTTAGGATTTGAGGAGAAAATCAAGTGGCTTATGCGATACATCACAGCCAGCAAGCCAAAGCGAAGGCGAGTCAAAATTACAGAAAATTCTTCTATCAGAAGGAATAGATCTACAATGTTTTACTTCCCAGTTGATTCTGAACTGAAGCAGGTCTGCAAACAAACGTTTTTGGCAATCCTGGGCTACCATCCGAAATCCGACAAGATCATTCAGCATGTTCTTCGCAAGTACGAAGAAGATCCACTCAAACTCAGTGGAATGGTGGACAAACGAGGAATGGCTGCGAGAGAGAATGCAAAGATTTATGGAGAAGCACGAAAAATGCTCGTTAGACAACACATTAAGACATTTGAGCCTTCTATGACGCACTATAGGCACGAGCACTGTCCTAACATGAAATATCTCTCAAGGGAAATTACCACTACTTTCCTAGTAAAGGATTTTAAAGAAAAAAATCTCGGAGTGGAGATTTGTCTGAATATGTATCGAGAAGAACTGAAGAAACAACATGTCTCCTTGAAAATGCATTCTATTGATGAATGTGATACCTGCTCACACCTATCAGCTGAAATCAGTGCCGGATCAGCCTCTGAACTTGAGGTAACAAAGCTGGAAAACCATCAAGAGAAGTATATAAAAGTGAGCAACCTTTACGCTACTGACGCCGATCGTATATGGAAAAACACGGAAATGGTTTTCAGCTTGGACTTGCAGAAGATCCTTCTTCTGCCCATGATGCCGTCTTCAAAAGACGCTTTTTTCATCAGTCTTCTCGATACCTTCAATGAGACCTTTGCACCAGTTGGGACAAGGCATCCGACTTGTCCCTCTTATTGTGTGACTTGGCACGAGGCAACTGCTGGAAGAAATGCGGAGAACATTGCAAGTGTTCTTCACAAATTCATTAAAGTTCAGGCTGTTCTTGGAGTGAAAGACATCATACTGTGCTGTGACAACTGTACCGCCCAAAACAAGAATTGGACACTCTACACTGCTTTGGTTCAGATTGTCAACGCCTCAGAAAGCACAATCAACCGAATTGATCTTCGTTACTTGACAAAAGGCCATAGTCACATGAGTGCGGACACAGTCCATGCCAACATCGAGTCAAAGATCCGTCGCACCAAAGCCGTATGCTCTTACCAGAGCCTAAACGAGCTTATTTTCCAAGCCCGGGGAAAAAATAAAATCCTGAAAATGTACTGTAGAGATTTCAGATTGTGGAAGTCAGGAAGAAACACGAAAAAAATGCCATGTAACTTAGCTGATATTGTGCAGATTTCTTTTGTCAGAGGCAAATAGACCATGTCCGTGAAAACCGACTTAGACGAACCTCCTCAAAAATGGGATTTCCTACAGCGAAGGTTCGATTGTCAACTTTTCCCCTCGATGATGTCAAAGCCAAGAGGTGTACAGAGTAAGAAACTTGCCGTCATACTTGAAAAGCTAGTTCCCTTGATGGCAAATCGAGTCGATCGCGAGTTTTGGCAAAATATGCCAACGTCAACAGAGAATGAAGACTTGTGGGGTTCAGTCAACTAGAAGTGTTTACTTTCTTAGTTTTTTTTTTTATCATTTTTACCTGAAATAAATACATTGTCCTTAGCTCTTCAGCAACTTGTATATCCAGCAGGTGTGTATATCCAGCCTTGCCATATCGGCGTGAACAGACGTATAACCAACTGACCATATAAGTAAAAGACTTACATCCAACTGAACAGAAAACTGAAGAGACGTATATCCAATTTTCGTTTGTTCAGAAGGGCGTATGTTTTTCAAGTTTCTAGGGAAAGAGACGTAAAGACCAAATGGACAACTTCCTAAGTTTGGATATACTTGAAAAGCCGCCTATCGAATTCTGCAGTATCAAAAACCCCAAATTAAGTTTAAAAACCTTTACTACAGGCTTATTTGCTCTCCAGTGAAGTGAAGTTCCTAGAATTTTTAAACCCAGTTTTCTCGAAACTGTGTTTTTGTATATACGTCTCTTTCTCAAAAAACGGCTGTACTAGTCACTCATTTTATAACTAAAAAGTTCAGGTTATCAGTTTTACTACTATATCCCCTGGAGAGCCGACTGACGGAGATACTACTGATTCAGATGAATTTTACTTACAATTACACAAGCAAACAGACAGGGTTCCCGGTGGAAAAATGGTGCTTTTATTAGATTTTAACGCCCAGATCAGTAGAAATAGGGATGGTATCCTAGCCCAGGTAAATTTGGTGAAGGAAAAGACAACAGCAATGGCTCCAGACTGTGGCAATTTTGTAGGTATAACCAATAGTTATAACCAATACGGTGTTTGGTTATAAAATGGCCTCATCAGTTAACATGGTATTTACGTGTGGTAGTACAGCAAACTTATTGATTATGTTATTGTAAACCAAAGACTGGCAGGATTAATATAATATACTAGGGCATACAGGAGTGCTATTATTGATGTTAAAACTAAAGATCGCTATCTGGTAGTGTCTAGGGTTTAATTTAACGTTCAAATTTCGGAAGAGTAGCTACCTGCCGGCACGTTATGATGTTAGTAGACTCCAAGATAAAAATTTGAGAGAAACTTTTCAGAAACATTTGAATACTAAACTGGAGAGTTTAAAATTTGACAATGTGGAAGATAGATGGAAATATTTTAGGAAAACAATTTGTGAAGTTGCTAATGGTGTCTTAGGGAAGAAAGTTAGGACTGAAAGCTAGGAATATTAGTGAAAAAGCTTTATGCATAATAGAGAGAAGGGGCTTATACAAGTATTATCTGAGTGATGGATCATATGAAAACAAAACGAATGTAAAAAAAAGTGGAGAAAGCATAAAAATATGAACTAAGGAGGTTTTGAACTGGAGGCCATGGATGAAATTGCCGAGGAACTGGAAGATGCAACTATACGGCACATTAGTAAAATATTGTATTGACGTCTTAATAAATTGAGAGAGAGTAGTCAATCTGGACCAGTCCTAGTTGACTATTTAAATTTGAATATTCAGTCTAACTTTACTATCGTGTTCTTTATAACACCGACTGAAACGAGATTTATTGAATAGGGCATTAGACCTAGACCTAGGGTATTATAATAAGGTATATAGGGTAAGCAGTTCAGTCATCCTGAATATAAATTAAAAATATGGATAGTCTCATAGCTAAAAAAAACACTAAATTGTGCTTGCAACATAGTCTAGAAAAAAAGGGGGGGTTGAGTTTTCAGTCTTGAAAGTTTTCGGCAACATTTTTCTAAAATCACGCATTTCTTATGATATATATTATTATTATGACACGCATTTATTATGATATACTTTCAACTGTAAAGCATTCAACCTGATAGAACATTATACATATTTTCCCCGAGCGCCTGAGCAAAGGTCTAATATAGACAAACTAATTAGATTCCCATAAAATCCTGTTTATTTATTCAGAATTGTTTGTCATTTTGATAAAAAAAAAAAAAAAACTTATTGAGCAACAAAAACTAGTCATCATTACTTGCGCGGAAAGTAAGAAAACGGCAAAAAATATGAAAAATGTCAACTAATTACGGTTGATATTATGGTGGTTGTGTAAGCTAATTTCTAGGAAAATGATAAAAAAAATTAATATGAAAACAATCTTACATATTCAGAAGTAAATAAATAAAATGATAGCAGCATATTTTATGTGAACGGGAGACAGAGGAAGATATGGGGAGGAGGAGAAGGAGGGGATAGATTGAGGCAAACGGAAGGAGAAGGAGGAGAGAGATGGAGAGAACGAAAGATTTTTTTCATAGATCTGCTACATATGATCATAATTTTCCTAGAACGAAACCCATAAAGAAGCCTCCTTGTTTATAAATTTAAATATACGTAAGTTAGTTAAAAGAGTTTCTCTAGCTATGAGTGAGTTTTTCCGGCTAAAGTTTTCCCTTGCTTTTATATTGTACCGTACATGAATTTTAGTTGAACGATTTTACAATTTTCAGCCACGTGGCTTTTCCGTTGACGTAATATTCTCAGTTGGCTCCATTTTCTAGTCACACAACAGTACTCTTCAAGTATTTCCACTCATTTCAATCTAAGGATCTTCCCCTCCTTCCACCACAATTTTCTTCGGAGAAACGAAAACATATAGGGTCACTCTGATTACTCGTCTAGGAAAGCGTATTTGAAAAACCGCTTTATTCGGTGTTGCAAATTCGTCTCCCCGAAGAGGACATTATCCTCACGTTCAATGCAAGGTATTGCAATCGATTACAACAAAATATATTGAACAAGGGCATATCCAATCCACCCGTTATTCCTTCAAACCTACCTTTAATTGACACAGAAAAGATGGTGACCCACTTGGGAAAGCACTTACGGCTTGTTGTACGTGTTTGATGTAGATGGCGATGCGGCAAATAACCCGAAAAAGAAAAAGATCCCTAATATATCTGTATTTGCCCAGGGTTGACTAAAGCGAAGTTATAATAGATGACATTCAACCTTTTTCTAGTGAGAATGATCAAGCGAAACAGCTATGCAAAATCAGGCTCTGTCTGATTGAAAGCGGAATTCTCTGGTCTTTGAACCCGATTTCCTCAAGTAAAAAAAAGTTAAGTGTGTTTATTTTAGACATACATAATAAAATTATGTAAAAAAGAATACCAATAGCGCGTTTTTCCTGGTATATAATCAGGAAGCTAAGATTTTGCCCAAGAGTAGAAACAAGAAGAAACAAATATTCACCCATAGTAAGACATTTTGTCATCAGGTAGATGCGAAATCTGGCTACCGATTAGAAATTCACTTCTTCTCAGAATCTAGCCTAATAAATCAACCCGAAAAGCTTCTTTACCTTGGTAATATGGCCACAAAGCATTAATCCTTGCTTTTTACAAATAAGATTGGCAAAATCAATCAATGGGCTTCTTGACGCAGGGTTTCCAGAGAGGATGAGAATCTGAGGTCGGTAATTCTTAATATGCTCTTCAAGATAAACCAACTGATAGACAGAGGCAAGCGATGACTTATATATCTGAGCTTGAGTACTTGAGCCCCAATTTACATCTGAAAGAACAGTGACGATGGTTAGAAAAGGAACTCGGATGTCTTCTGAGACTACCGCTATTCCGTTTAAGAAATATCGAAATTTGAGAAGAAGATTTTTGTCTCGTATAGACCCATTGCGAGAAATTGTTGCTGAATTTACTTAACTGCGGGTCTTTTTTCCTGCTTTGTTATTCATAGTAAATAACCATTATTTTTGTTCCGAAGAATAAAACTATGTTTAATTTAATTTAATTTAATTTTTTTTTTTTTTTTTTTTTTAGTGAAGAACACAAAAATACTAGCTTCAGAAAGGAAATTTTTCCGAGGATTCTTGTGAGATGTCCCTTTCCCTGTGCATTGGCATGGCTAGTTCTTTCCAGGGCCAAAATTTTTAAATATTGGTATGGTATAAAAGATGAACGTCTCATGCGTAAGTCTGATAAGTTGTGAACCTGCATTTTCCCCTCATTTATTAGTAATTAATGAATGAATTAATAAAAGAATTAATTAATAATAAAATAATTTGAAGAAATAATAAATAATTAATTGACAATGATAAAATATCAAATGAATAATAAAATAAAATAAATTAATAATTAATAAATAAATTAATAATGAAATTAATTACTTAATACATATTATTAATATTATTCAATTCGAAACTGACTTTCTACTTTTCATATCAACTTGCGCTGCGGATCAGTTACTAGACAATTCAACTACTCTTTATCGTATTAATATAATTAATATTAATGAAATTACTCTTAGGAACTCCAGATTTATCATCTGGATACCAGTTTGGCTCTACAGAAAAAAAAAAGAAAGAAAACACATAATTATTAAGTTCTTTATTTTCCAAAAGCCGCATAACTTTTTTTTAATTTGTTAGTTGTTAGCTGTTTGTTGTCCATGTACTGTGTTTTTGTATTGCAATCATTTTTCTAATTTTATTATTCATCATTTCTTCTTCCTTTGAACGGGAAATTAAAAAACACTGAGTCAATTTTTTTTCACCTTTTGTTCAAATTTCGGTCTTAAATCACAGGAAAAAAGGTCTGTTATTAATATCAATATTTCTATCCCATATTTCGATGGGATCCGATCCCATATATGGGAATGTCACACAAGTAGTTAAATAAGTAGAATTTCATTTTGGAGGGAGTGGGGGCGGAATAAAGAAGGCGAAAATAAATAAATTATATGGAAGTTGTTACAGGGAATATCGTAAAAATTTAAGACTTAAGGGAAGGGGCACGGGCCAGATATCCTCTCATTACCTATTTGAATGGACATAAGGAACTACGAATAAGATGGGAATATATAACAAATCATTAGAAAAATGTATAAATTGACGCATAAGACTTTTTTTTTACGCATAAGAACAATTTTTAGCTTTGTAAAATCAAATAGATGTCCCAGAAAAATGAGGGTTGAAAAAAAAGCCACAAACAATACATAATTATTTGGAAGCTAGTTCACTAAATCCATACAAATACTTTCAAAGTTATCCCTGGGGAAAATCTCCCCAACCCACGTATTAATAATAATAATCGTATTTTTAAATTTATTAAATAAAAAAAACAAGTTTTCCAACTGAAAGTAAGGAGCGACATTAAAACTTAAAACGAACAGAGATTGCTCCGTGTATGAAAGGGACTGTTCCCTCCTCAACGTCCCGCTCTTTACGCTAGAGTTTGACTCTTTCTTCTTTCTCTCAATTGTACTTTATAAAACAGTAAATAACTTTAGCGTAAAGAGCAAGACGTTGAGGAGGAAACTGCCCCTTTCATACACGGAGTAATCTCTGTTCGTTTTAAGTTTTAATGTCGCTCCTTACTTTCAGTTGGAAAACTTGTTTTTTTATTTAATTTCTGAATGTTTTTGAATTAATGCATGTTTGATTTTGGCTCTCCGCAAATGAATAATTAAAAGGAAATTGGTGTTTTAATTTTTTTTTTTTGCTAAATGGCTTTCTCTTAGTTTTGATCAGACGAATTTGAGAAAAAGGGTGGGGGAGGAGGCCTAGTTGACCTTCAATTTTTCAGTTACTTAAAAAGGCAACTAGAATTTTTAATTCTAAGAAACGTTTTTATTATAGAAACGTTTTTATTAGTAAAAAATATACGTAACTTACAAATTAACTTACGTAGCGAACTTCTATATTCGTATATTTTTATTGTGTATATGCGCGGGTTTGTCCCATCGTTAATAAGTCGCTCTTTACATTAAATTTTTAATTTTCTCCCAAGTCTTTAAGACTGACCCCCTGAATCACGAAGGCTGTAGAATAAATAGTTGAAATCACTAAAAACACTTTAGCGTAAAGAGCGAGGTATTTAGAAAGAGATGAGCCCCCCATATGCGTAATAATCTCTGTTTGTTTTAAGTTTTAATTCTGGTCCTTACTTTCAGTGGAAAAATACTTTTTCATATTTATTTTTTCATTGTTTTTTAAATAGTGCTAGAAAATCCTGCGCCCCCTTCATGGAATTTCTCTTCTCCCATGACAAATTCCTCCAAGGGAAGATCCTCCTACGTAGCCCCTCTCCTCAACCCTCCCTCCCCAACCGAAAAAAAACCCTGAAAAGGTCTGTATACTTCCCAATAACCATTACTGTATGTAAACGCTGGTCAAAGTTTGTAACTTGCAGCCCCTCCCCCGGGACTGTGGGGGAGTAAGTCAGCCCCAAAGACATAGTTATTATGTTTTTCGACTATGCTGAACAAAATGGCTATCTCAAAATTTTGGTCTGTTGAATTTGGGAAAAATGACCGTGGGAGGGGGCCTAGGTGCACTCCGATTTTTTGGTCACTTAAAAAGGGGACTAGATATTTTAATTTCCGTTATAATGAGCCCTCTCGCGACATTCTAGGACCACTTGGTAGATGCGATCACCCCTGGGGAAAAAGCAATAAACGAACAAACAAACAAACAAATAAACACGCACCCGTGATCGGTCTTCTGGCAAAAAATATTAAGTTCCACAGTTTTGTAGACAGGAGCTTCAAACTTTTACAGTAGGGTTCTTTGATGCGCTGAATGCGATGGTATGATTTTCGTTAAGATCCTATATTTTTTAGGGGGTGTTTCCCCCTATTTTCCAAAACAAGGCAAATTTTCTCAGGCTCGTATGTTTTGATGAGTAAGACTAAATTTAATGGAACTCATATATTTGAAATCAGCATAAAAATTTGATTCTTTTGATGTATCTATTAGTATCAAAATTTCGTTTTTTAGAGTTTCGTTTACTATTGAGCCGGGTCGCTCCTTACTACAGTTCGTTACCACGAACTGTTTGATAAAGCGTTTAAAAAATTGGCCACGGGAAATTCCTCTCCAGAAAATTTCTCCTCAACTCTCCAGCATTTGTGTTCATCGTTTCTAATACCAGTCTGCGTGAAAAGTACTAAGAAGTCCATGAGGAGGCATATTTAGCCGAAAATCTTCGCAAGAGGATATTCAACAACATTTGAAAGTTCTTGGTGATCTGATTAACAGTGCAGCAATGCAAACAAAAAAGAAACACATTTTACATAGTTCACATAACTGTATCGTAAGCATTACTTCACGGTTCATCGGATCGCCAATAAACTTTAAGAGGTTGTTGAATACGTTCTTGCGAAGGTCTTAGGCATGGCTTAGCCCCCCCTCCCCCCCAACCGCCAAGGCCTTTTTAATACTTTTGGCGGTGACTGGAACTAGATACCCTGAACACAAATACTTGACAGTTCCTTCCGTTCAAATATATTATTGACATTATTTCGAGAGTGATTATCATCCACCGATACCCAACGGGTAAATTAATAAACCTGTTAAATTTAGAAATCCGATTGGTATTTTACACTTGGGGAAGATTTTCCAAGAGGGAATTGTCGGGAAGAATTTTCCGCAGGAGGGCATTTTGATGAGACAGAATTTTTCTTTGCGAGAATTTTTTACTGGGGAGGGAAATTTTCCATGGGGAATTTTTCTACGGGGGGAGGGGATTTCCCTGGGGAGCTTATCAAGTGTTTGAAAAGTTCAGAGGGGGGGATAATTAAAAAAGTATTATCGCTATTACTGCACAGGGGGAATGTTCTGCGGCGGGAGATTTTCTACGAGGAGGGTGAGCAATTTTCCTTGAATTTCCAGTCGCAATAGAATTGAAGATAGGGTAGTATATGAAAAGAGGAATAAAGCGAGGATTGGCTACATTTTTAGCATATGGATATGCCTTTAGAACAACCTTCCAGACGCCATTAGTTTTCCTGAGATGGTTTTCTTATTTAAATCCAAATTTTTAGTCGTACCACAGGATAAGAGGGGATTTCTGGTATATGTCATGACCAATTTTTTTCTCTTTTTCTTCTCCTTCTTCGGCTTTTCCCTCTCTATTTTTTTATTCAGCTTGTGTGATTTAATTAGTCAACCTTCTAGCAATGATTACTCCTTTAGTTTATTCGTTCTAGTGTATGAACTAATAATAATAAATATGTTACATTACCTATCTGAATTTAGTGACGGACAAATGATCATAGCGTTAAATCAATAAGTTATTACTTTAAAACATAGTTGTTGAGACATTAGGAATAAAAATCAAACAGCTGCTAACAACTGATTAAAGTAAGGAGCCACAGGGGGCCAATAGAGCTTAAAACTATGTTAGTTTCTTGGCTATATTTGCCTCAATAGTTGCCTCTTTTCAGGGATGAAGTTGTGATTTGAAGTTGTGAGTTGTGATCACGACATGTGATTTGAACTACAGTCTCTTGAGTTGGAAAAACCTTAGATTTGAAAACATTTAAAAAAGTAGATCAATTTTGTTTAGATATAGGAAAATACCAAAGATATCGCTACTATGGGGTGCACTTAAAGCTAGATTTAAGCCATTCAGATGACAGTTTAAGGGAGTTAATAGCTTTAAATTTAGTATATCTTAGAGTACGGGAAATTGATTGACACCTAAATTTTTTCTAGCACAAGAATATTGACAAAAATGAGGATCAGTGCATGCAAAAATTATAAGAAATAAATGTCGAAAGCCCCCTCCACCCCAAAAAAACCTTCAACTAGTATATGTTCTTTTTTATTTATTAACTCATTATCATTATCCATTCAGTAATCAAATCTAATTACTTACTTGGAAACCCCCTAGACTCCCTTGGAAACCCATTACTTGGAAACCCCATTAGATATTAGTCAGTGTTGTGACTCTGTTTCTATACAGGTGATATTCCGTTTCGACGCCAAATATCGGCGAGGTAATAAAAATAAAAACATGCCAAATATTTATTTTTTCAAAGTAATGCGTAGTTTTATCAAATTTCATTTAACACTATTTTAGTTTGCAGCATACTTTCGATTCAAACTAAGGCCTTTCCTCTATTATACTAGTCAAGGAAACTATCAGATTACTGGCACAAAAAGCACAAACATAGGGTATAACCTTTGGGAGAATCAAACAAAAATTATTTTCCCCTCTTCCCCCCAAAGCAAAATTCAGAGTCCCCTTATCCCCCCTCAAAAAGAAAACATTCCTGAAAGTTTAAAAACGATCACCCCGCCATAAGACAAAACAGGATAGACTTACCAAAGCTACGTGTAGGATTGTCATGATGCAACTAAACTTGTCGATTATAGACTGAGAAATCTAGCTGAAATATAGCTGAAATATAGCTGAGAATTTGGCTTTAAACACCCTTTGTACGACATAACACGACTATTTTCAAAGCTGAGGATTAGTAATTCGCCGAGAGTTAATGACGTAGACAATTATATAGGTACAAGTTTTAAGCTCAGCTCTGGCGCGCTAATTCATTTTAAAGAAATGGGTATGTGCCATGACCCAATGATGTACGCAGGGGGGGTGGTCATGGTACCCACATTTACTCACCAAATCTCAAGTTTTCTTGAATATATGGGTACTTCATAATCATAGTGTCAAGTGAAATTTGTTTCTTTTTTATTATCAACCTCTCACCCTGAATATTTTTAATTCTGCCTCGTCCCTCTAGAAAAACGTGTATCCGTGAATTATCAGCAGCACAAGAACTTGAACACCTACCCTTACGGACACATGATTGCGAGTCTACCGCGCCCCCCACTCGGCTAGTAAGGCTAATACAGAAATAGAAGGCATTTCAAAAAAATTAGCCTAAACATTAAAACTAGCCTAGGCATTAAAAATCAGCCTCAGCATTTGAAATTGCAACATGCAAAAGTAAATTAACTAGCCATTTTATCATCCATTTCGTTTGCATCCCTCTCTTATAATTTATATTACAATTTTATTTTTATCAATGAAATTGTTACGTAATCTACATGTATATGCGAGAAAGGACATGCGCCGCTGCCGAACAAAATCAACTTTACGATAGCTCATAATAAAATTTTTATTTCTGTCAATAAAATCAAATAATAAATCCTTTTTTCTTAGAGTTTCAAATGGTCCGTGAAACAAATTTCCTCCTCCTCTTCCAGACTAAAGCGTAAGAATCTTAACTCACGATGTGACAGCCACGCCGTGCCTGTCCCGCCTAATATCGTCTTCTTTAGCCCGTTGAGATGACACTCTGCTCAATTATGCAACAAGGCCAGAAACACTTCAATCAGAATATTCATTTGTGGTTTGATTTTGACTTATTGACCTATTTTAACGTAGAACAGAACCAATAAAACCAGAGAGAATTGAGGCATTACCTGGTTTCCTGTAAACAATCAGAAGGTAAAGACAGAGGAGACAGCCAAATGTAATAAGCGCTGTTGGCCAATTCATTAAAAACATCACTGCAACACATAAAACAGTTCCAAGAAGACTTATCCATCCCTTGTAATACTGAAAAAAGAAGAAAATTAAACTTAAGATATAACTTTTCTTTTTAACTATAGTTCCAATAGACAACGAAATATGCAAAAGATAAAGACCCTTAAAGTCGAATTTGACCCTTTCAGAGGAAAAATCTGACCAACTCCAATTAAAGTCAGTCAGCAGGCAGAACAAAAAGTTTCAATATTTTTTGGTATTTGCTTAATTGTTTAAGCGCACAAAATATTCTGAAGCGATTGTAACTTCGGCTACTAATTTTACATGTATGCAGGAATTTTTCGACAGGTGGTGAGGACTAGACAAACTTGCCTGTTTGAACCAGGGATTCGGGCCCCGAGGGCCCCCCTGAATACGTCCTGACTTAGAAATATAGACTGCTAATAAAACTATTTAGTACAGAATAGTGAAAAGAGGTTTTGTGTTTTTCTTTCTCAAGAAAAATTTATGAAAGAAAAATAAAAAATTCATCTTTTATCTATTCAGATTATTAAAATAAATAATAAAATACTGGAGCAGAATCAAAACCGTTGAATAATTACCAAATTCAATAAACAACTGAACAAAACTGACGGATCGTATAGAGTTCTGAAGTTACAACTTTATAGCAGCTCAACCTCACAAAAACATACTCTAAAAACAAGCTCAACTAAACTCAACGTCAAGAATTCCGATCAGAGGCAACATCAATTTTAAACAGATTTATCAGGGCTACAATGAGGGAGGGGAAGGAGTACAATAAAACAATTGCAATTGTGTGAGTGTAAACAGAATAATCCAAGTAGGTCGTTTTTTTCATTTTCTTCACTAATCAGTTTTCAAAAATAAAAATTTGTCACTGAACTCCTTATAATTACCATTTTTTCTTCTCACTTTATTTCTGATCCTTCATTTCTTTGTTTATTGTTCTTTTGTGTTTTTTTTTTTCTTTGTTCTTCCCAGGGATGATTGTTTTGACCCACTAAGAAGATCATAAGAGGGCTCATTTGAAGGAAAATTATAAGTTCTAGAGTCATTTAAAAGTGATCAAAAAGATTGGAGGGAAACAAGCCCCCCTCCAACGCCCTTTTTCTCCCCATAGTAGTCCGATCAAAATTTTGAGATAGCCATTTTGTTCAACTTAGTTTTGAAAAAATTAAAGGGTTTTCTATTTCTTATATCTACTACATGTGACCCAAGTTTCAGTGTCTATTATTGGGACTATTACCATGAACGTTTTGACGGTAGATCATAGACCAGAAAATCCTTTAGACTTGCAAAAAATGTTCATAGTTTTATCTGACCAATACAAAAATTCTACAGTCTCCTATGTATGGTGACAACTATTCTAATCAAAAATGCTTCAGATGTGAGGAATATAATTACATTGGTCCTCTCAAAAATTAATATTTCAATTATGATTCTCTGTTGTTGAACATTTTATTATATTTTATAGTACAAGGCATGTGAATTTTTTTGTCATTAATACATTTATTACCACAAAAATTAAAGCCCCACTAAATTCTGGTATGAGTAGTGATGCCTCTCTGCTCTCAACGACAGCCATAGGGGGTGTATATTAGGAGTTACTACCCCCTCAAGATGTTATTACACACACCTAGGTCTTACACAATAATATAGTACACCTGTAACCGTATATACACCTGTACGTTACGTACAGTATGTTTTCTAAGAGATTCAGGTGTTTTACATAACAGGGTATGTTCACTTATGATAAGGATGACGCATTCTCACGTAACTTGTTTCTTCAGGAACCATGGGGAATCCCCGCTGGTAACTGAGTAGGGCGCATAAGTGGGGTGATAGGTAATGACGATTCACACGTGGAATGCTGCATAATACTTTAAGAGATGTTTTCTTTCAATGCGTTTTTCTTTTTTTGTCAGGAAATCTTTATAATCTAAAGATTATCGTCCGCAATAAGATTCGAAAAATATTTCCCATCAATCAAACGGAGCGCTAGAGAGCTGGACTATGAAATCCTTTCTAATATTAATATTTGGGCAATACCTTCAGCGTTATAACCTATTCCATGCAAGGAAAATCCGCTGTTCCGCTTACTACTGTGATTAAACGGATTGCGTGTTCAAATATGGCTGCAATAATTGACGTGCAGGAGAGAAAATCAATTACAAGAAGTTGGTTACCTTTGATATGCACCTGCATTTTCAGTAATGCTTTAGAGGATATTATCAGATAATATTAGAGGTTGTTCTTACCGTAAAAAAATATTCTTTTACTCAATTGGAACCTGAATGTGCTATCAGAGATAAAATAAAAGCGTCATAAACGTTATAAGATTATACAATCATAGAAAAAGCAGCCAAAACTTAACAAACGGGAAAACAAAACGTGAAAAACCTTACACAGGATAAAATATGAGCAAAATGAACCATGAATTAAAGAAAGGTGGCAACCATAGCAAGCAATTCCAGGGGGAGGGTTGTTATTACAGGTAAATTTAGGCCATATTAAGAGAAATCTTTGAGAGATTTTAATGAAAATACCAACGTTCTTTTGAGCCAAGACTATGCATATTCACGTCACCGTGACAAAATGGGGCTGGCAAACCCTAGCAAGCAATTTCAGGGGGAGGGTTGTTATTAAAGGCAAATTTAAGCCATAATAAGAGACAAATTTGAGAGGTCTTAATGAAAATGCATCGTTTCTATAGCTCTATTAGACGCACCTGCAAGAAAAAGACATAATTTTGCAGTCAGTTATATCTGAGAGGTTTCAATGAAAATGCCACGTTTTGTTTGAGCAAAAACTATGCATATTCACGCAACCGTGAAAATATGTGTATGGTCCACACTAGCAAGCAATTCAACAGGGGAAGTTTGTTATTAGAGGTGAATCTAAGCCATACTAAGCGATATTTATGAGAGGCCTTAATGAAAATGTATCGTTCCTATTTTTCTATTAGACGCATATGCAAGAAAAAAGAGACACATATTTGCATTAGGTCATTTCTGAGAGGTTTTAATGAAAAAGCCCCGTTTTTTAGCAAAGACTACGCATATTCACGCCACCGTGACAATATGTGACTTGCCCAACCTAGCAAGCAATTCCAAGAGGAGTGTTATTGGAGGTAAATTTAAGCCATACTAAGCGATATTTATGAGAGGCCTTAATGAAAATGCATCGTTCCTATTTTTCTATTAGACACACATTTAAGAAAAAAGAGACACATTTTTGCATTAGGTCATTTTTGAGAGGTTTTAATGAAAAAGCCCCGTTTTTAGCTAAGACTACGCATATTCACGCCACCGTGACAATATGTGGCTTGCCCACCCTAGCAAGCAATTCCAAGGGGAGGAGGTTTGTTATTGGAGGTAAATTTAAGCAATATGAAGAGGTATTTCCGAGAGCTTGTGAAAAAAAATTCCCGCTAATATTGCTCGATTAGAAGCACCTGCAAGAAAAAACGACATATTTTTCATACGGTTATTTCTGAGAGGGTTTAATGAAGATAGTATGTTTCTTTGAGGAAAAACTATGCTTATTCGCGCCACCGTGACAATATGTGGCTGGTCCACTCTAGCAAGCAATTCAAAGGGGAGTGTTATTAGAGGTAAATTTAAGCCATATTAAGAGATATTTCTGAAAGGTCTTAATGAAAATGCCCCATTTCTTTGATTGGGTGTTATATCCCCCCCTTCGACCAAATAAATTCTTTCGACACCTCCCACCTTAACTTTAAGCTGTAGAACATGTTAGTCCAAGCTATTCATGTCACCGTGGCAAACTATAGATGGCAGACAGCACCCTTCATTATTCCAAGAGCATTTTTTCATATATTTTAATGATAAAATATGCTTCAAATCCATTTATTTTTGTTTTAGAAATCCACCCCCAACGTGATACCCCCATGACAATCCACATCACTGTGGCAAACTATGGAAGGCACACAACACCCCTAGCACCACCTATCATTCCTAAAACATTTTTTACAGATATTTTTAAGATAAAATATGCTTTAACTCTATTGGATTCTGCTTTTACAAGACACCCTCAACATGCTACATCATGTCAATTCGCAAAACTGTGCCGCACTACGAATGGCACAGGATACCCTCTTACACCCCTAATCATTACTAAGGCATTTGCCAGACAATTTCTATTTAAAAATCATGCTTTTAAATCCATGAGCTCGTGTTTACACAGGTCATCCCAAACGAGACATACCATGTCAATTAAAGCCAATGTGCCACACAATTACTAGCCCTCTGGCACCCCTCATCAATCCTAAGACATTTTCCAGACATTTTCTTGTTAAAAATCCTACTTTAAATCCATCGGTTTGTGTTTTTACAAGCCAACCTCAACGTTATACACAATGTCAATTCACGTCACCATGCCAAACTATGACACCCTCTGGCGCAGATTATGACGCCTAAGGGTCTTTCAAACTTTGTTAACACAAAACTAACTATAAACTGAAAATAACCACTGTTTTCATTTGAACAGCGGAAACTTGCCATTTCAATGTTATATTGGAATGTTCCAAGTTAATTCCCAATCTTTGGCACTCACTGACTAGCATATGGCACCCTCTGGTATGCATCATCACACCTAAAGAATTGTCATACATTTTCAACAAAAATAACCGTTTCCACTAGAAACAATCCTTTAAACTTAAAGTAAAATTCCCAATAACGTCATCCGTATATATATATATATATATATATATATATATATATATATATATATATATATATATATATATATATATATATATATATATATATATATATGTCGATTCTTTGTTCGTGAAACATAATGAAAGTCGATTTTTTTTTTCTTCGTGAAACTTATTCTATGTCGGTTTTTCCTTCTTGAAACTTTTTGTATGTTATTTTTCTTCGGGAAACTTGTGGTATTTTTATTTTATCTTCATGAAAGTTGTTTTATGTTTTTTTTAAACTTGTTGCATGTTGATTGTTTTTTTCTTCTTGATACTAGTTGCAAGTTGATTTTTGTTCATGAAACATACTGTATATTGATTATTCCTTCGTGAAACCTGTTGCATCTTAATTTTTCCTCGCAAAACTTGTTGTATTTTAGTTTTTCTTTGTGAAACTTGCTATACGTTGATTTTTTCCTTCGTGAAACTTAATTTATCTTGATGGTTTTTTTTTGCGAATCATGTCGCATGTTGGTTTTTTGATCATGAAACTTATTGCGTGCTGATTTATTGTTCATGAAACATAATCTATGTTGATATTCTCTTCGTGAAACTTGTTGTATGTTAATCTTATTATTCGAAAAACATGTAGTATTTTTTAGTCCTTCTTCATGAAACTTGTTGTATGTTGATTTTCCTTCCTTCGTGAAACTTGGTGTATCTTGGTTTTATCTCTGTGAAAATTATTGTATTCTATTTTTTTCTTGGTGAAACTTGTTGCATGTTGATTTTCTTTTTCTTCGTGAAACTTGTTGTACGTTGATTCGCTTTTCTTCGTTAAACGTAATGTATCTTGATTTTTTTCCTGAAACATGTTGCACGCTTTTTTTGCTCGTGAAATTTCTTGCATGATAAATTTTTGCTCGTGATGTATAATGTATGCTGATTTTTTTTTCTTCTTGAAACATAGTGTACCTCAATTTTTTCTCTATGAAACTTGTTGTATATTTATTTTTGTGAAAATGTTGCATGTTGGATTTTTCGTTCGTGAAACTTGTTGCACGTGGTTTATATCTTCAAGAAACTTAATGTATGTTGTTTTGTGTTTTCGAGAAACTCGTTATATTTTCATTTCTTCTTTACGAAACTTATTGCATGTTACTTTTTCACTTTGTGAAACTTGTACGTTGATTTTTCTTCTCACGAAACAAGTTTTGCGCCCGGAAGCTGTTGCACGCTGATTTTTTTTTCCGTGAAATTTGCTGAAAAGTTAATTTTTTCTCTTCAAAAAGCTTGTTGTATATAGATTTTTTCTTCGTAAAACAAATTGCAAGTGGATTTTTATTTGTGAAAATTGTTGTATTTTGAACTATCTTCGTGAAACTTAATGTATACGGATTTTTGTAATCTAAAAGCTTATTGTGTTTTTATTTTCATTAGGAAGCTCGTTGTATCTTAATTTGTTCTCTGTGAAACTGTCTGTATGTTGATTTTTCTTGTTTGTGAAACTTGTTACATGAAAATTATTTCTTCGTGAAACTTTTTACATGTTGGTTTTTCTCTTCCTGAAACTTGCACATTGATTTTTTCCTCGTAAAACCGGTTTTCTTTGTAGAAGTCGCTGCGTGCTGATGTTTTGTTCGTGAAACTTAATTTATCTTGATAATTTTTCTTCGTAAAAATCTTCCAAGTGGATATTTTCTTCGTGATATCTTCCAAGTGGATATTTTCTTCGTGAAACTAGTTGCATGTTAGTTTTCATATTCGGAAAACCTGTTACATGTTAGCTTTTTGTTCGTGAAACTTGCTGCATATTGATTTTTTCTTCAAAAAGCTTGTTGTATGTTGATTTTTCTTCATGAAACATGTTGCAAGTGGATTTTTCTTTGTAAAACTTGTTATATTTTGAATTATCTTCGTGAAACTTGTTGTATATAGATCTTTTCTTTCACGAAACTTGTTGTATTTTTATTTTTCATGAGGAAACTCGTTGTATCTTAATTTTTCTCTGTGGAACTGTCTGTATGTTGATTTTTCTTGTTTGTGAAATTTGTTATATGTTGATTATTTCTTCATGAAACTTGTTGCGTGTTGATTTTTCTCTTCCTGAAACTTTCTGAAACATTGATTTTTTCCTCATAAAACCAGTTTTCTTCGTGGAACTCACTGCGTGCTCATGTTCTCTTCGTGAAACTAATTGTATGTAAATTTTAGTATTCAAAAAACCTATTACATGTTAGCTTTTGTTCGAGAAACCTGCTGCATATTGATTTTTTTTTCTTTGTGAAGCTTATTACGTGGTAATTTTGAAACCTATTGCATCTTGTCTTGGTACTTTCCCTTCGATATTTCGTCCAATCCGTGTGATCCAGAACAATGCTATCCGAGTTTTTTGTGGTATTGGGAAACATGAGTCTATGAGGTCTGTGCATAGAGAATTAAATATAATGCCTGCAGCTGGATTACGTGATTTTTATATGTTGATTTTTTAATATAAGTATTACAGTGAGAGCCTTCCTTATTGTTTTAATGGAATATTCTTTGAGAGGTCTGATGTCCACCACCACGTTGCTCTGATACGAGGAAATACTGAGGTTCCTCGATTAGTTTCAAGTAGGCCTTCTTTCTCACTTAGTTACAGAGCTTCAAAGCTTTGGAATAAACTGAACATACATATCAAGGACATAGGTTGAATTGGCCAGTTTAAGTCTGATTTACGTGTGGAGTTTATTGGCAGGTATACTTTTGAAACAGATTAAATAAAATAAATTTTCCATATGTTATATCATTTGTAATATTAATGTAATTTTTGTTTGCATTAAAATGTAATTTTATTTTTAGTCGTCTTGGGGTCACGCAAGGTAATGTATTGTTTATGATTTTTTATGGTTGTTGGCTTCGGTATATGGTCTCATTCTCCACATTCTCCATATTCTCTCATTCTCCATATTATCTTTTTTCTTTATTTTTCTTGAATTTAGCACAGCCTCACAAGTTTCGCTTATGTTGTGATAATGATTAAGAAATGTTATTTCTAATAAAATTGTTCTACTACTACTACTACTACTACTACTACTACTACTACTACTACTACTACTACTACTACTACTACTACTACTACTACTATTTCTACTACTACTACTACTTGGTAAGATTGCTTCTTTCTGAAACTTGTATGTTAATTTTTTTCGCGAAACTTGTCTTATGTTGATTTTTTATTCGTGAAACTTCTTTTATGTTAATTTATTCCTCTTGCAACTTGTTTTATATCTATTTTTCTTCCTGAAACACCTTGGATGTTGATTTTTCTAAGTGAAACTTCCCGTATGTTGATTTTCTTCGTGAAACTTGTATGTTATTTTTCTCTCGTGAAACATATTATAAGTGGAGTTTTCTTTTTTTCTTCGGGAAACTTGTTGTATTTTTATTTTTCATCACGAAATTTGTTGTGTATTAGTTTTTTCTTCGTGAGGCTTGATTTTTTTATGTTATCTTCATCAAACCTGTGTTATGTTGGTTTTTCTTCGTGAAGATTGTTGCATATTGATTGTTTTTCTTTGTGAAACTTCTTGTATGTTAATTCTTTCATATCATCATGAAAGTGGGTATATGTCGATTTTCATGTTCGTGAAACGTGTTACATGCTGATCATTTCTTCGTGAAACTTTTTATATGTTGACTTTCCTCTTCGTGAAACTTGTACGTAAATTTTTCTCCTCGTGGAACCTGTAGCGTGCTGATTTTTTGTTCGTGAAACTTAATTTATCTTGATATTTTCGTTTGTAAGACTTGTTGAATGTTAATTCTATTATTCGAAAAACCTGTTACATGATAGCGTTTTGTTCGAGAAACTTGCTGTATATTGATTCTTTTTATTCGTGAAACTTATTATGTGCTGATTTTGAAGCTTATTCTATATTGATATTTTTTCTTCATGAAACTAGTAAGTTCATTTTTTTTCGTGAAACTTATCTTATGTTGATTTTTTACTTCGTGAATCTTATTATATATTGATTTATTCCTCTTGAACCATGTTTATGTTTATTTTTCTTCAAGAAACATCTTGCATGTTGATGTTTTATAAGTGAAACTTTTCGTATGTTGATTTTCTTCATGAAACTTGTTGTATGTTATTTTTTTCTCTTAGCAAAACTTAGTTGATTTTGTTTTCTTTTTGTTTTTTCCTGAAAATTCTTTATGGTGTTTTTTTTTCTCCATGAAACTTGTTGCAAATTAATTATTATATACGTCAAAACTTGTTCTACCTTTATTTTTTCTTCGTGAAACTTGTTATAAATAGATTTATTCTTTCGTGAACCTTAATTTATCTTGATATTTTTTCTCATGAAACTTGCTTGTTGCTTTTTTCTTCGTGAAACATGATGCACGCTGATTTTTTCTTCATGAAACATGTTACTTGTGGATAATTTCTTCAAGAAAATTAATGTTTCTTGATTTATGTCTTCGAGAAAATTGTGATTTCATGCTTTATAACTTTTGTGACGCTTTTATTTCATCTCTGATAGCACATTCAAGCTCCAATAGAGTAAAAGACTCCATTACTAAAAAATGCGCTAAGAAAAACACCCCAATATTATCGGATAATACCCTCTAAGGCATTGCTTAACATGCAGATGCATATGAGATGTAACCAATTTCTAGTAATGGATTTTCTACCCTGCAAGTCAATTATTGTAGCCATATGGGAACGCGCAATCCATTTAATCATTTCAATAAGCCGGAGAGGGGTTCTCCTTGCGTGGAATAAGTTATAACGTAGGCAGTATTAACCAAATAATAATATTAAAAAGGCTTTCATAGTCCTGCTATCTAGCGCCCCATTCCATTGAGGGGAAATCTCTTTCGAATCCTAATGCGGACAAAAATCCTTAGCTTATAAAGGTTCCCTGAGAAAAAAAAAGAAAAACCGAATTGAAAGAAAAAAATCTCTGAAAGTATTATATAACATCCCACGTCTACATCGTCATCACGGACCACCCCATGTGTGTGTCCTACTAAGTTAAAAGCGGGGATTCCCCCAGGGGCCCTGAAGAAACAAGTCACTTGAGAATGCGTCATGCTTAACATAAGTAACCATTCCCTATTATGTAACAAGCACCTACATCTCTTAGAAAACACACCCTATTACGTAACTTACAGGTGTAATTTAACATTATAGGTGCAATATAGCATAGCGTAAGACTCAGGTGTATGTAATAACGCACTTGAGGGGATAGTAGGTCCAAATGTGCACCCCCTATGGCTGTCGTTGAAAACCAATAGGCATCATTACTGGTATCATAGAATTACCAAAGAGAAACAGAAACATACTTTCCTATAATTCCAACGAAAGTGTTCTTTGTTTTCGTTGGTTGACACTGGTGGCGTATATTCCTCAGCTAAATCCTATTCCTCACCTTTTTAATAACAAGCCGATTTTAAAAAATTCCTGAGTTAAATTTTCGGCCAGTAAAAAGAACGAAAAGTTCAATTCAGCGTGATTGGTTCTCCTGCGCGAGAGTTTAGGCCAGTAAAAAAACGAGAAGGTTTGAAGTCAAAATATTTTTTTAAAGTAGTCGTGATTTTCTGATGAGTTACTTTTATAATACAATTTAGTTTAAAATCATTAACTTGATCATATCTGCAGTATTGGCTAAAACGAATTCTGGGTGAAAACGTGCGGAATTCATGTTGGGTCATCTTGCCTTTTACTTCTACCGGAAATCTGTTCAGATTTTCAAAGCCGATGTTTCTGACTGAAAAATTTTGCAAAAACTAACTGACAGTTAAATAAGTGAAAACTATGACAAAATATTGACAGAAAACAAAGATGTTGTAGTATTGGGAATCGACATTCGAACCAATTTCATAAAAATCATTCAATATTACTTGTGGAACAACTTTGTTCTATCTCTTTAGAAAGTCAGAGTTTAGGCCAGTAAAAAAACGAGAAGGTTTGAAGTCAAAATATTTTTTAAAAGTAGTCGTGCTTTTCTGATGAGTTACTTTTATAATACAATTTAGTTTAAAATCATTAACTCGATCATCTCTGCAGCATTGGCTAAAACGAATTCTTGGTGAAAACGCGCGGAATTCATGTTGGGTCATCTTGCCTTTTACTTCTACCGGAAATCTGTTCAGATTTTCAAAGACGATGTTTCTGACTGAAAAATTTTGCAAAAACTGACTGACAGTTAAATAAGTGAAAACTATGACAAAATATTGACAGAAAACAAAGATGTTGTAGTATTGGGAATCGACATTCGAACCAATTTCATAAAAATCATTCAATATTACTTGTGGAACAACTTTGTTCTATCTCTTTAGAAAGTCAGAACCCATACAGGTATTAATATTGAAAAAATTTATATACCAACAGATTTACATTAAGTTGAACCACACAGAAGAAAGGCAAAATTTTTGAAAAAAAATATTAACCTAAAATGATAGAAAACATAATTAATAAATTACTTACTAAATAATTAATTGCTAAATAATTATTTTAGAAGCCAATATGGCTAACTCAGCTAAATGACATCCTTCCTAGTCAAATACATAAACAGATAGAAAATAAAGAAATAGAAAATAAAACAAATATAAAATAAAATATCAAGTTTAAGCAATGTTTTTGAACTAACCAGTATTGCTAGAAATACAAGCAAAAAGTATAAACATGAATTTAGATTACGGGTAATATCTCGTTTCAATAGGTTGATTTAATATTTTTTGCTAATTAGGAGTTTCTATAGATTGTTAAAACCTACTATTTATCATTGTGAGATTTAAGTTTATTTCCTCTGTACTTAAAATATACTGGCCTCAATTTTCCCTGCGAATTTCAATATCCCCCACAGTAATACACAAATAAAATTTATTATCATACGAAATTCTATGATTTTTTTTTTACATTTATTTGAAATGCCTCTTTCTTATTTTTGAATTTCAAGTAATTTCCCTCTCAGCCACTACGTCTACTTCAAGGTATTTTTTTTTCATCACAAGTCCCACAATCAAATAGACTATTTCAAGATCCCTTTCAGAAGAGTGGGAGCTCAAGCTCTACAATTAAAATAGAATCATTAACATA
Organism: Artemia franciscana; assembly: GCF_032884065.1. Taxonomy (NCBI): domain Eukaryota; kingdom Metazoa; phylum Arthropoda; class Branchiopoda; order Anostraca; family Artemiidae; genus Artemia; species Artemia franciscana. The sequence goes on along the minus strand of NC_088867.1, from coordinate 17,136,385 downwards.
AACTGAAAAACTTGTTGTTCTGATTTAAACTTTAATAAGTTGTACCAATCTTTATCTGTGATGTTAAACACGTCATTCGTAGGACCAGTACTGTTCAGTTTCTTATCAGCGCTCAAATTGTTCATCTTATTTTGACAAAGCTGGAAAAACCGCTCTGTCAAACCCACCTTCACGTGTAAATAAAAAAAATAAAAAAATAAAAATGACTATCACAAACCTAACCGTGAGTTACATAAGGTCAGCCGCTAGCGGATTTTCCAGGAAACTAAAAGCTTACCCTAAAAGTTGGCCTCCAGCCAACAGGCTTGACGAGTGTCACATGGAATGTAGAAAAGTTAATCAAGGCATAAGCAGCTAAGAAGAAGTTTGAAATCAACGGAGCAATTGCATTTAATTCACCTAGAAACAGAAAAAAATGAAGTACCGGGAAATAGTAGGATTAATGACATAATATTGTTTTAATTCTCACAGTTTCTGACCAAATACAGTGAATTATGCCCCCCCCCCCAAAAAAAAACCCTAAATATTCGTTTAACTCTTCACCTTGAAACATCTCTAGCTATGCATGTGTTGAATGCATCATCCACTGTACCCATGGCTATTTATTAAACATATTTTTAATAAAACCATCATTAGATGTTTAAGAATCTTGCTGTGTCACAGTCACAGAAAGGTTTACCATGGTCGTAATTTTCCCCCGAATTTCCCATTTACTAGACTTGAATGGATAAGAAAATATTTGTTCCGTTTATAAGAGACGAACAAAATTTTCGACCCATTTCGGGGCATCAAAAAACTAAAGTAGCCCAAATTAGTTTCAAATTTGTTTTCAAACACGTCAAACATGGTAAGTATATGTAATAAGGAGCAACACGCCTAAATAGTAATCAAAATTTTTTACCTAGTTTTCGAAAAAAGGGAGGATACATACCCTAAAAGTAAAGGAATACAAATAAAAATCACGCCATCAGATTCAGTGTATCGGACAACACTTCTCTAAAGGTTTCAAGCTTCTATCTACAAAAATGTGGAATTTTGTTGTTGTTTTTTTTGCCAGAAGAAAGATCGCGGAAGCGTGTTAGTTTATAATTTGTCATTTTGTTTTTTCCATGGTAATCGTATGGAGCCAATGGTCCTAGATATTCTGCAGAGGGTTCATTAGAATGGTAATCGGAACTCCTAGTGCCCCTTTTGATAACGAAAAAGATTGGATGCCATCTAAGCCACCTTTCATACAGGAAAAATAAATATTATGCGTTTGAAATAATTTGTGGTAACGAACTATAAATAAGGAGCGATGCGGCTCAATAGCAACCAAAACTCGCAATAGATAAAACTCACAAGATCACAATAGATACATCAAAAGAATTCAATTTTTTGCTTAAAATATATCATGTTTACCAAGTTTAATGTAACTCATCAAAAATAACAGGTCTGAGAAAAATTGCCCAATTTTAAGGGGGAAAGCACCTCCAAAAAAATCAAGTGATCTTATCGAAAATCACGCAGTCAGATTTGGCGTATCAAATAACTCTACTGTAGAGGATTCAATCTCATATATACAAAAATGTGAAATTTTGCACTTTTTGGACTGAAGAAGGATCAAAGATGAGTTTTTATTTGTATGTTTGTTCCCCAAGGATGATAGTACCGAACAATTTATCCTAAAAGATTGGGAGACAACTCAATTGATCAGAAATCGAAAGTTCTAGTGCCCCTTTTAAGTGACCAAAAAAGATCACGCCCCTTTTTTCCCCAAAGTCATCTGATCAAAATTTGGAGATAGCCATCTTTTTCGGCATAGTTGAAAGGTCCGATGACTGTGCCTTTGGGGATAACATAAATCCCTGTAGAAAGGGCTTTAAGTAATAGGTTACGCAATTTGCCCACTACTCATACATTACATTTGTTATTGGGAAATATAAGGATTTTTTTTGGGAGGGGGTGAGGATGGGGAATTTTTTCCAAAGAGATTTTCCCTGGGGAGAAAAATATGTGGGAACGAGCGTTTCTTTACAAGAGAAATTTACACGGGAGGGGGGGATTTCCTGGCATTATTTGAAAAAGGACGAGAAATTAATTAAGTTTTTCAACTGAAAGTACGGAGCAACATTAAAACTTAAAACGAACATAAGACTGGACTATTGAGGAGGAGGAGCCCCTTTCATATACGGAATAATTTCTGTTTCAGTTTTAAAGTTGTTCCTTGCTTCCAGTTGCAAAACTTACAAGCTGATTGGAGAGACGAAATATAAGGTCCCGTTTTCTGAATCTCAAATTTTTTAGTCTTCTCGTCTCGAATGAACAAAAATTTGAAGTCAAGTAACTGGACTAAAGAAAAAGTACTTGTCTTTAGCGGTAAAAAAGGGGACCCATTATCGGGCCAAAAAGCTTTTTTTTCAAGCTTGTTTCAGTGTATAAAGTGATCTCTTGACTAGAGTTGCCTGAACTGATATAAATGTCAAGCTTTAACAAAAGATTGTCGGTCCCTTTTGGGACAAAGACCATGGGAGACAAAAATTATGTTGCACCTTAATCACTTTCGTCAAATATAATATCTTGAGTTCCTTTTCCTTTACAAAGTTTTCCTTATAGTTTTAGCTTAGCATCCCAGGTCGTTCCCAAGATTCTAATATAGGCTATTTTGTTAGCCTATGTGGATATATCGTCTTTTGATTCACCTAACTACTTTACGGTAAATAGGTTCAAACTTCCGCCTAGGATAATAGTTCGTAAATTTTTAGGCAGATGGAAGACTTGCAATTTTTACTCCCATATCTCCTCTCTCTAAGCACCAAAACCTGAAGATCCCTCACCACCCCCACCCCGAAAATCCCGAACCTTCAGCCCAGTCATCATCTCTTATTACCAAGATGTCCCAGATATGCCATTTTGATGACATCTTCCAATAGTTTCTTATAGTTTACTGCTTCCCCTCCCTCAGGTCAAAATTGTAGCTCGTCTTGGCACCCCCAATCCCCTAAACATTTCATATAAAACCACCAAGCGGTTCCTCAGACAATACAGATACACAGTTTTGAAAACCTGGGCACACATGTTTTTATTCCGTCTACATAGATACGGTTCTAGGCAACTCCCCCCCCCTCATCACCAACCCCCGGAAAATATCCTCGCAGAGAATAAACCCCGAGGAAAATATCCAGAGGAAAATACTAACGTGGAAAATACCCCCCCGTTAAATACCCCCCGTGGAAAATAAGACTTTCCGAATTTGAAAATTTTATTTGAGCTTTGTTTTTTTTTTATTTCCGTAGGCGGAAGGAATTTGTGGACTTGTGTATTATCCGCCACTCACTCAAGTTTACACTGTGTAAAATTCAAGAATAAACCGGTTTCTTCGTTAGTGTTTTTCAGCTTAGCGCGAGACGAGACAAAGACAAGTGACAAAAAAACATGGAAAATGTACAATTTGGGTTATATTTTTGCACAAAGGGGGGGGATAAAGTATTTATACAGTTTGAAGTCAGAAAAGTCTTACTGCATAATGTAAAGAGTAATTGTACCGAACACATTTTGAATACAAATCTACTATACTTAACCCCCCCCCTCTTAATGAGCAAATCCATAGCAAAAATTTGTTTCTAAAGTAAGAAAGAAAACGAACGAAAAAACCGGTTTGTTCTTCAGTTTTACAGACGGTGTGAACTTGAGTGAGTGGCGCATAATACACAAGTACCAAAATTTCTTCCCCAAAGAAAAAAAAACTCAAATAAAATTTTCAAATTTGGAAAGCCTTTTTTCCACAGGGAGGGGGAGGATATTTTCCGGGGGCATATTTTTCAGGGGGTACTTCCCAGGGGGAGGGGGGTCAATTGCCGGAGGGGGATAAACGTCGGTCATACATAACTACTTCACCGGGAATAGATTTAAGTCGCGTACGGGCTCATAGTGCCAAACATTCAAAACTCTTTGTCAGAACTTTATCGTGCCCTTAAAAGGAAACCAATATTTTCTTTTTTCTGTTTTTCCTCTTGCATTGGCGTTACCTTAGTCTGGAGAACGTGTATTTGAGTTTCGATTCGATAAACATGATGATTTAGACCCTTCTTGGTCTACTTTCTTCTTTTTTTTTGGGGGGGGGGGTCTACATTAGGCCTCTTGGCCCAAAAACCTACGGTGTAAGTTCTATATTGGCCAGGGGCAAAAAATGGCTCATGTGTAGACCTCTTACTCCCTCCCCAGACCAAATATTGGATTCTTTGGACCCAGATAATGATCCTTAAAGGTTTTGAGCAAAGTACAACCAACATGGAACATACCTCCCTTTTCCATTACCCATGTTCAAACAATTGAGAATTTGCGTTATTTGTGGCCGTTGCACAATGGGATGAGGGGTTCACTTCATCCCTGGAGGCGTCTTTATTGGACCTTCCGACTACCTTCAATAAAACTTCTGACTTATAATTTTTATGTCTTTGGAAGCTAAGGGTGTGAGAGGATGATTGGAAAAAAGGGCATGAGAGAAGCTGGTTGTCATCCAATTACTTTCGGCCTTTATAATGAGACATTATAACTTTCAATTCCCAGTTGAAAACCCCCCTTCCAAAGTCTCTATCAAATTTTTTGCACACGAAGTGGCTGGAAAGGAAACTGATCCATCGCAGGGATGTGACTCTTCTATATAAGCAACGCCAAAGCGTTGCCTCTTATTTCGATATTTATTCTTTATGCTTCAAGAAGAAGGTTTTGAACATCTCTATACATTTGAAATCCTTGTAAAATATTTAAAATTACTAACCTCCACTGATCCCCTCTTCCTTCCATTAGCGTCAGCTCGAAAATTGAGGCGGGAATATTATTCAAAAATCTGGGGGGAGAGGGTAAATAGCGACTAAGACCACAGTACCTTTCCATAATAAAGCTCAAAAATTGAGGCGGGAATATTCTTCAAAAATCAGGGGGGAGAGGGTAAATAGCGACTAAGACCACAGTACCTTTCCATAATTAAATAAAACAAGAGCTAAGAGCTCATATGGCACTTGTGACGAGGTCGGAAGAGCCGAGAGCTCATATGGTACGAGGTCGGAAGAGCCAAGAGCTCATTTGGACGAGGTCGGAAGAGCCAAGAGCCAAGAGCTCATTTGGCACTTGTGAGAAGGTCAGAACCTAAAGTTAAACTTTATAGCACAAGATCCTTCTAAATATCAAATTTCATTAAGATCTGGTCACCCTTTCGTAAGTTACAAATACCTCAATTTTCAAAATTACCTCCCCCCTCCCAATTCCACCAAAGAGAGCAGATCCGGTCCAGTAATGTCAGTCACGTATCTTAGACAGGTTTCTATTCTTCCCATCCAGTTTCATCCTGATCTCACCGCTTTAAGTATTTTCTAAGATTTCCAGTCCCCCCAACTGCCCCCCCCCCCCAATTACGTTTGATCCGGTTGAGATTTAAAATAAGATATCAGAGTTACGAGGTCCTTCTAAATATGAAGTTTCATGAAGATCCGATCACTCCTTCGTAAGTTAAAAATACGTTATTTTTCTTATTTTTCAGAATTACCCCCCCCCCCCCGCAATTGAGCGGATCCGTTCCAATTATGTAAATTACGTATGCAAGACTTTGCTTATTTTTCCAACCAAGTTTCATCCCAATCCTTCCAATCTAAGGGTTTCCCATCATTTTAGGTCTCCCCACCCCAAACTTCCCCCAATGTCACCAGATCCGGTCAGGATTTAAAATAAGAGCTTTGAGCCACGATATCCTTCTAAAAATCAAATTTCATGGAGATCCAATCACCCATTCGTAAGTTAAAAATACCTCATTTTTTCTAATTTTTCAGAATTAACCCCCCCCCCAACTACCCAAAAGAGAGCGGATCCGTTCCGTTTATGTCAATCATCTATCTAGGACTTGTGTTTATTTTTCCCACCATGTTTCATCCCGATCCCTCCACTCTAAGTGTTTTCCAAGTTTTAGGTTTCCCCCTCCCAACTCCCCGCCCCCATCACCAGATCCGGTCGGGATTTAAAATAAGAGCTCTAAGACACGATATCCTTCTAAACATCAAATTTCATTGAGATCCGATCACCCGTTGGTAAGTTGAAAATACCTCATTTTTCTAATTTTTAAGACTTACTCCCCCCTCCCAACTACCCCAAAGAGAGCAAATAAGTTCCGATTATGTCAATCATGTATCTGGGACTTGCGCTTATTTTTCCCATCAAGTTTCATCCCGATCCCTCTACTCTAAGTGTTTTCCAAGATTTTAGGTTTCCCCCCTCCAACTCCCCCCAATGTCATCAGACCCAGTCGGGATTTAAAATAAGAGCTCTGAGACACAATATCATTCCAAACATCAAATTTCATTAAGATCCAATCACCCGCTCATAAGTTAAAAATACTTCATTTTTTCTATTTTTCCGAATTAACCGGCCCCTTCTCCCCCCCCCCAGATGGTCAAATCGGGAAAACGACTATTTCTAATTTAATCTGGTCCGGTCCCTGATACGCTTGCCAAATTTCATCGTCCTAGCTTACCTCGAAGTGCCTAAAGTAGCAAAACCGGGACTTTAGGTTTTCCCCCTCCAACTCCCCCAATGTCATCAGATCCGGTCAGGATTAAAAATAAGAGCTCTAAGACACAATATCATTCCAAACATCAAATTTCATTAAGATCCAAATACCCGCTGATAAGTTAAAAATACTTCATTTTTTCTATTTTTTGCGAATTAACCGGGCCCCCACTCCCCCCCAGATGGTCAAATCGGGAAAACGACTATTTCTAATTTAATCTGGTCCGGTCCCTGATACGCTTGCCAAATTTCATCGTCCTAGCTTACCTGGAAGTGCCTAAAGTAGCAAAACCGGGACCGACAGACCGACAGACCGACAGACAGACAGACCGACAGAATTGGCGATTGCTATATGTCACTTGGTTAATACCAAGTGCCATAAAAAACCTAGTCTGAGGTTTTTTTTAACACTTTTTTGAAAAAATATAGAACATAAACCTCACCCCGCTGCCAGCGGGGCTCATGGAGCTTCGCTCTATAGATAATGTTACCTGTAAGCAAGCCCACTTTACGCATTTTTACTTTCATTGAAGGGGGATTTTAGAAAGGTAAAAAATAAATGCGCTTCTCTAATAATAACAGAGAAACAATATGCGATCATCAGAATCTTGCTATATGCAGTAATATACACTTAAGAATACTTGTGACGAAACTAAACATTCACCCTAAGCTGAAATAAACTAACGAAAAAGGGGGGGTAGTGTCAGATAAACCACCCTGATGTTTGGAAAGACCATAAAATAATTTGTTACTTAGGCCATGTAACACCAAATAGTCGAGCTGTTAGCTGAATGTACGATCAGACCAAACCGGTTTCATAGACACAAGGACAAATGACGGGAGACAGAATGTATTGGACTTGTATGATTTGCGTCAAATATGGGTACATCAGGGGGGTGGGGGTAAGGTTAGGTTATTAACCCATTTCTGAGATATATTCTCCCCCCCCCCCCTAATTTGCAAATATATAGCCCAAATTATACTATTGTATAAACTAAAGTTATATTACATCATGTTTTGGTGTATTTCATTATGATTAACGTAAATACACTTATTGAGTGTGTTAGGTATAATACATAAGTACCAGTAATTTTCTTTCAAAAGGCCACAGACTAATAGAACCAATTTTCGATGATTTTTAAGTTAATCCCCCCCCCCTCTAAAAAACAAACCAAGAGCCTGTGTATGTACCTGCAGTCCTTTTAGTCTGCAAGGCTATCAAAATATTCAACACCAGATTTTAGAATAACATCAAAATTATTACCTTACCCTTTCGTATTATCGACACCGTTCTTTATAGGTAGGAATTTTTTCATACACTTCAGTTACAATTTTATCCTTATCTTTTGACATAGATTCTTGAATGACTTCCATTTCTGCTCATCAAATTCATGGAAAACGTTTTAAATACGTATTTAAATTGCGCATCGTTGTCTGTGCCCAAAGGACTGGGAACTAATTAAAAGTCAATAGCTAAGTTCTTGAATGTGAAAACATCATTGATGACTGTCACAGTGTAAAAATATTTTCCCTTTACTGTGCTGACTGCATAGATGACTGGAACAGTTACATCCGCAGGACTTTGCTTCTTAGGGAATTCCAATTTCGTCAGCAATAGTTACAGCTAGAATTACCAATGCATTCTGTCACCCATCACTTGTTTTCCGGTTGTTCTTTTAAACAGTTAATTCAATTAATAAGTACAAGGTATGAAACAAGAGAGACGCATTGGGGGAATAGAGGGGAAATATATAATTTCGACTGTATATTTACATATTAAGGGGGGGGAGGTAAAATATAGGGGGTTCCATGCAAAATCTGTTTGCTACAATTGTTATGCATATTGTAAATTGTTTTCTTATCATGCTTCCTTCTCAAACATGTTTCCTTCTTAAATCGTAAGTTAAAAATACCTAATTTTTATAATCTTTCAGAATCAACCCAGGCCCCCACTCCCCCAAAGAGACCGGATCCGCCCTTCCAACTCCCCCGAATGTCACAGGATCTGGTCGGAATTTGAAATTAGAACTTTATAGCACAAGATCCTTCTAAATATCAAATTTAATTAAGATCTGGTTACCCTTTCGTAAGTTACAAATACCTCAATTTTAAATCTAAGCGTTTCCCATCATTTTAGGTCTCCCCACCCCAAACTTCCCCCAATGTCACCAGATCCGGTCAGGATTTAAAATAAGAGCTTTGAGCCACGATATCCTTCTAAAAATCAAATTTCATGGAGATCCAATCACCTGTTCGTAAGTTAAAAATACCTCATTTTTTCTAATTTTTCAGGATTACCCCCCCCCCCCCCAACTACCCAAAAGAGAGCGGATCCGTTCCGTTTATGTCAATCATCTATCTAGGACTTGTGTTTATTTTTCCCACCATGTTTCATCCCGATCCCTCCACTCTAAGTGTTTTCCAAGTTTTAGGTTTCCCCCTCCCAACTCACCGCCCCCATCACCAGATCCGGTCGGGATTTAAAATAAGAGCTCTAAGACACGATATCCTTCTAAACATCAAATTTCATTGAGATCCGATCACCCGTTCGTAAGTTGAAAATGCCTCATTTTTCTAATTTTTAAGACTTACTCCCCCCCCCAACTACCCCTAAGAGAGCAAATAAGTTCCGATCATGTCAATCATGTATCTAGGACTTGCGCTTATTTTTCCCATCAAGTTTCATCCCGATCCCTCTACTCTAAGTGTTTTCCAAGATTTTAGGTTTCCCCCCTCCAACTCCCCCCAATGTCATCAGACCCAGTCGGGATTTAAAATAAGAGCTCTGAGACACACTATCATTCCAAACATCAAATTTCATTAAGATCCAATCACCCGCTCATAAGTTAAAAATACTTCATTTTTTCTATTTTTCCGAATTAACCGGTCCCTACTCTCCCCCCCCCCCCAGATGGTCAAATCGGGAAAACGACTATTTCTAATTTAATCTGGTCCGGTCCCTGATACGCTTGCCAAATTTCATCGTCCTAGCTTACCTGGAAGTGCCTAAAGTAGCAGAACCGGGACTTTAGGTTTTCTCCCTCCAACTCCCCACAATATCATCAGATCCAGTCGCGATTTAAAATAAAAGCTCTAAGACACAATATCATTCCAAACATTAAATTTCATTAAGATCCAAATACCCGCTGATAAGTTAAAAATACTTCATTTTTTCTATTTTTTGCGAATTAACCGGGCCCCCACTCCCCCCCAGATGGTCAAATCGGGAAAACGACTAGTTCTAATTTAATCTGGTCCGGTCCCTGATACGCTTGCCAAATTTCATCGTCCTAGCTTACCTGGAAGTGCCTAAAGTAGCAAAACCGGGACCTACAGACCGACAGACCGACAGACAGACCGACAGACAGACCGACAGAATTGGCGACTGCTATATGTCACTTGGTTAATACCAAGTGCCATAAAAAACAAGTTTTTATTAACTGAAAGTAAGGAGCGACATTAAAACTTAAAACGAACAGAAATTACTTCATATATGAAAGAGGCTGCTTCCTCATCAACGCCCCGCTCTTTACACTAAAGTTTGACTCTTTCTCTCAATTCTTCTTTTTAAAACAGTAAAAAAAGGAAAACCTGATATAGGGACAACCTGAGGACAACCCTTTGATATAGGATCGAAATATTCATTTAAACGTGCATTCCACTGTTTTATATACAAAAATTACCTATTGTTCTACTTGTAGTTAATGGGGATAAGGTCATTTTTTTGTCATTTTTTTCAATTTTTCAATTAAGGTACAAAACAGGATATTCTCAATACCTTTTCTTGGGGGGGGCAAAGGCAAAACTATTAGCGTAATTAAGTTCTATTGTTTGAGCAAGTAAGAAAGAAAGACTTAGGCGGTGGACAAAAATTCGAGAAGGCGCCAAAGAAAAATAAATCGCATGGGGAAATCTGAAAAGTTTAAAAGAAAGGCCAATAAGAAAGGCCCGAGGATAAGAAAGGCCGTATCAAGGACTTTTGTTCCGGGGGAATTTAACAAAAGAAAGTATACAAAACGCATAAAAATTTGCTTATATGCATTTTGTTACATTTTTTAGTCGAAAAAATCTTTTATGAGTCGGGGGGAGGGAGGTTCAAACCCGGTAACCCTGCCTGGATACAGCCTTGGGGATAAAAGCCAAAAATCCTCCTCCTCCTCCTCTTCCCACCCTGCGCACTTACCTTTAATCAAGGTATTGTCGAACAAACAGTATCACTATCAAAAAAATACTAAGTACAAAAAAATAATTCTAATAATTAAAAAAAATATATACCAATAAGAATACAGCCAAGAGCAATGATGAAAGTGAGTACATAACCCCTGACAGGCTCATTATTTTTGCCAAAACCTTTTCCAAAGTAACCAATATACGGGTATAAGTTGTCATTACACAAGGCTTGAAACACCTTAGGAGCTGAGACAAGGCTAGCCAAAGCTGAACTAAGGGTAGCAGCAAAACAACCAGCATATATCAGAGGTCCAAAGGCAGAAACCATCTCAATGACCTATAAGAAAAATTAGAATAATGGTAAATCATATTTTAAGCATATAATATATATATATATATAAATATATAAATATATATATATATATATATATATATATATATATATATATATATATATATATATATATATATATATATATGATATGTAAAACTCATTCTGTTTAAAGTTACGCACAAAAAGTTGCGGACCTGAGAGAATTTATCTGATTGTCGAAAAAGAAGCAAGAGCACCTTAAAAAGGAGAAAGATCTAGATATAAATTATACCATCATATGTAGTATATCAGAGAACCCAATTACACAGGTATCAAACATCTAGCTGAAAATGTCAAAATTCGTATTTTTCCCACAGAGATGATGTTAGTAAACACGGAAACACATACGCGTATTTACTTGTTTTGCTTTGCAGGGGTGACTGTAATAAACTGATGATCACGAGACATCAGAGGGGGCTCATTAAAAAAAACTCATTAAAAAAGCCTTTTTAAGCAGTAAACGAGATTATGCCATAGTGAAGTGGCGTTTTCTGCCATTTTTAGCAAAAAATAACGATTTTGGACCAAACAAAGCCAGGAACTTATCAAGTGTAAACTCTGAGATAACTAATTGATTCAAAATTATCAAAAATCTTATTTTAAGCCTTTCGGTTTCATAAGCAATAACGTTGAAGGGTTGTGTATTCATTCTTAAGAGTAAACGTAGCCCATACAAAATGAATATTTTAAAGCTTCGTTTTAATTTATTCATTTGGTAATAGATAAACTATATACAGCTGTGAATAATTGCGTATCAGCTATCAAACAGTTCGTGGCAACGAACTGTAGTAAGGAGCGACCCGGCTCAATAGGAACCGAAACTCTAAAAAAGAGAACTTTGATACCAAAAGTTACTTCAAAAGAATCGCATTTTGATGCTGATTTTAAATATACAAGTTTCATCAAGATCAGTTATACCCATCAAAAGTTACGAGCCTGAGAAAATTTGCCTCATTTTAGAAAATAGGGAAAACACCCCCTAAAAGTCATACAATCTTAACGAAAATCGCACCATCAGATTCAGCGTATCAGAGAACCTTATTATACAAGTTTCAAGCTCCTATCTACAAAAATGTGGAATTTCGCATTGTTTGCCAAAAAACAGATCACGGATGCGTGTTTATTTGTTTTCTTGTTTTTTTTTGTTTTTTTTGTTTTGTTTTTTTTTGTTTTTTCAGGGGTGATCGTATCGACTGAGTGGTCCTAGAATCTTGCAAGAAGACTCATTCTAACGGAAATTAAAAGTTCTAGTGCCCTTTTTAAGTGACCGAAAAAATTGGAGGGCACCTAGGCCCCTCCAACGCTCATTTTTCCCCAAAGTCACCAGATCAAAATTCTGAGATAGCCATTTTATTCACCATAGTCGAAAAACCCAATAATTATGTCTTTAGGGACGACTTACTCCCCCGCAGTTCCCGTGGGAGGGGATGCAAGTTGAAAACTTTGACCTGTGTTTACATATAGTAATGGTTACTGGGAAGTGTACAGACGTTTTCAGGGGGATTTTTCTGGTTTAGGGGCGAGAGTTGAGGGGGGGGGGGGTGACGTGGGAAGTTTTTTCTACTGAAAGTAAGGAGCAGCATTAAAACTTAAAACGAACAAAAATTATTACGCATATAAGGGGCTTGCCTCCTCGTTATACCTCACTCTTCCCGCTAAAGTATTTTTAGTAATTTCAACTATTTATTATATGGCCTTTGTGATTCAGAGGTCATTCTTAAGGAATTGGGACACAATCTAAGCTTTAGTGTAAAGAGCAAGGTATCGACGAGGGTTGAAACCCCTCATATACGCAATAAAAACATACGAATATAGAAGTTCGTTACGTAAGTTAATTCGTAAGTTACGTATATTTTTTACCAATGAAAACGTTTGTAAAAAATTTCTAGGCCTCCTCCTTCGCTTCTTTTTTTTCTCAAAATCTTCCGATTAATTGCAATTAATTAATATACAAATTTTGTTTTAATTATTTATGTGCGGGGAGCCAAGATCAAAACATGAACTAATTCAGAAACGTCCAGAAATTAAATTTAAAAAAAAAACAAGTTTTTGTAACGGTAAGTAAGGAGCGACATTAAAACTTAAAACGAACAGAAATTACTCCGCATATGAAAGGAGCTTTTCATCCTCAACGCCCCGCTAAGGTTTAAGGTTACGCTAAGGTTTCTTAATGTTTTGAAAAGTAGAGTTGAGAGAAAGGGCCAAACTTTAGCGTAAAGAGCGGGGCGTTGAGGAGGAAAAGCCCCTTTCATATACGGAGTGAATTTCTGTTCGATTTAAGTTTTAATGTCACTCCTTACGTACCGTTACAAAAACTTTTTTTGTTTTTATTTAATCATGGAGAAGAACCGGTGCTAACAATGCTAAAGTTGGACTTTTTGCACACAGTTCCTTAAGAGTATCTGCTCGGGTAGAACCAAAGACTGGCAGAATCAATACAAGATACTAGGGTTTATAGGAGTGCTGTTATTGATGTTAAAAGTAAAGACCACCATCTAGTAGTGTCTAGGGTTAACTTAAAGGAGAAATTTCGGAAGGGTAACTACCTGCCGGGAAGTTATGATGTTGGTTGACTCCAGGATGAGAAAAACTTTCCAGGAACAGTTGAATACTAAACTTGAGAGTTTAAATATGACAATTTGGAAGATGGTTGGAATAGTTTTGGAAAAACAATTTGTGAAGTTGTTAATGGTGTCTTATGGAAGAAAGTTAAGAATTCAGCTATGAATATTAGTGAAAAAGCTTTATGTTTAATAAAGAGGAGAAGGGGTTTGTACAAGAATTATCTCAGATCATAAGAAAACAAAAGGAATGCAAAGAAAGTGGGGAAAGCAATAAAGTATGAACTCAGGAGGTGTGATTTGGAGGCCATAAATAAAATTGTCTAGGATCTGGAAGAAGCAGCTAGACGGCATAATAATAAAATATTGTACTGGCATGTTAATAAATTGAGAAGGAGTAGTCGATCCGGACTTTTCCAAGTTAAAGATAGGAACGGGGCCACAACTAGTGATAAGGTAAGAGTTAAGGAGAGACTGGTGGAACATTTTGAGAATGGGTTAAATCGAGATAAAGTTGCAGCAAAAGATATAGAGGAAAATGAAAAAGTTTGTGATACTTTGGATGTGAAGGAAGGTTTGTTCTGTGAGGAAGAATTAGCGACAGTACTAAAAGGATTAAAAAATAATAAGGCACCAGGTGCTGGTAGTGTGGTAAATGAATTTCTTAAATATGATGGGTCTGAGGTTAGAAATAAGTCCCTGAAGATTATGAATAAGTTTTCTGAAAAATGGGAAGTACCTAATAATTTTAGGAAAACCTTAATTAAACCACTGTATAAAAAAGGTGATAAGAGCGAGTGTCGTAATTATCGAGGTATTAGTCTGGTCTGTGTAGGTAACAAATTTCTTAGTAATATGATACTTTTTAGTCTTAGAGATGCTGTAGACAAAGTTTTAACAGGAGAACGGCGTGGTTTTAGAAAAGGTCGAGGATGCGTCGACCAAATTTTCAATCTTAGGTCAATAATTGAGAAGTGCCAATTAGTTTACAGATTATGAGCAAGCGTTCGATTCTGTTGATAGAAGAACTTTGGCAAAGGTCTTATCCTAATATGGTATACCAGACAAATATATTACAGTGATTAGTGCTATGTACAAGAATAACACTGCTGCGCTTAAGGTAATAAATGAGGTTAGCAGCTAATTTTGTATTAAATCAGGAGTTAAGCAGGGTTGTGTTTTATCCCCTTTAAATGCATCATTTTGATGGATTTTGTCTTAAGGACCACAGGAAAGGCAATGGGAGACCACGGAATCAAATGGGGTCTCCTTGACTTAGATTATGCTGATGATTTAAGCATCCTAGATGAAAGTGTGAGCAAAATGAATGAACTTTTAGAGGTTTTGCGAGTTCAGGGTGCTAGAATAGGTTTGAAAATTAATGTTAAGAAGACTAAGTCACTTAGGTCACTTAGGATAGGAACAAGTGAATTTGAAAAGGTGACTTTTGGTAACGAAAAGATTGATCAGGTGGGCAGCTTCACTTACCTTGGTAGTATTATTAGTAAAAAACGATGGAAGCAGTGAAGATGTTAAAAGTAGAATAGCCAAGGCTCAAGGTGTTTTTTTCACAGTTAAAAAAAGTTTGGAAGAATAGGAAGATAAGTCTGCAAAACAAGATTAGAATACTGGAAGGTACACTGATGACAGTGGTCAAATATGGCTATGAAACATGGGTGCTCCGAAAAGCGGAGGAAGATTTACTAGATGTTTTCCAGAGAAATTGACTACAGACTGTTCTGGGTACCCAGCTGACTGACCGTATTTCAAACAGTAGGCTGTACGAAAAATATGGTTCAATTCTGCTTTCTAGGGCTGCAATAAAAGAAGGGTTGAGATAGCTAGAACGCGTTCTGCAGATGAAGGATGACCGATTGCCGAATATTGTCCTTTTCGGCCCACCGTCTAGGGCTGAACAGAAAGCAGGTCGTCCTCGCCTGGGGTAAGAGGATGTCATAAAGAAAGATTTAAAGGAAACGGGAACTTCCTGGGAGGGTGTGAAGAATGAGGCTTTGAATATATTGGGATGGAGAAGGATGGCCTCACGCAGCCTGGTGCTGCGTTGAGTTGTTAGTAGTAGTAGTAGTAGTAGTAGCTCGAACACAAGAGCAATTGGAGTGGAATTGGAAGTGTTTTTCACAATGTCCCTGAGATAGAAAAGCTTATGCATGCGTATTTGCTATAAACAATATGATTTTCATTTCAAATGTTTCAGAAGGCAATCGTTCAATAAAACAGTCGCAGTTGCCCATTACCTATACTTGTTGGATTCAGATATCCTTTCGAAAAAGCACTATAAAACTTTAGCACAAAGACTACAAGAGGCAATCCCCAAACTAGAGCACCATTTACCTTCAGAAAAGGGCTGTTTATGGTTTTCTTTTGGCTCTAAAGTTAACTGGAGATTAGAATCTAAAGTGTGAAGATGTGCCAACAAGGTATTAAATGACATCCTTAATGATCCATTACAGGAATAAAGGCATCCATAAATTTTCCCGAGGACAGTACTTCGAAAGGGATGTTTTTGAACCAGAGGTTTTAATTACTTCAATTTAAAAAGTGGCCAAAAAAGATTAAATCTATATCCATTGGTAGAACCATAGTTTGGGTGAAAAATGAGCTACTGTATCTGAAACATAAGCAAAAATTACTGCAAATGTGGCCAAAATACATGTTGGTTTTGATACTGTGGTCTATTTGGTCAATTTTATCTTAGGATTTCTTTTTTCTTTAGAGAGAAAGCTTGATTTTTTAATATCAAAAGTAGTATACATAGAAATATAATCAAAACGAGCCAAACTCGTGTCTTTTTTTGTATTAAGGTCTTTCAATGTATCAGCATGGTAAACTGAATTTTTAATGTACGAAATTTCTGTGGACGTAAAGGGACAATAATTGTACACAACATTTTTTCCAGTCTGATGACTGGAGAGATACAAGAAGCTACAATGGGCACAGAGCAACTTCATATTGGTGGATTTTTGGGAGACCATAAAATTTAGAAGCAGAGCAACCTCTAGGATACAATATTTCATACATTTTCAAAATGACGAGTCTTTCAGTTTTCCAAAATCCCAGTTGTTTTCGTATTTATTAGGTGAAAATATCGGCGGGGTCTGAATCTATAGGCTCATAAGTGTGTGTATCGGATGAAATTTCACTGGCTGCGGTTATCCTTGTTTTTTGTTTGTTCGTTTTTTTTTTGTCATGCTTAGCCAATCTGGTCTCGGATATTATTTAGATAGATTAGCAGAGAGGTTTCAGTATCCCTTTAGCATGAACCTTAGGCATCAGGTGTTCACTTGTTAGATGCTAAGAACATAGACTGTAGTCAATACCATAAGAAAAGAAGGCATAAAATTCGTAAAATCTCCATCAAAATAATGTGGTCCATTTTGGATATATGTTGTGATACATTCGTGCGGGTTCAGAAGGCCATCGAGCAAAGAAGGCGATTTACGACAGCTAAAGCGGGCTTTTTGTTTGATAAAGAGCCCGCGAAGCGGTTTCTTTTCCCAGGAAATAGATAATCGTTTTAGATTTAAATTCACATAGGCTAGGAAGTATCCGTAGGTATCTACAGAAAGTGAAAAGAAAAGAAAAAAACTAAAATATGTGAAAGAAGGGAATGCAAAGAACGAAACAGAACAAAAGAAAGGGAGATAAAGAAAATAATCAAAAATAAAAAACAATAAAAAGCAGTTGGAAAGTCGCAAATCGACTTGATCAAATGTTTGTCTTCGTTGAGTTCTTCTAGGCCTTATCCATGTGACATGCAAGGTGTATCCCGACCAAACAGAAAAATTCCCATTTTGGAGCGTAACTAATCGCAACCAATTATTCTATATATTTTATCTTGGTTTTCCCCATTAATTAGTCCGTACGACCTATAAGTGACAAACTGGTATAAGACAACAACATTCTGGGCCAAATTGTGGTGTCACGAATCGATTAAATCAACTGTTTTTCTTTTTTTTAGCATTTCTTGTCTTCACTGATGTCCCTTCTTTATTTTCTATATATCCTGAAAGTTTCATACTGATCGGGGGAATTTTTTTTAGATTTTCTCACGTCATGAGCTAACACCAAATCATATTTTTATATTTGCTCAGGTATTTTTTTTCCCAGCCAACATGCGCTTTGGGATTGAATTAAATAAAAAAAAAAAGTTTTTTTTATCTGAAAGTAAGGAGCGACATTAAAACTTAAAACGAACAGAAATTACTTCGTATATGAAAGGGCCTGCTTCCTCATCAACGCCCCGCTCTTTACGCTAAAGCTTGACTCTTTCTCTCAACTCTACTTTTTACAAGAGTAAAAAACTTTAGCGTAAAGAGCGGGACGTTGATGAGGAAGCAACTCCTTTCATATACGAAGTAATTTCTGTTTGTTTAAGTTTTAATGTCACTCCTTACTTTCAGATAAAAAAAATTGTTTTTTTTTTATTTCATTTCTGAACGTTTCTGAATCAATGCATGTTTTGATTCTGGTTCTCTGCAGAGGAATAATTAAAACGAAATTTGCATATTTATTTATTTTTGGCTAAATGGCTTTCTCATAGTTTTGATCGAATGATTTTGAGAAAAATAAGGAGTGGAGGAGGAAGCCTAGTTGCCCTCCTATTTTTTGGTTACTTCAAAAGGCAACTAAAACTTTTAATTTTTTACGAATATTTTTATTAGTAAAAGATATACGTAACTTATAAATTAGCTTACGTAACGAAATTTTGTATTCTCATGTTTTTATTACATATATGAGGGAGTTCACCCCCTCGTCAGTACCTCGCTCTTTACACTAAAGCTTAAATTTTGTCCCAATTCATTAAGAATGACCCCTGAATCACAAAAGCCGTAAAATAAATAGTTGAAATTCCTAAAAATACTTTAGCGTAAAGAGCGAAGTATTAGGAGGAGGTGAGCCCCTCATATGCGTAATAATTTCTGTTCGTTTCAAGTTTCAATGCTGCTCCTTACTTCCAGTTGAAAAAACTTTTTCATATTTATTTTTTCGTTTTTTTTAAATAATGCTCGAAAATCCTGCGCTCCCTTCATGGAAATTTCCTTCCCCCATGACATATTCCTCGATGGAAAGTTCCCCCAACATATCCCCCTCTTCTCAACCCCTCCCCCAACCAAAACATCCCCCTGAAAACGTCTGTACACTTCCCAATATCCATTACTATATGTAAGCACTGGTCAAAGTTTGTAACTTGTAGCCCCTCCCACGGGGACTGTGGGGGAGTAAGTGGTCCCCAAAGACATAGTTATAACGTTTTTCGACTACACTGAATAAACGGCTATCTCAGAATTTTGATCCATTGACTTTGGGAAAATAATTAGCGTGGGAGGGGGCCTAGGTGCCATCCAATTGTTTTGGTCACATAAAAAGGGCACTAGAACTTTTTATTTTCGTTAGAATGAGCCCTCTCGCAACATTCTAGGACCACTGGGTCGATACGATTACCCCTGGAAAAAAAACAAACAAACAAACAAATAAACACGCATCCGTGATGTGCCTTCTGGCAAAAAATATAAAATTCCACATTTCTGTAGATAGGAACTTAAAACTTCTTCATTGGATTCTCTGATACGCTGAATCTGATGGTGTGATTTTCGTTAAGATTCTATGACTTTTAGGGGGTGTTCCCCCTGTTTTCTAAAATAAGATAAATTTTCTCAGGCTCGTAACTTTTGATAGGTAAGACGAGACTTGATGAAACTTACATATTTAAAATCAGCATTAAAATGCGGTTCTTTTGATGTAGCTATTGGTATCACATTTCCATTTTTTAGAGATTTGGCCACTATTGACCCGGGTCGCTCCTTACTACAGTTCGTTACCACGAACTGTTTGAACTAATAACAAAAAAAAAAATGTTTTTTCTTGTCCAGGAAATATTATTTTCAAGCCAGTCAAAGACAAAAAAAAAGGTTCTATTTTGGGCGACCAGAATCGATATAGCTAAATTAATTCAATTTTTGGTCTTCCTTGGCCAATTTTTCAGGCAAACTAAATTACGTTTTACGTTTTTCCTTGCATATTAGGGTTCCCTTGACTCAGGCAAAGTTTTAAGCTGTTCTGAAGAAACAGCTTTACGCCATTTCTAGGGCCAAACTAATTTTTTTAGTTTTTTATGCACTAAGGATATCTTGACCTAAGGGCATACGGACATGAATTTCTGACTGATTTGGGAAGCGAATTGTTTTGGCCCATTTTAGGGCTATAGGACCTTTGTTCCGAATTTTCTGTCTTCATAAATTAATTTATTCTTCACAATGTTTAGAAACTGGCATCTACTGAGATTTACACCTTAAGCCTTGCAAACAGGGAATTGCACCTATAAAAATTACAAGTATAAGATGTTAAACCCAAAGATAATTTTCCTTAAAAAAATACACCCCGGCTCCTTGCCTCCTCAGGAGATGGTGCTAATAAACGGATGCCCCAAAATACAAGAGTATTTAAGATGCTTCTCTTTCATTTTTTTTTAAAGTAGATTTAGTGACACAAAGAGGCAAAGCTTAGTAAAAGGCCATAAACCTCCAATATACGAGTATATATTGCACAAACGCCCTTCTGACAACCTGGATACAAACAGCATTTTCTGATTTAGTTTGACCGTCCCCTATACATTCCCTGGAAGCGTAACTTAATACGTCTGCAGTTCCCAAGATGTTGATGATATACCTTTTTGTTAATATTCATTTACATAAATGTCTTTTGATTTAATTCAACATCTCCCAAAACATTCCTAAAAGTTTCAACTTAATACCCTTAACCGTTCCCAAAACATTGCAGGTACGCCGTTTTGACGACTTAGATACATAAAGCGTCTCGATGTAAGTTTCGAGTTGATGTCCTTAACCGTCCATGAGGTAGTGTGCATACACCCATTTGACAGCCTGGACGCACATAACGTTTTTTTCATTCAGTTCAATAACCCCCTCAGCGTTTCTTGAAAGTTTCAACTTAATACATCTACCTATTTCTGAGATATTACACAAGTCCCCCTATTCCATCATAAAACATAGGTTTAAACAATAGCCACTTTGCATTGTCTACAGCCATTGCCCCATGACCCCGTTGGGTCATCTCGTCCCTGTAGGCATATTTATAAACAAAATGGCAATGTGAAAAACTTGATTAAATATCTTTGAAGGT
Organism: Artemia franciscana; assembly: GCF_032884065.1. Lineage (NCBI taxonomy): Eukaryota > Metazoa > Arthropoda > Branchiopoda > Anostraca > Artemiidae > Artemia > Artemia franciscana. The sequence continues at coordinate 17,115,583 of NC_088867.1, read as the reverse complement.
TAAAGAAAAAAAAGAGGTAAAGTGGGGGTGTTGATTGCCCTCCAATCACTATTGGCTATTAAAAACAGCACTAAAACTTTCAATTTCCAATCGTATTTTCTATGTCTTTCGCACTTAACTGGAAATCCAATACATTTTTGCTCTTTTAAAATTACAACAACAGAAAGTGTTATTAGATAAAATATTGAATCAGGAATCGCTGAGATTCCCATGATTAATATCATCATATAGTAAACATTCAGCTTATTTTCATTAGTTTTTTTTTTGTCATTCATCTAGTTTAACTAAGTGATTTTATTTTTCCTGTGTATTTTGACAACTAAAAGAGATGTTCAAAATACATAGTTTTCAATAAAACGCAAATGATGTAAGAGCCTTTTGAAGATTTACGACAGGCAGAACCCCTACACCTATTTGTGTTATAGTAATTTCGGTTCCTTTTAGGTTTGACGTGATTATTCATATCTTTTTTTAAGCAGTAAGTGTTGTCTTTATGTTGGATGTTATTATTTATTTTATATTTCTGTTCGTTTTGGGTTTAACTTATTCAACAGTAATAATTTTAACTTTAGATTATCGTAGGACTTTAATTCTGCTTATCTTATGTTTTTAAAACAATTTCTAGAAACAAAATAATATTTCTTTTAATTAATATGTTTATTGACCATCTTTTGAAAAGTTGTTTGAGACCAGTGAGAAATCATTTGCAATAAAAAGAAGCTTGCGCGACCAGAAACAAATACTAATTTAAATCTAACTAAATATAATAATGATTGTGATAAGCCAAATAAGCCTGCATAACACAGAGATTAGCCAAAGCATAATTGAAAAAAAAACACACACCAGGGAAAGCATAATTTCAGATAGAAACTATGCATAGTAATTAAAACATACTGTATATTTTGCAATTACTTTAGTTTTTGCTCCATTGTTTGACAATCTAAACCTATTAATTTATGGTTATAACCCTAATTTAGCGAACTATGACTGAGATTAGTAATTGCTTATGGTAAACTTCTTAATGCAAAAGTGCATTTGATATCAGTTGTAAACTTAGAACTAACTGGAAAACATGAGATGGTTTCACATACTGCGAAATCAGATAGGAAAATCAAAATGTTTTTGAAATTTTTAAAATTGAAGAGAGCTCACGCATCAGTCTGGCTCAAAGCTCTTTGTAGTGGAAAAATAATCTATTTATAGCAGGGATACCTTCTTCATAAATTGCTATTTCCATCGACACATTTTGACACATCGACACATGCTATCGACACATTTTTAGAAATACAAAAGAGCCTGTAACACCCCGGACATGGTATCAAATCGTAATAAAAAGTGCACCATTTAAACCGTTGTTGTCGAAAGCCTTTACATAGGCCCCCACCAAGTAAAACGATAAAAAAAAATTTTTTATTGGTAGCAGTGATCCTTTTTTTTCTTCTTTTTTTTTGCCTATGCTTGCAGGTTACTCGCAGATCGCCATTGGTTCTTTTTAAAGGTAGAACGCATATATGCACGCTTTATAAATTTATCTTGATGGCACCAGAGTAAGTGAAAAATGTCACCAAAAATCTTGTAGGAGCCGTTTCTAGAGGTTAGATGGCTAAGAAACATTAAGTGTACACCGTTTCTAGAGGTTAGATGGCTAAGAAACATTAAGTGTACACCATTGAAGTGATTATCGTTAAAATCCTTAATTGAACATTTATAGCCACCCATGGTAACTACAGTAAGGACACTGGGTAGAAGTTCCTTAGATAAGAATTTATAAGAGAAATCGCAGAGATATATCTTCACTGTCACGCCGAAAGGTTGTATCTGACCTTTTTGAGCTTATGAGATAATTGTCAAGAACTAATTGCTTAGCTCCCACTAAGGGAGAATTCAAAGAGTATGGGTAACTTATAACAGGGGGAACTGGCGCTAGTGTTGAAAAAATGAAACTGTCAACATCATCTAGTGTCCAGTGACACTAGGCATTTTTCAAGCTTCAGTATCATTTTTCTGTCAAAAACTGAGATCAGATACTTATTATTACCCTAATTTTACCCGCTTACACTAATCAAATTAATTGTTCTTATTATTACACCGAAAAAACCGCCAAACGCTACATGGCTTTGTTATTTATTTATTTTTTTTGTCGATAGTAGCACCATCTTACACTGTTATAAGTCATCCATGCTCTTCGCAAGAGCATGGAATCTCTAACCTCACGCAGGTCAAGAAGGTTAAAGTGAGGCTGAACATTCATTGCCATTCCGATTATCCCTTTGAGAGCAGTTCAGTAACTGGGTTTTGGCAAATATTTCAAGTCTGAAAATGCCAGATACGCCCTTTAGATATGACAACGACAACAATTAAACTCAACTGGGTAGACAGATAAAGCGTCAGACGAGACAGTTTCAGATGGAACTAAGACTCATCATCATATCAGGGTCAGAGAAATATAACTAAATGCTAATATGAAAGCCTGCCCGAGTTCCTGACGATGCCAAACATTAGGCAGGGCGAAGAGCAAATACTCACCATGGACCAAAGCGGATGGAGGAGGCAGATGTCACTCTCTACGCCGAGCAGCGCCCGGCAGGAGACAAGTCAAAGTAAGTAATATGAAAGCTAATATTGACCCCTACGTAGTTTTACTAAATCAGCACTGACAGTGCCACGTTTGCGTGCCACATGCCATCAATAAACACCTTTTCGAGCTTTTTAATGAATAGTGAGTGCTAAAAAATGAACCGATGAAAAATACAACAAACAATACCCAGCCAGTGAATAACAGGAAACAAAGCATATCATTTTCAAGGACCTTGCCATCAGTAGCGGATCCAGGGATGATCCCCCCCCCCTACTATTTTCCTGGCGCCCTCTTTCTCTATCTTTTTCTTTTTTAATCCTTTTTCGTCCAGTGTTTGTGTATCCCCCAGTGCTTGTGGTGAGATCTAAGCTTAAATTAATTTAGAAGATAAAAAAGATATTCAGTTGTTAAGGATTTTATGAAAGAATAGCAGAAAAATTAATACGAATCGCCCAAACGCATTTGCTCTCTGGAGTCAAGTTGTCCCCTCTTTGAGCCATGTTTTTCTTTGCAAAAAACGGCAACAATTGCAATGTCTCGAATTTTGCTCCTTTTTTACAATAATATATAAAAAAAAAATCCCTCACGAGACAAAAAATCGAAACAAATCTGACTTATGTGGCGGTTGAGTTACGAGGTGGTTTCTAAGCAGTTGATAAGTGTTATGGTGGTTGAATTTAAGGTAGTTGAGTTATGTGGTAGTTGTATTGAGGGTGGTTTCGGTGTTTAGAGGTCGAGTTATAGTGTTTGAGTTGATGGTGGTTGAGTTACGTTTGAACCAGTTGAATCATCAACGCTTTAATGTGGGAAGATGGAGACATTGCCTATAATAGTGTAGATCATGGTTACTTCAGTAAAAAGTAGAAAATTCCAAAGAAAATTGCATACTTTATTTAATCTATTTGCAATATTACAGGATTAAAGCCGAAATTATTCCCTAGATAATTAATAGAATTGTTATGTTGTTTTGTTTTTCATGAAAGCTGGTAGGCCAAGTGGTGAAAGAATCGTTAACCCTTTGCTAAATCTTATTTTCCTGAATTTCTTGGCACTTCTTTATTTACTTTTTGCAATAAAATAAGTTTTAATACAAAGGACCGAAAATTATTTAAAACTAGACAGAGAATATTGAAATTTGCTATACCGTATTGTTAGAACTAAAATAGGCAACTTGAGCATCTCTTACAGCCATTGAAAACGACAAACAGGGAGAAAGAATCACAGTTAGTTATTTATGCAAATGGTTACACAAGATACAAATTTTCTCATGTCAAACCAAATATTACTAATCTTCTGTATTGACATGCAATTTTAGCATGAAATTACCATCTTGTTTTCCTATAGATCACTAGATGAGATGGTAGTGAATCTTTAGAAATGGAATTAGCCTCAGTTCGGGGTCTAAATTACAAAATTACACGACTGCACAGGCTGGATTTGTCAGTAACTTTTCTTCTCCCGATTACTGAGCTTACCGTAAAATTTTTCATGAATTTCCTTTAACGTACCCAATAGCACCAAAAAATCTCTTAAGTAAAAACCAACCTGAAAACTGTTTTCAAGTCCCCATTCACATGCTCCGGGTTCACAAGCAGTCGCATTGCCAATGGTGCCATTAACCAGGTCCAGAACATTGCCCGTGGCATCTCTAACAACTGTGGCACCACAAATAATAGCAAAAGCAATGTAAGTCACGGATGATATCAAGATGGCGGTTAAAGTTCCCTTCGGAATGGATTCTGATGGATCCTTGAAAGACAAATATGACAAATATATAGTTATGAATGAAAGGTGTAAAGATTAATTATTATATTTATAAATGAAAAGTAGGGATGAATAATAATTATATTCATATAAAAATGAATAGGTAAGAATAAGTATAAGATAAATAGGTGTTACGTAAGAACAAATAAGACTGAAAGATAAGAATGAAAAATCTTGTAGTTAATTCTAGCTTCTTTTTTTATACTTCAGCTGGTCAAAATAAAGTTCTGAAGTGCTTGCTGTATACCATTTTGACTGTAATTTTTAGAAGCCTTGGTTGTCCGTCGTGTAATTTTTGTTCATTTGCTTGTTGTAGTAGATTAGGAGATTACATTAAATCAACATGCGCTTATTATCTTGTATATTGAGCAAGCCGAATAAAATCTTGCTTTTTATATGGACAACCGCCAAGTTCGCAAAAGAAAGACGAGCAGTTGGTTTTAGTTGATGAGTTCACATTACAAGAAGAAGTGAGAGAAAAACTGCTTCCAATTTTCTTCGTTTTCATTACCAAAAATAGTTTACCTCTGTACGAAAGTGTAGTTAATAGGTACTATTTGTGAAGCGTGCTTATTAAGAAGTGGTATCATATTTGAAACGAGTATGAAATGAGTAAAACAATCGGTATTAGTAATTTGGAAAAATCTTCACAAACACGGTGGGGAATTCCTATGTTATGATTTCTAAACTTATTAATGTGATTAATGAAATAATTATTTACATCCAGTTTTAGTCTTTTCTCTAGGTTTTAGAGGGTTAAGTTATGGAATTCGTTAGGTGGGAAAATTAAAGCAGTTGTAGAGTAAATGAATTTATATGCATGTTGAAAAATAAATTGTTTTCTAAATATGGCTTCTTTTCTAAATATGACTTTAATGATTAAATCAATAGGATATAAAGTTAATAAAATGGTATTAAATCATGAGTCTGAGTGTCACCGCTTGTTCGGCAACCTCAGGTTATTTCCAAGCTATCCTTTTTTTTCGATAAGACATGTTGGCCTTCAGGTGTTGGAAGCTATACTTCAGGCTGTTTTGACAGTTGATGAGCTAAATGAATTTCACAGTAAACTGAAAGTTTACTGCGAAGTGGCTGGTAGTGATTGTGCATGTAAGGTTTTGTTAAAGTAGATGTTTACCCATTAAGTTCTTCGGGTTTGCTGTAAATATGTTGTTTACTTCTAACAAAAACGATTTTTTGTTTTTCTTCTGAAGAAAAAAAGCATTATTTTTTCATCTTAATTTTGATTGTTTTTTTTAAGGAAGGAGTTGTGTGTTGAATATTAAGTTGCAGGGTACACGATGTTATGTTAACTTTATTTTGTTTTTTCTTTGTCTTTCTCTTTGTATGTTTTTTTCTTGAATTTTGTATTTAGCTATTGCTCTTTGTTCTTGCAGATTTTTTTTTCCTTGTTGCCTATATCTTTTTCCTTTATAGTTTCAACCAGCCCTCTGCTACTTCAGCCTGCTTGTATAGATTTGTTTGCATGGTGTATGCACTTATTATGTCTGGATGATGTCTCTTTCCTTTTGAATTCTTCTATTCTTAATTCTGTTATTTTTGATCAGATAAATAGTGCTGGTAAACACATTTGACCCTCTCCTTGAATCTAGGGTTAATTCTAGGTGCAATATCGTATTACTATTGATCATTGTGATAAAATTATACCCCTTACTGTCTTGAGATAGTAGCCTCAATGTATTTTGTTTGAATGTGCATGGTATAAGAGATAAGTGGGATAGTCTGAAATTGTATTTATGGTCTGATAATTCTTGCCCTTTTGATGTCATATGCTTAACAGAAAAATGGTTACCTGATAGTGAAATTTTAACTGCTTATAATATGCATGGTTATATTACTGTTCATATCCTTAGAATGGTAACAAAACGCTGAGGGGGTATTTATTTCAATTTAATAGACGTTCGGACAAGGAATCCTTGTTTATATTACTAGTGTCTAATAGTAAGACATTTTATTCCCTTGTGATTGATCTGAAAATCCAGTTTGCGTGTGATACTGTTTGTTTGTTTTATAAGCCCCCTCCTTTTTCAACACATCTGTTCTGTGATTTGTTTCATCAGCTTTCTTGTGTGGAGACTTTCTCTCAAAAAACGTAATTATGTTTGGGAGATTTTAATTGTGATATGTTAAATGTTGGATCAAGTAATGAATGTGACCATCTATTTGATGTGCTTCCTTCTTCTGGGCGACTTCATTCAATTTTTTTTTCCTTTTCGTGTTGATCCTACAAAGAAATTCTGCCATTTTTGATAATATTTTTATTTCTCATTCTCCTAATTAGAAGTTTACTTCTGGTCTTGTTTTCACTGATCTTTCTGATCTCTTCCCTATATTTCTATCACTATGTGTGCCTAAAACTTTAATTGCTGTGGACGAGCAAGGTGAGTTTTCTTTTGGAACTTATTGCAGATAAATGAATTTCTAACTTAATGCATAGTCTTCAGAGTAATGATTGGTCCTATGTTCTTGAAACTAACAATGTTGAATGCGCAACAAGTTCATTTTTGCGTCGCATGGGAGATCTGTTGGATAAGCATTTTCCTCTTAGAAAGAGGCAAAGGAATTCTACACCCGAATGCCCATGGATGTCTAAAGGTCTGATCAATGCTACACATATGAAGGCGTCTCTGTTCAAAACTGCATGTTAAAAGTAAGAAAGATGATGATCTTTTGAAGTATAAACATTATAAAAACGTGTTTACATCTTCAGTATGTGCAGCTAAAAAGCTGTATTTTTCGCGTCGAATTGATGAGTGTAAGGGGAACTTGTGCAAGATTTGGATTGTAGTTAATGAAGCTCTTTCCCGCAAGAGACTCATACAGTCCCCCCCCATGTCATTGCAGGAAACCTGATGGATCTATTTTGGACAAAAATTCTACAGCGAGCACCTTCAATTCGTATTTCACCCCACTTCCTTCGGGTGCTATTCCAACCCAGAGTAGAGTGGGTAGCTTTCCCTTAGCAGAAAAGTCATTTTTCCTTCCCCCATGCTGTGTTACTGAAATTTCTATTATTATTTCCCAGCTTCCAAGAAGCTGTTCAGTTAACAGTTTTGTTTTGAGCAATAATGTCCTTAAAAAATTGGTCAGTTTGTTTCTAATCCCATCTCACACATATCTAACCTCTCTCTTTCTCCTCGTGTTTTTCCTTATTTATTTAAGGTTGTTAATGTTGTACGTTTGCATAACAAAGGTGATTTATCTCTAATTTCAAACTATAGACCTATTTCTCTTCTTTCCGTCAACTCTAAGGTTGTTGAAAAAGTAGTGTATCGTAGACTCCCTTCACTTATATTTAGTACAATACGACTGCAGGAAATTCTCTCATAACTAAACATCAGTATGGTTTTCGTCCCACTTTCTTTACCTTGCATGCACTTCCAGATGCAACAGAGTTTGTGCGTGTTAATCTTGACAAGGGCTTGCGAGTTTTGGGTCTATTTCATGCTTTTTAAAGGCATTTGCTATAGTCGACCACTGAGTTCTTTTGTCTAAACCATCTTTATTTGGGGTGCATGGAGTCCCACTAGAATGGCCAAGGTCTTTGAAATCTCAGTGTGTTTCGGTTTATGGTACTTCAACTTCTACTTTGCCTATATTGAAAGGTGTCCCACATGGCTCTGTGCTTAGACCACTTTTGTTTTTAATTTATACTAATGATCTTGTTGATGGTCTTCATCCACTTACGCACCTTATTTCTTTTGCTGACGACAGTAACTTTTTCATTGCTGCAGTGGACCTGGCACCTGCCACTTCCGTAGCTCAATGTATTCTTGATGCAGTAAATGACTGGTTCTGGTAAAATGGTATGGCTCTCAACAGTCGGAACAGTTCCATTATACATTTCAGGACCCCCTTATCCTGTGAAAGACGTACAGGAGCCAATCATCCTGTCTTATGGGGATGATACCATACCAGAACCTACCATGGTGAAATTTCTTGGTGAGTATCTTGACTATTTTTTTTCTTTTAAACTCCATATAACTCACACCCGGTCCCTTGTCCTCCGCCAGTCTCCAATGGTGCACAGGGTTAACTTTTTTCTTCCCCTAGATGATATGCTTTATCTTTAATATGCTTTTATTATTATTTTTTACCTTTCTTATTGCTGCTCTGTCTAGTGTAGTACTAACAAATCTCTTCTCTTCTCAATTCAAAGAGCACAAAATAGGGCAATGAAGGCTGCTTTTCTGCTCCCTCGGCTTTACCATTCCTCTGATCTTTATAATGATACTGAAATAACTCCACTGGATTGTATTATAAGTAAAAGTTGTCTTTATGTAGCCCATTCTACTTTTCTAGGTACACTTCCACCGTCTCTGCATCAGTTTTTCTTACGGACAGACTCAGATAGTTACTCTTCTTCTTTACCTAGTTCTTCTCGCAGATTTATTTTTCCTAAACGATCATCAACAGCAGCTCAGAGGTCTCCTGTTTATCGATCAGTTCTACTATTGAACTCCATCCCTCCTGATGCCCCTCTATTTCTTTCTGAAAAGACAGTTTCTCGTCAAATTGTATCCTAATTTATATGTCTCTCTTCTCTTCTCTTCTTTTAAAATCATTTTCAGTTATATCTTATTTCTCCTATCTGTTACAGGTCCTATCTGATAAATGTCTTTGTTTTGCCCCAGTGTTTTTTCTATTGTGTATGTTTTATAAAGGTGTTATATTTTTGTTTTGTGTCGCCCATTACAAGCAAAGCTTCTTGGGCTTAGGAACTGCTTTAGGTTTGTAATAGATTTTTTTAGAATTAATAGATTGATTGATTGATCGATTGATATAAGTAAATATTTAAGAATTTTTTACAGTTTTTTTCAGAATTTGTAGTGTTTGCTTCCCTGCAGCTCCAACAATACATTGACACATAGGAAACGTCTACTTCTTCTTCCTTAAGGCAGGAGGTTGAATAAGACCCAACACAACTTGAGAGGGTTTAAATAAAAAAAAATCAGCTTCTAATATATTGAAAAGTTAGTTAAATGAGGTGCCAAAAGTAAGAGGCAGCTCACATTTGTTAATTTCCATAGAGAGGGATCTTCAAAATACCTCTTGCTATGGATGGAGTTGGAAGTTACAAACTTTATAAAAAAAAAACTATAAAAAGATAAAACTTTGAAAAACTTTAAAAAGCTAAATTAAATTAGATGAAGTTTTGTTTTGTACTATATTTAGGTGAGGTGGTTGTACGTCCGGGAAGGGAGGGAAGAACGTTATGGTTAAGATTATATTATGAGGAGGCGTGTGGCTGTGTCGAAGAGTGAAGTGGGAGCCGTACAGAGTGTTAGTGAAGAATCTTTTATGTTTATGGGTCTCAACGTGAGTTTTGTCACAGAGCAGTGTACTTTATGTTTAGTTATTTCCTTTTTTTTTAATTAAACCCGATTGAACTTGAACTACAGCTAAAAATCTCTTCCGCCTGGAATTCTTTATAATTATGAGTTCAGTGGGATATCAATAATTCAAACTCCCAGGAGGGGGGGGATTGGTTTTGGCTCTAAAAGCAAGACTGTTTAGTGATTTGAAGGATTCGAAGAAGAAACCCTTTTAATAGTCCCACTATTTACAAACTGTGTAAGATACCAGTGGCGGATTCAGGGGGCGTGGAAGGGCACCCTCCTAGACGTAGTGGTTGATTTGTGGTTGGGACCGCTTCCTCTGGTTTAGGACGAAAGTTTTTTTTTTGTAATCCGTTTTTTTAATAGTTCGGTTTTTAATAACTCTTAATATCTCTTAATAATTTTAATAACTCTTAATAATTATTAAGATTACTTCTTTTTGCAAACAAGTTTGAAACAAGGTTTCAGTTACTTTGTGCGGTCTCTGTTAGATTTACTAATGACGCATACCGCCAAAAAGCATTTAATTAAATTTGGGTTTATCATTATATTGGGTGGTTTTTATAACACTTACTTGGGTGGTTGCTGTTTTTAGGGGATTTGTATAATAGAAAGAAAGAGAGAGAGAGAGAGAGAGAGAGAGAGAGAGAGAGAGAGAGAGAGAGAGAGAGAGAGAGAGAGAGAGAGAGAGAGAGAGAGAGAGAGAGAGAGAGAGAGAGAGAGAGAGAGAGAGAGAGAGAGAGAGTTTAAAAAAAACTGTATTATACATAGACTGAAGTTATAAAAAAAAAAATATTTTCGCATTCAGGCAATAATCAGCATAGCGCAGGTAACGACCTTTAGATTCGTTGCCTTCGACCAGGACTACTATGCGTGGCTAGTCAAATCATCCGATGCTACCCAATTTTCCCCAATATTTCTCCAGGTACCCATTTTGAGCCAAATGAGCTCTGACTGACCATACAGACTCCCAACGCTGGCCCTGTTCCAAACCATATCCGTTAAAATTATTTAAAGTTTTTATAATGTTAGTAATCTTCGTGTCACAAATTATTCATAAAAGTCAAACGCTTCAGGTAAAATTAGGTGCAATCGTCTTAAAGAATTTGATTATAACCAATTTTACCTTCAGGTCACCAGATATATTAGCACCAGCGAGAATACCAGTAGCAGCTGGGAAATAAACGGCAAATACGGTGAAGAAACTGTGCTCCACGCCTTCACTATATCGATAATCTGGAGCTAAATTGTTTAGTAGAGTTTCACCTGAAAAAAAAGAAAAATGTCAATTGTATCAGGTAAAAAGGAAGATGAAAAAAAGTAAAAAGGTATTGTGATTGGAAATTAGAGCTACATACCAATAACGGCAACCAGGTACGAACAATTAAATTTGTTTTCAGCATAAAATCTTTTTCTCCTTTTTTAAACTCTCTGAATCCCCTGCAGTTTTTTTTTGTATTTGATCTAAAATACTTATTTGATCAAATTTTTACCTTAAAAGCTTATGTATAGTCAGGACCATTCAATTCTTTCCAGCTAGGAAAGATTTAGAGAAATCCTCTGAGCTCCTCTCTTGGATTAAAATTTTAATTAACACAAAAAGTGATCAGTGGCAAATAAATAGTTTCTCGAAATGATGCTGATCAATTAGTTAATTGGTTTATTACAAATTGGTTCAACAACGTCATGAAAAAGGAAGTAGCACCAGAAAAAAAAACACAAAAATTTTTAGAGTCAATAAAACAATAACAAAATCATTCACAACAACAAAGATAAATCATCATTCAAACTTCCAGGAGGAGTGTCAACGGCATGTCGAAGAACGCATTTCCAAATTCTTCAGCTGACAGACCTCTAGGTCAGAGATAGACGACCTAGCATCTTTCGTGTCAGAGACATTCACAGGGAAAGGGCTCCACACCAATGGTTGCCACAATGGTCAGTTCCTAAAGTGCAACGATTGCTCAAATTTGCGAGCTAGACAGCGATTTTCGGTACTAAAGTCAACAAATTGACTGTAATAGTGCTAACATAGCACTTTTGTGCTACAGGTGGCAACCCTGCTTACAGCTTAGACCCAGCTGTTTATGCTAAATTCAAATTTTCCAGTATTTTTATTCAAGTTATCAAATAAAATTAATTTTTATATTATTGCTCCTCCCCCCACAAAAATCTACGGGATAAATCCTCACCCATTGCAAGTCTATCAAGCTCATGTTCTGAAAATTGTATTTAGACCCTGTCAACCTATTCGCTAAATTAGAAGGTTCGACAAGTGTATTTCTCTGATTTATCGATTCAAATAGTTTTTTTCAACGCATAAAGTAATTTATCTTAAAAAATTGCTAAACATTATTGAAGCTTCTACAGTAATCTTGTATCAGATAAATGGTTATTATGCTTCTTCATCAATTGCTAATTTTAGTTATGTGCAGATTTTATGTGCATGCACGGCATATTATGTTTTCAGGTTATAAGTGAAATACAATATTTGTCTTAAGGAGACAATTTTGATGCTGACTTAGCAACCAATCGCATTTTGCATAGATACAGGTGACATCACTTTATGCTATCATTTTACTATATACTATGATTCTTGGACTTGAAAACTAGACGTCTTCTTTACTTGCATGGTTTAAAACATTTAAAGAGAATAATAAAGTCGTGATGAACAAATCGATTGAACTGAATAAACTGAACAACCGTATTAAAATATATATTTGTGCCTCATATTTTTATGTTTCCCAGTCTATCTGTCATTTCTTTTAGCGGGGTTCAAGCTCTTGTTCGGAGGAGAGGGATTAACAAAAGAATAAAGAAGAAGAGGTTTACCTCACGTGGAGTTCGCTTAACGGTCTCAAGCATGTGTTGTTTATCTAGATTTTTAGACAAATTTACAAGGTCGGGGAAACATTATTTAACTGTTTAGGAGATTTTTTTTTACCTACATTTAGCCTCAAACATATTTCGTTAGTAACATGAGTTTAAGGACTCGCGTCTTTTTATAGAACAAAGATTGAGTGACATCTAGAAACTTTGGTTATCAGTTTTATCTAAACTCCAAAGAACAGTGAATAGACGAAGCAATATTCATCAGTTGGAAAAAGAGAAAATTACTGCAGCTGTCCGGATCAACCCCATTAGAACACGAATTCGATACAGTATAAACACAGATGCATATATGTATATTTATTGTTTCTTACAAGTTGTAAATATAATTTGATATGTCAGCAATTGTAAAAGATGAAATTATATCAATGAGAATAAAAAAAGGTAAAAAAGGTAAAGGACACGGCATTAGACTTTACAGTCTGTACCGGCGGTGCTGATCTCCGTTTCTTGGCCCTTCAGCCAGGAAGTGCAATGGGGTCAATGATCAATGAGAATTATATTATATGACAATTCTTTTGTATATTCCTTATTTATTCTGCTGAACAAAAAGTATCTATCCATAATTTATTGGGATATGCAAGTTCTAAGAGTGTTTTGGGTTTAATCTGACAAACCGTGCATCTGGTACAAACAGATGCACATATACATACACAGATGCACACAGCATAATCCGAATGAATGAATGAAAATTTTTATTTCTCCATAAAAACACATGAAGGTGTTATAATAGAGTAAATAGAAAAAAAATAAAACATACAAGAACACAAATAAAATATAAACTAATGCTAAATCATTGCCTAGGACAATATGAAAGTAAAACAGTTCAAAATAGGGATAATACCTTTTTATTGACAGTGAATAGATATAAAATTATTTAACTGGATATTTCGAACACATATACAGTGTTCATCATCAGCAGTAAAACTGCTCTTAACTGCTTTCATAACTTTTCATCAATATGCGCAAGCAAGAGATACCGGGTTGGTTTGACACTTGTAACAATTGGAAGGACAAGATACTCAATGCTTTCAAATCAGGAAACATTTTGACTTCCTAGACGCACACCTTATGTCGTAACCTGAGAAAGGTCAAAAATAAGAATAACACTCTTAGATGCGTTGGAGGACAAACTTATTTTCCATTTTCGCTACTAAGGACTGAATAATTTTCCTCAACTGATGACAGCGTCCAGCTAAGGTTTAAAATATCATCAGCAATATTAAGAAGAGAAATGTCCAAAACTCTAAATATATAACCCATCATAACTTTCTCCTGAATTTTTAAAAGATCCTGAGTGTTATAAAGGTGTGGTGATATTTTACCGCCTTGGCGGATACCTCTCCATACTCTAATCGAAGCTTTGCTTGATATAAAACCAGTGCGAGTAGGAACTTTATAATGACCTTCTTCTTCTTCTTCTATAATGACCTTGCGCCGCGCATACATATTTTTGAAAACCCTTCACAACAGTGCTATCAAGACCACGACTTTTCACAGAATATAGCAGCTGATGATGGACGCCCCAGTTGAAGGCACGAGAAACTTCATTTACCATCAGAATCAGTATATCATCATTTCTCTCCGTTTCAACGACAATATTCGAAATTATAGAATGGATGTGTTCTTGGCTATGACCAGCCTTAAAACAAAACTGACTGTTCAGGGTACAGCAAGTAGGCCTTCAAGTACCAGAAGCTCTTGCAGCTTACATAGTACCGAGGATACGGTTATGGGCCTACATGAACAGTATTATTTGCTATCTTTTCCTTTTTTGATAACAGGAGTAAGCGAACCAATACGGAAAACTTTAGGCACAGCACCGGTATTGAAAATAATCTGGTAGAGAAGCTGAAGGTGCATTAATAGCTTGTCACTAGCATGTTTTAGATGTAAGCCGCATAATTGATCAAGGACTTTTTTTTTTTTTTAAGACGAGCAATAGCTTGACAAACTTCTGATACGATAACAGACCCAATCTCTGATTCAATAGCACATAAGAATTGAAAAAACAAAAAGATTCAAAATACAAGATTATCATTGAAGAAGATCAAATTTAGCACAATAGCCGAGGGCCCCTGTCAGCATAAACCCAGTATTAAGGTTAAATCTCGTTTTATTGCTAATTCCTTTTCTACGAACATTTCAAGATTAGAATTATTTAGAATTAATTATGTGATTCAAGAGCTCCTTTCATCTACCACAACTTTACACCAAAGACTTTAAAGAAGGACCTTAATAACCAAGGATCTTAAAAAAGACCTAAAATTAATATTTATATAAATAAATATATCTAATTAATATTATTGTAGATAAACTTACAAAGTTGAATGGAACCCTATTTTATTAACTTATTTAATTAATATATTATACTTATTTAATTTATTTTGATTTTCACTAATTTAATTACTTATTTAACTTTCTTAATTAATATATTACAACTCATTTAATTAATACATTATAAATAAATTTAATTAATATTACTTATTTCCCTGCCCAAGCCAAGTACTCATTCGTGCTTTCCTGGCAGGAATGTCATATTTTGTAGTTTTTTTTTAGTTTAAATAAATAAATATGAAATGTCAAATGTCATTGAAGGAGATCAAATTTTGCACAATAGACGAGGGCTTCGACTTCGAGAGCTCTGAGGCACAATATCCTTCTAAATATCAAATTTCATTAAGATCTGATCACCCGTTCGTCAGTTACAAATGCCTCATATTTTCTAATTTTTCTCAATTACCCCCCCCCCCCCCCTCAACTCCCCCAAAGAGAACGGATCCGGTCCGGTTGTGTCAGTCACGTATCTTGGACGTGTACTAATCATTCCCACCAAGTTTCATCTTGATCTCTCCGCTCTAAGCGTTTTCCAAGATTTCCACCCCCCCCCCCCCCCCAAACTCACCCCAATGACATTGGAACCGGTCGAAAATTAAAAAAAGAGATTAGAGTTACGAGGTCCTTCTATATATGAAATTTCATTAAGATCCGATCACTCCTTCGTAAGTTAAAAATACCTCATTTTTTCTATTTTTTTTCAGAATTCACCCCCCCCCCCAACTCTCCCAATGAGAGCAGATCCGTTCCGGTTATGTCAATCACGTATTTAGGATGTGTGCTTATTTTTCCCACCAAGTTTCATCTTGATCCATCCACTCGAAGCCTTTTCCAAGATTTCCACCAACACCCCCACCCCAACTCCCCCAATGACACTGGATCCGGTCAGGATTTAAAATAAGAGATCTGAGTTACGAGGTTCTTCTAAATATGAAATTTCGTTAAGATCCGGTCACTCCTTCGTAAGTTAAAAATACCTCATTTTTCTAATTTTTCAGAATTAACCCTCCCCCCAACTCCCCCAAAGAGTGGATCCGTCCGGGTTATGTCAATAACGTATCTAGGACTTGTGCTTAGTTTTTCACTAAGTTTCATCCCGATCCCTCCACTCTAAGCGTTTTCCAAGATTTTAGGTTTCCCCCTCCAACTCCCCCCAATGTCACTAGATTCGGTCGAGATTTAAAAACAGAGCTCTGAAACACGATATCCTTCTAAATATCAAATTTCATTAAGGTCCGATCACCTGTTCGTAAGTTAAAAATACCTCTTTTTTTCTAATTTTTCCGAATTAATCAACCCCCCACTCCACCCCCCCCCCCCCCCCCCCCCAGATGGTCAAGCCGGGGAAAAGGCTGTTTTTAATTTAATCTGGTCTGATCCTTGATACGCCTGCCAAATTTCATCGTCTTAGCTTATCTGGAAGTGCCTAAACTAGCAAAACCGGGACAGACAGACAGACAGACCGACCGACAGAATTTGCGATCGCTATATGTCGCTTGGTTAATTCCAAGTACCATAAAAATCCCATAAAATTTTGTCTTTTCTCGAATTTTAAGTTGTACTAAAAATGTGGTTCGATCCAACTTTCTATTACTATATTGACAAAAAGACCGAGGTGAATAGGCCCCGTAATACGGATGATTCATTGCCAGAGATTGGGCTTTTTGGACATCCATCGGGGGGACAAACAAAACTCACATCATCACAGAATGAGAGGAAAGGGGTTAGAGGTTACAAGAAAGAGTTTAAAGAAATCCAAACTTCATTCGAGGGGGTAAATAGTGAAGATTTGAATAGATTGGAGTGGAAAAAAAAGCACATGGAGTTGTGTTGGCCTTATGTGACTTGGTGCTGTAATGAGTTGTTAATAGTACAAAAAGTACAAGCAATTTTTACAAACTAAGAGTATTGTTGAGCAGCAATTCAAATGATTCATAGAATCAATTTACCTGTGACTGGTGAGTAAGGCTGGGTCAAAATTTCAGAAGAGAATTTGTCTTGCGTCGAACTAAAGAGCTAAACGGTTATAAAATTACTAAATGATTAATCTAGGTTAGTTTATAATTGTTCATTTGGTTGCCTACTCATTTAGTCCCATTTAACCTCAGTAAGCCCGCGTACCAACGCTCAAAAACAGTTTCGCTCCTTCAATTTCCAGATTTCGAAATTCTATCTGCGGCGCAAAGGGGTGGGAAAAAATCTTAGCACCAGATTTTTTTTCGAACATTGCAAAGATTTTCCGTATTTGTATAATTTGGTATTCCATGACAAAAGAGGGTGCAAAAAATTGTCGCTGTACCACCCTATGGCACCAGTGAACTGACCAATCGATTAATTGGCTGAATTCATCTCCAATATAGAAAATTAATAGGCATCAATAGGAGATTGACTTACCGCTATAACCGGTAAATCCTCTGGCAACATCCTCATCTGACATGGGTCCAATAATACTACCAACTACAAAATCAGCCATTGCTATTATAAGAATACCCAATAAAAAAATTTGAGCCTAAAAAAGAAGAATATATAAACAACTACTAATGAAGAAAAAAGTGATTTGTGCAATAAGAATGATATATTGAATTATTTAAGAGGTTGAATCCTTTTGGTTAATATACTATATAGATACATTTCAGATAATCCAGAATCCGCCGCTCAAAAAATACTTATTATCTCAACTAATTTAATTTTCCTTAGAGCTTTCCAATGTAAAAATGGCCACTTTCAATTAATCTTTTTTACACTCTCATAAATAGCTTGAAAAGATATTAAGAAAATTACTAGAAGATATCAACGTGGGAATATTTCCACTTAAATTGTTGGGAAGCAGCAAACTTATTTCGTTAGGCTTTCGGTAACAACTTGATTAGTTTAAGCTGATATCAAAGTTCTGAAAAACTTAAAGAAAAACCATCACTATCTTGGAGATAATTATTTCCAAAATGCGGCCAATCTAGGATTACAATATTCGCATTTTTAAATTTAGATTCTTCGATCCGACAATGGACAAATACTGGAACACAGCGATGCGCATCCTGAGCTCAGTATGAAAAAATACAAATAGAGCTCCAAAATTAGAACAAATAATTAGGATTCGGGAAGAAATTGTACCGTCGCCGTGGGATAGAGTCGAAACCATAGCCTCCTGCAAACTTTTGAAAAAAAAGAAAAAACCAAAGAAAACGAGGGTTATTTCCCCCAGCGGATAGATCGAAGCAATAAGGCGAAAGCAAAAAAATTTTCGGCACGAACCTCCGCCAAGCCGTTCTCAGTGCTAAAAAAAAAATTGTCGTGGGGGATAGGGGCAGGGTCAAGAGATGGGCTCAAGAAGTTTTAGTACCTAATTAGTTTGAAACTTGTAGTTGTAAGTTTTTGAGCCAAGAAGAAGACAATGTAAAAAAAAATATTGTCACAGCAATCCCTCACCCCCTAAAAAAAAAAAAAAAAAAAAAAAAAAAAAAAAAAAAAAAAAAAAAAAAAAAAAAAAAAAAAAAAAAAAAAAAAAATATTCCTCCGACAAAAGGCCCGAAAATAATTTTTCTTGATCGTCAACTCTAACAGTAGTGGAGGAAAAGTACGGTTTGACTTCGGCAAACCGTTAGGACGGCAGCTGCACTTGCCGGAAAATCAAATCTGCCGAGAAAATCATTCGAAAAATCAAAGCGTGGAGCTGAACATCTAGTCCGGTTTTAACCAGTTCTTTCTGCTCAAGTTTCCTTTGAGCGTTCTTTTCTCTGTCGATCCGACGTCTGTCACAGAAGTTGCAACGACACGCAGAGTGGACTTC